>NC_139625.1:50182974-50187974 GCF_964638095.1 Poromitra crassiceps | reverse complement strand
TATGTGACTGTATGTGACTTAAATGCTCCATACTGTATGTGACTGTATGTGACTTAAATGCTCCATACTGTATGTGACTGTATGTGACTTAAATGCTCCATACTGTATGTGACTGTATGTCACTTAAATGCTCCATACTGTATGTGACTCCATACTGTATGTGACTGTATGTGACTCCATACTGTATGTGACTGTATGTGACTGTATGTGACTCCATACTGTATGTGACTGTATGTGACTCCATACTGTATGTGACTGTATGTGACTGTATGTGACTCCATACTGTATGTGACTGTATGTGACTCCATACTGTATCTGACTGTATGTGACTGTATGTGACTGTATGTGACTCCATACTGTATGTGACTGTATGTGACTCCATACTGTATGTGACTGTATGTGACTCCATACTGTATGTGACTGTATGTGACTCCATACTGTATGTGACTGTAGTGACTCCATACTGTATGTGACTGTAGTGACTCCATACTGTATGTGAATGTATGTGACTCCATACTGTATGTGACTGTAGTGACTCCATACTGTATGTGACTGTATGTGACTCCATACTGTATGTGACTGTATGTGACTCCATACTGTATGTGACTGTAGTGACTCCATACTGTATGTGACTGGCAAACGGCTGGCTAAGATCAGCTGGCGTTAGCTGGCAGAAGAGGCTCAGAGACGGTCTCCCCCCTCTCTCTCCTTCTATCCTCCCTCCCACCCTTTCTCTCTCTCAATCCTCTCTCTAATTCCCCCCTCCCTCCCCATGAGTTGCTGGATGTCTTCCAGCCACATTAGGGGAAGGGAAATCCCAGACTGTTGGTATAAGCTTTTCAATACTACAGGGAGATTATGTTATCAGAAAGGTAAACTTCACTGTTAGGGGTAAAAATGTTCTACGGCGCTTCAACCGCATGGAGCTGTAGAATGTAGGAGAGGCAGAGGGAACACAAGATGGAAGGAGAGAAGAGCGGGCTGGAGGCTGAAGAGGAGAGACGAGAGAGAGGCGGCGCGCTGTGAGCTTTCTTCTTTTTGTAGTGAAGGGTGATGGCCTTTCGTTTGGCAAAAGCAAACTCTGAGATCTTCAATTAGCCTCTCGGCGCCCCTGGCCTTCCTTCTCGCTCACCCCCTGCTAGCCCTCGCTCGCCCCTGTAAAGACAAGGGTCGGCCTCGCAATGAAAACAGGAAGTACTCAGATACAAAGATACCACTCTGGGGCTCTGGCCTTGTCTTTTGACTAGTGCAAACCCTCAAACACCTATGAAAATAAATAGGGGACCTCAGGAGCAAGCCAGGCCAGTTGAGAGTTTGTGCACACCCGTGTATGTCGTGAGAGAGGGAGGGAGACAGAGAGTGAGAGGGGTGGAATGGTCAGTCAGATGAGTAAGTAGGTAGCCCTCTCAGGCATCAAGCGTCTCAGGTTCTGTGCTGGGCCAGCCTTTGGCCCGGGTGTTTGGGGAAATGCTGTTAAGCTGCTAAGCCAGGTGTATTGGTCCCTTGGGCTCCCTGAAAGGGAAGTGATATATCCCTTGGATATTTTGAAGGTCCTTGGACTATGTAGCGTTAGAACTAGATGGGAGATGTTTACGTGCTGAGATGCTATTTGAATAGAGGGATTAGCACCGTCTGTTTTTGTCTTGTATAAGGAGAAGTGTAAAATCAATGTGACTGTTGAGTATTTTCATTGTAGGTATTTTGTGTTGACCTCGTTGGATAATGTCTCCCAATATTTTGTAGCACTCGGGGAGAATACAAGCATGTCTTATTTCCATGCTGTAAAGACTAGGAATGTTGGAGCCTCATTGGAAACCTTTGTGAAAAGGGCTAAATTGGTTCGCCAAAGTTCTCCGTCAATAGTAACACTGGCAACAACGCTCAAAGGATGCCACCATGGCCACATGAACCCTGTTAATACAGGGGTTAACGAGAGTGAGGACACGTCACACTTTGTGTAGAGATGAGTGCATTGTCCGCAAACATCATTAGATACACTAGGGACAGTGGTTACCATCGCCCCCCCCACCTTCCCTCCCAATCCCAGCCCAACATAGCATTAGTCTCCATGACAACGGGTGTCATCATCAGGTCGAGCCCTCCTATGGGAGCTGCTCCCTCGACCGCCCTTTATAGAAACACATAAAAGAGCCAGGCTAGGGTCATTCACAAGACATGGGCGCAGGCAAGGCCGAACCTGGCAACGGATGTTTGTCCCATACGATAAACAAGTGTACAAGTCCATCCCTGGAAAAGAGAGGGCACGTTGTTTGAGTAGACTAAACAGTCAGCCCTGTAGGATCCCCACTTCTTCTTCAAGCTCCTCTAGGCCTTCTAATCCGTGTGTGTTGTTCCAGTACAAGCAGCATTTAAATGGCGGAGACACACATCTGCAAACAGTTGAAATACACAAGTCCTTCCTCCTTTTGCACCGGACTGCTGAAAGCTGTTTATTCCATATTTGCCGCTGCCTACATTATTTTTCCAGTATACAGTGGGAATTTCTTTTATCCTTGTTTTGTTTAGTCAGCTCTCATTACACTGTCAAGTAGTGTAATTACATTGTTAATTCTTTCTTCGATTTCACATGTATGTCAAAAATACAAAAATAAGGCCGTATAGAACAAACAGTTTCACTCAAGTGAAGTTGGGGTTATTGAAAAGAAAAAGTGAGGCACATGGGGCAGTGGTTTGCTTCTGCCTTCCTTAGGTTGTTGTGTGAGTTTGGGTGAAGAGAGGGCGGAGACTAAGGGGGGAGGAGGAGGGGGTTTGGGGGTAAGAGCAGGGGTGAGGAGGGGTAAAGCGGGGGCTCCTGAGGGTCACAGAGGTGGAAGACTTGAGGAGGCCCACACACTAATCTGTCATGTGCTCGTTTGCCTCGGAGCCCAGAAGTCAGTCTCCAGTCACCCGTAGCAACCCGGGCGACAGTCCGGTTCACTGCCACTGCTCAAATGTGTGTGTGACTATCAGTGGGAGTCGCAAGAAAGAGAGTCATCACATTGCTTCTACGACAATACCTATTGCTTGGTGTGTGTGTGTGTGTGTGTGTGTGTGTGTGTGTGTGTGTGTGTGTGCGTGTGCGTGCGTCTGTGTGTGTGTGTGTGTGTGTGTGTGTGTGTGTGTGTGTGTGTGTGTGTGTGTGTGTGTGTGTGCGTGTGTGTGTGTGTGTGCGCTGGTGTTTACCAAACAGAAGTTAGTGACAATATGACGGGATAGTTAGGGGTGTTTAGTCATTGATAATGACTGTGGAAGACGCCGTTGGGGGGTTGGGGTTTGATGCCTAGCTATTGTCTGACACTGGGCTCCAGTGCTGGCCGCTCAGCGACCCTGGAAAACAGAGACACAAGCAGCCCCAGTCTGCCATCTGTTCCCCCCCAGCCCGGCCACCACACCACGGACTGGCCTCACAGGGAAACACACTCACAAGACACGGAGAGAAAAGTTAGTCAAAACATACTTGCGAAATTCCTTATTTCATGCAAGAGTTGTGCTCTTACACTTACCTTTTAAGGACTTGTTCAATAAATGACCATGTCCAACAAGAGGCTTTCTCATCCAAGAGAGGAGAGTAGGGGGAAAAGAGGCTGAAAGTTTAGAAGGTGGGATCCAGTCACTCCCCTTTTCTTGCCGGCTGTGTAATTATATGACGAGCCGCATCAACTTGTGGCGTCTCACATCAGAGCTGGTTACAGTCATTTGAAAGAGGTGTTAGTGTGTCTGTGATGGACAAGAGCCTTGTTTACAGTTGGCGCTAGCTTGTAGCTGTTCCAGAGGTTTAGCGCTGCAGTAGAACCTAATAAGCCCTGAATCGTTTTCATGCTCCGACATTTAGACCTTTACACTTTGCCCCCTAATCCAGATCTGTCATAGTTCCACTTCAAAGACAACCAACCCTTGCGTGGAATTCATTGACATATAAGCATGGCACATGACGCTTCCATACACTACACTCTGTACGCGATTGTTTTATGCACTGTGACTGAAAAGCTTGTTGTTTTTTCTTATTCATTCTTGTTTATCCCTTAGTTAGGCAGTATTTTTATTGTGTAAGCTATATGGGAATGTAGGGATACCTGTTTTTCAACCAGCCTCTTAAACTCCTGCAGTACTTCCCCTCCCTCCATCCCTGCTCCTCCCTCCCCCACCCTGTTTACCCTCCCCCCCCAACACCACCCCTCACCCTTGCTCCCTCCCTCCCCCACCCTGTTACCCCCCCCCACCCCACCCTGCTACCCCCCCCACCACCACCCCACCCTGCTCCCTCCCTCCCCCACCCCTGCTACCCCCCCCCACCACCACCCACCCTGCTCCCTCCCTCCCCCACCCTGTTACCCCCCCCCCCCCACCCCACCTGCCAGCTACCACCCCCCCCACCACCACCCCACCCTGCTCCCTCCCTCCCCCACCCTGTTACCCCCCCCCCCCACCCTGCTACCCCCCCCACCACCACCCCACCCTGCTCCCTCCCTCCCCCACCCGTGTTTACTCCCCCCCCCACCCTGCTACCCCCCCCCCACCACCACCCCACCCTGCGTCCCTCCCTCCCCCACCCTGTTACCCCCCCCCCCCCCCACCCACACCCTGCGACCTCCCTCCCCCACCCTGTTACCCCCCCCAGCCCACCCTGCTCCCTCGCATCTTAATGCAGGTATAGTTTAATGAAGTAGCAGAAATGAGTGTCTTCGCTAAGGGGCTGTTTACAACACATTCACGCTGCTCTGAGGTGATTAAGACATGTGAAAACTCCACAGCCATTACAAAAAAAATTGCATCCCATGTCCTCCAATAAGACAAGAAAGGAAAATCAGAGAACAAGAGTACATTCCCCGAAATGTGATGCAATGTGCACCTCTTTTACACTGGGGGTCTCCTCACCTCTTTAGATGGGCTTTTACACTGGGTGTCTCCTCACCTCTTTAGATGGGCTTTTACACTGGGGTCTCCTCATGGAAGATCCAGGGGCCCAGCGTGAGTTTGTGCGGCCCCTGCAGAGGTGACTG
>NC_139625.1:50171104-50182774 GCF_964638095.1 Poromitra crassiceps | reverse complement strand
AAAATTATATAGCCCTATATTAGAATTAGCCAACCTGAGCAAATGTTGTCTCTGTGTGGCTGTTTTAGGGAACATTGCTTCCTGCTTTTCCCTGCTGCCATTAGCAAAGACAGGAGGGGACGAGAGAGGACGAGAGAGAGACAGAGAGGAACAGAGGGAGAGAGAGAGAGAGAGATAGATAGAGAGAGAGAGGGAGAGAGGACTAGAGGGTGAAATGATCTCTGTCGGCAGAATCGCTGCAGTGACCCTTTGGAAAATCCAGTCTCCATTTACATATAAAGGGTTCTTTTAATCAAGGTAAGTGTTATTATATTGTGCCTCATTGGGCAAAGGAGTTTAGGTGTTAAATAAAATCTCTTCTGCCCTGCCGCCTTCGGGATGTGATATGTCTTGATTTTTTCAAATGTCAGCACTGTGGCACTAGCGGGAGGCGGAATGGCCAGCTTAATCAGACCGCTGCCATTTAGCTGCAGAGTGTCTGTGCGTGTGTGTGTGTGTGTGTGTGTGTGTGTGTGAAAGAGAGAGAGGGGAAGAGAGAGAGACCGATAAAGCGAGACTGTATCTGTGTGTGAGAGAGACCCCCCCACATTATATCCAGCCATGCCTAATGTCTACAGCCCTTTAAATTTCCCTCAATGTCTCCCTGCTCTTGTCTGTGTGTCTCAGGTCAGGCTAGTCACAGCCACCCCCCCCCCCCCCAAATGGTCCCCCCTCCAGTAAAAAAAATAATCAAAACACACAGGCCCCCCCAACCCAACACCACCATTCCTCCCTTTACACAGCTCAAACCCAAACCCCCCAGTGAAGGATCGGCCATGTCACCCATGGCCCGTATATCTGGCTCCAGGACCGTAATGTACTGCCGTGTTCCCGTCTTTGCATATAAGATAATTTGGACATCAATCCTCCCCCCAGACAGATTTATGTCACTCGGAGGACAGTTTCACTTCTCCTTCTTTATCGCTTCACTGGAGCCTGCTTAATTTCTCCCCGTCAGCCCCTTCCCCAGGAGATGTTATTTTTTCCCTAAATGTCCAACATTTGCATTGGCTGTCCAGGATGGGGAGAGCGATGGCCGGGATGGGGAGAGCGATGGCCGGGATGGGGAGAGCGATGGCGCTGTTGTGATAAATAAATTTGCGTGCGCCCGCCATGCCAGGTTGTTCCTTCCCCTCCTTCTTCTGTTGTCGTTTCTGTTGTCTGGCGCCACAAGTCGGCCCCCCTCTCCAGGACAGCTCCCCCCATACCCAAGTCTTCCATTCATCCTTGGCTACTGCCCCCCAACCCGCTGTCTACCTCTGAAAGCATCATGCTAAAACAGCCCTGCATGCTAACGGATAGCTGGCGAGTAGGGGGGGTCAGAGGGAGCTTGCTGTAAAATGATGGCCACGGTAGGGAGGGGTAGCAAAAAAACAAAACAAAAAACAATAATCCACAAGCCCCAAAAGTGTAAAATACCAAGGAAAAGAGCCCAGTACTTACTTCCCCCTTTTTCTTTGCGTTTTGCTTTACAAGATGGATGTTACATGTAGTGCCATTGCCCATCCATGCCCATATTCATCCCCATTCCACTCATAGGCCCTAGAAAGAGAAGAGAAAGGCCAGAGAAGAGTCAGCAGGAGGTCCAATCACAGAGGGCTCAGAGGAGAGTGGCTGATAGACAGAAGGTGAAGCTGGTTAGGGTTTAGATGGGAAATGACGATGGCGGGAGGAGAGCACCATGCTCTGAAGTAGTGATGTTGTTTTGATTCCGTACCACAACCCGCAAATCCCTTTGGGTTACCATCATTTGTGAGTGAATTATTTTTGCCAGGTATGACATGTTAGAGAGGAGACAAGCAAGGCAAGCAGCAGGCACAGGTGCAGGGGGAAGGGACTCTGTCCAGGGGCGATGCTATTGTGGGAGTGTAAGGTTGGTTAGGGTTAGGGTTAGGGTTTATGTGGCTGCCATGGGGAGCTACTCCATGCTGAGACAACTAAATCTCAGTGCCTAAGTCACACCCTCTTCTGCTGGTGATGTGTGGCAGCTCTACAGTAACAGAGGGGAACGCTGGTGATGTGTGGCAGCTCTACAGTAACAGAGGGAACGCTGGTGATGTGTGG
This sequence comes from Poromitra crassiceps, assembly GCF_964638095.1. Lineage (NCBI taxonomy): Eukaryota > Metazoa > Chordata > Actinopteri > Beryciformes > Melamphaidae > Poromitra > Poromitra crassiceps. The sequence goes on along the minus strand of NC_139625.1, from coordinate 50,180,671 downwards.
CAGCTCTACAGTAACAGAGGGGAACGCTGGTGATGTGTGGCAGCTCTACAGTAACAGAGGGGAATGCTGGTGATGTGTGGCAGCTCTACAGTAACAGAGGGGAACGCTGGTGATGTGTGGCAGCTCTACAGTAACAGAGGGGAACGCTGGTGATGTGTGGCTGCTCTACAGTAACAGAGGGGAACGCTGGTGATGTGTGGCAGCTCTACAGTAACAGAGGGGAACGCTGGTGATGTGTGGCTGCTCTACAGTAACAGAGGGGAACGCTGGTGATGTGTGGCTGCTCTACAGTAACAGAGGGGAACGCTGGTGATGTGTGGCTGCTCTACAGTAACAGAGGGGAACGCTGGTGATGTGTGGCAGCTCTACAGTAACAGAGGGGAACACTGGTGATGTGTGGCAGCTCTACAGTAACAGAGGGGAACGCTGGTGATGTGTGGCAGCTCTACAGTAACAGAGGGGAACGCTGGTGATGTGTGGCAGCTCTACAGTAACAGAACACTGGTGATGTGTGGCAGCCCTACAGTAACAGAGGGGAATGCTGGTGATGTGTGGCAGCTCTACAGTAACAGAGGGGAACGCTGGTGATGTGTGGCTGCTCTACAGTAACAGAGGGGAACGCTGGTGATGTGTGGCTGCTCTACAGTAACAGCGGGGAACGCTGGTGATGTGTGGCTCTCTACAGTAACAGAGGGGAACGCTGGTGATGTGTGGCTGCTCTACAGTAACAGAGGGGAACGCTGGTGATGTGTGGCTACTCTACAGTAACAGAGGGGAACGCTGGTGATATGTGGCAGCTCTACAGTAACAGAGGGGAACGCTGGTGATGTGTGGCTGCTCTACAGTAACAGAGGGGAACGCTGGTGATGTGTGGCAGCTCTACAGTAACAGAACACTGGTGATGTGTGGCAGCTCTACAGTAACAGAACACTGGTGATGTGTGGCAGCTCTACAGTAACAGAACACTGGTGATGTGTGGCAGCTCTACAGTAACAGAACACTGGTGATGTGTGGCAGCTCTACAGTAACAGAGGGGAAAGCTGGTGACTGGTGTAGCAGGCATGACAGTGGGAAGAGCGAGGCGGGAGGGAGATGGAGGGACTTACCAGCTGGCCGGATCCCCATGTGTTGCTGACCGTCCAGCACGAAGCTGCCCATTGGCTGGCCTTCCGGACTGTACGCTGCTCCTTGGCTCACTGAAGGATCAAGAAGAAAACCTGATTGTAGTCAAAACGTGGACACGAAAAAGGGAGGGAAGAAGAAGAGAAGACACACCAGACAATCAGCAATTGTCCCAGCTCAAGCCCAAACATACTGTAAGACATTGTCCTCGTGTTTATGGACCGCAATGACTGACGCGCGGCATGCAAACACGCGTACAGTGTGTCCTCGCACGCAAACATACACACGCATGCAGCACACGCACACATACACACACAAAAGCACGCGCACACACATGCATACACACACAGCCGGTGTCATTCAAAAACACACACACTAATTGTTGCATTAGAGAACAGAGGAGATGCATTGTTCTCTAAGCAAGAAAAGAAAGCATGCAGTTTGACAGGACGAGAAGAATTTCTGCCAAGACAAGCAATTCACCCAACACACGCAGCACACGCACACACACGCAGCACACGCACACACACACAACACACACACACACACACACACACACACACACACACACACACACACACACACACACACACACGCAGCACACGCACACACACAATCAGTGCTCAAATCAGCAGCCATTAGATGGCACATACAGAACATATCTGCACTCTTATAGCACAATCTTATGTTATTATTAGTAATTAGCATTACTGAAATGTATACAAGCCAAGTCATTATTATGCATGATTTACCTGATTATCTATGATCAGAATTGTATACATTTATAATGATACTACAGTAGCAATCAATTTGCTCAGTTGTATCTTGTATTGTCTATTAATAGCCCTAATGTAGTAATGTCTTTGGAGTCTGTAACAAACAGTATATTATTATTATATCCAGGACTATAACACTATTATCCTGGCTAATCTGCAAATCTGAAAGATTAGGGGAAGCTGCTAATCATGCTGTCTTTGAGAGATTGCTTTGCTATTGCAAATATTCCCCACAAGAGCACAATAACTGTAGAAAGAGTCGCCTGCATTTGAGAGTGCATCTCATTTCAATAATTAAAAAGTTAACTTGCACAATCTCCACCCCAATTTGCAGAGACTTTCTAGAGAGCGAGCTCGCTAATCAACAAAAAAGCTTTTCCCTCTCAAAGACAAATTGCCTGGCTTCTTTTTGGTAATGCCATAGTCAATGCAGCTTAGGGTGACTGCATCCATTCCTCTCTGGATCTCAGCGTGGCATGTTTACTACTCCATTTCTCAGTGCTTTTTGTCATCTGACCACAGCAGATATGGTAAATCAATGCGTTATCAATTTGTAATATGACGCTTGCCATAATCCGTTTCAAAGGAATGGAAATCTCTCCCTGCATAAGCGTTAACTCAGGACAGCACAGATCAATGCATCATATAAAACTCATTCTCCCTCCTAAGGGCATTTTTCATGACCCAAAATAAATTAATTGATACTGTTAAACTGAAGTATTGACGTATAGAAGCCATAGTGAGCTAAGTAGAGGCCTTGATATTTCAAATGTGCTGAAGATCAAAATTCAGAACAGTGACGCTTGAGGGGATAAATGGGGGGGGGGGATGGGGGGGGGGGGGAGTGAGGGAAGCCCCCTCTACCCCTAGACAGCAAAGAAGCACAAAACAGCCTAAAAAAGGAGATAACTCTTAAATTGCTGCTAGCGTTTCTGGCGCTCCTCTTGTGTCCAATTAGTAATTCACAGAGAGAGTGCTAATGTACCTCTCTCTCTCTCCACTTAGATTGGGAAATCTCCAATTAGAGTCAATCAGCAAAACAGCACTGAGCACATCCCATTGAGAAAATGGGAAAGGGGAAGATGGGAGGCAGGAGAGGAGGAGGGCATAGAGAGGCTGTTTTTTTGGGGGGCGGAGGGCAGGTACTCCCTTAAAAAGATGGCCTCCAGGCATGCCATGTGCATGCCAGCAAGGGATTTGAAAAGAGTGTGTCGGTACGCTTGGAAACGCTGCATTCTGTAACGTAGGCTGGGTTGCTCTTAGTTTTTTATTGTATTTTATTTACCTGCTCGATTTGACTGGTCAATCATGGGCTGTACTATTCTTCTCCTGGCGTTAATGAACCTGGTAGAGAGAAGAGAGAGAGAGAGGAGAAAAACAAACGTTAAATCAGCCGGCATTCACACACAGAGGAGGATACATCACACGCCACCACAAAGACAAAACACTTGTGCATGACTTTATGGCAACATTAGGCTTGGGAGAGGCGCTCCCAACAAAACAGCAACAAACAAAGGGCAATTGTGTGCTGACTTGGGAACCCAGCGAGGGATACTTTTAATGTTCCTTATGATCTATTCCCCCCTCGTTTAATAAAGCTTTTGATTACGTTGGGTTGCCATGGGCACCAGGGAGACATTCCTCAAGTATTAAGTGCAGCTTGGGCACAGAGGAAGATTCCTCAGTGTGGCACATCTCTCTCTCTCTCTCTGTTTCTCTCTCTCTCTGTTTCTCTCTCTCTCTGTTTCTCTCTCTCTCTCTTTCTCTCTCTCTCTCCCTCTCTTTCTTTCTCAAGCTTGTACAGCTTGTTTCTCCCCCCCCCCCCCCCCCCCACACACACACACACACTACCCAACTTTATGCGCTCTGTCCTCTGATCTTCCTAAAAACACTGTTATTGCTAGAGAGTTATCACTCATTGGAATTTTAAATAAGTTTTAAGTTAGTGAAGTGCAGGATACAAATGGTTCCTTTCATTACTCCCCAGCACCCTGCACCTCACCCCCCCCCCCCCCCCCCCCCCCCCCCCCACCACCACCACCACCACTACCCTCACCCCCTCTCTCCTCACCGGGACCCCCACTCTGGCTGCATTGTAGGGGGTTCTGCTCCCCTTCCAGCTGTCTAGAAATGAGGACCAGGCATGGCCACTCCGCGCTTTCACAAGGTATTGTTATGTCAGCGAGCCCATCAATTAGGCTGTGTGAAGTTTTATCACCACCACAGCGGCGAATAAGTGCAGTTCCACAAAGCCTCCCCAGCCCGCCTCGCTCCTGTGGCTTTTCCACTGGACAGCCGGAGGTCATGTGGAGGTGACTGCCAGCCAGGGGCAACCTTTTTACCTTGCAATGAGACGCCTAGGGCTGTGTCAAAGACAAGCTGGCCACTCCGGCCGAGCAAGCTCTCCACCTTTCCCTCTCTCTCTCTCTCTCTCTCTCTCTCTCTCTCTCACATAGTAAAAAGGCAGCAAGGACTTAGCACTACAGGTACCCACATGTGGTTGATATTAGAGAGAGGTTTCAAATCATGGTGGAGCTGTCCAGCATGGAGCCCATTGCTGGTTCTTAAAAAAAAAAAAGAGGAAGAAAAAAATAGCCCCACCCCCTTCTCCTAAGGTACGGGCTGGGGCACGGCACCGTCGCTACGGCTAAAGGACCGGTCATTAAGAAGGAAGGGAGGGCTGGAACCAATTTGGACTCGTAATCCCCCATGAAGCCCTGATACCTGCCCTTACCTTCTCCAATGAACTTAAACGCCTGTAATCTGCCCCGCTCAAAGTGACATGCTTAAACGTACAAAACGCACGGTCGGGAAAAGAGAGAACGCGGTGCTCATTTGCCAGGGGGCATCCAGAGTGCAGGTACGCAGGGGTGTGTGTGTGTGTGTGTGGGGGGGGGGGGGCACGAGCCCCAGAGAGCCCCAGAGAGAGAGAGATGAAACGCATCCATATGAGCGACAGAGAGAACGACACACAGTAGAGGGAGGGAGGGAGGGAGGGGGCGGGTGAAGGTGCGCGAGAGAGTTAGATTGGAAATTATATGATTGAAGTGCATGATTTGTGATTGAGGGGAGGAATGAGGATGAAGTTTTATTAACTGTGAAAGTGGTGTTTTTTGGATGGAATAAAGGGGTGAAAGCATCCTTGGTTATCTCTGCTGTCAGAAAGGCCCGTGGTGCTTAGGAAAGAAAGACGCTTCCAGCATCAAAACCAGCTGAGCAAGTAAACAGTAAGACATTCCTGCTATCACACTCCCTGGGCTAGCTCAAAGTGCAAGGCCTGCCAAAATATATGTCCTCCTTTTTCCTTCCCCAGACGCACCAAGGGGCTCAAAATCACAACCATGTGCATTCTACCTATTCTGGGACAGAACCATAAACACATAATATTAGGAATGTTCTTCCCAGGTGCTAAATTTGCCCACACGCTTTCCAGCGCTGCAAAGCAAATCCTCCACACGCTGAAGACTATCATATGATTAAAGCCCATTTTCCAGATTTTTTTCTTCTAAATGTGGTTTTAAACAAGCACAGATCCTGTACAGGCCCATGGAGCGTGTCTGGCCCTCTAGAGGCCACCTGACAAAGCGCATCACCTCAATTAGCTGTACCTGACTGACTGACTGACTGACTGACTGACTTGAATTTGGCTTGTGATGCCCTCGGCTGCGCCATGGGAAAAACAGCGTTCTTCTTGTGTTTTTCCTACGTCTTATCGGAAATGTATGACATAAAGTATACATGAAACTGTTTTGCTATCAGGCTGCATTGCGCTCATTGAAATGCTAATTTTGAGTATGGAAAAACAGCTCTTTACAGCATAGACAAACATATGGATATTCAAATATTTTCCCTGCAAGCTGATTCAGAGATTGACCTGCTTCTTGTCAACAGTCCCTATTGGCAACCACCATCACACACACACACACACACACACACACACACACACACACACACACACACACACACACACACACACACACACACACACACACACACACACACACACACACACACACACACACACACACACACACACACACACAGGGACTCTGTTTTCATTCGCTACACAAGTTGCCACAGTAACCGTGAGGCGGGGTGGTGCTCTGGAGGGGGGTGGGGTGACCAAGTGGCCCTCTGGTGGCCTCACAGCACCTTTTATCAGTCTGAGTAAAGCCAATTGAGATTATCAGAGCCAGGCCTGATAACACTGTTTTCCCTCCTCCCATGAGCTGCTAATGGTGTGTGCTTAGAACAACACCACCGAGAATCCTCCAGAGATGAAGGCCGCTCCAGCAGGATGGATGGATATATGGAGGGACGGATGGAGAGATGGATGGATCTAAGGACCCGAGGCCCTGGGAGAGAGACAGAGGTTGACCACAGGGACTCCCAATTCCCAACCACTCGCTAAAACATACATGCGTAAATCCACACATCCACACCGTGGACGTGACCACAGCCACCGCCAGCGTGTCCGTAGGCTAACCAGAACACAGGAGGCTCACAGGGGACACCGGCTAAAAACCTCCAACCCAAAGCCCCTGTTTTATTATCTACATCTGGTGGTCTAACTTATTATGGCCTGCCTCTGCTCAATGTTAGAGCACAGTAACACACACACACACACACACACACACACACACACACACACACACACACACACACACACACACACACACACACACACACACACACACACACACACACACACACACACACGCACTAACACACACAGAGTACCTCTCAGCATGGGAACTCCATGCTGTCTTCAAACAAATAATTAAAGGCAAGGTTATGGGGTCGCGGGGAGGTCATTCCTCTGGATACAGCTCAGAATGTGTACATTACCCCGGGAGAGAGTGGAGCTGCTGGGGGCAGGGCTGCTGGGGGCAGGGCCAGACCTCTGTTTCATGTGGCCAACTGGTTTCATCTAGCCATTAAAGCTTTAACGCATTTTCAAGTCGCATATCAAAAGACGCCACTCGCGGCGTATGCCAAGTATGCTTCGGCGTCTGCATGCGAAAACGTGCGCACGTGTATGTCGCCGCATTCCTCACACAGTACTGTCGAGCGACCCGCAGTTGCACTTCTCACCGACGTGACCTGAAATAGCGTGCGGGACACGTGTGTTTACGTACATGCATGCGTGTCCTTGTGACACGTGTGTTTACGTACATGCATGCGTGTCCTTGTGACACGTGTGTTTACGTACATGCATGCGTGTCCGTGTGACAGAGAACCTCAGTGGAAAAACAGGGTGAGGCGGAGCAGTGAGTAGACTGGTGCTCTGGGTGTTTTGGCTGTGTGGGACACAGAGGGAAGTAACAGGCAGATATGAATGATGGAGCCAGGGCAGCAGGAGGCCACTATATCTCCACCAGGCTGGATCAACACTCCATCCCTGGCCACTAATATCTGCTCACTCGCACAGAGGGGGGCCTCACAGAGCGCTCGCTTAGGTGTTAAATACCCTGGCTAGCATGCATGTTACGCTATACGTGGGGTGTGTGTGTGTGTGTGTGTGGAGAAGATGATGTTTTGTATACCCTTGCGTGCTAAACATGTTTACATACGCCAATGCCTGCATTTGTTAGATATTAAGCTATCATTGTGCTACAGTACTTTTTTCCGGTGTCTTCAAGCACATGCATCCATGTTTGGTTTTATCATAGTGTGCTGTTATATATTATTATATACTGTACTGTAAGCCTCTTCCAAAATATTTGGATCTTTCATAGTTGCACTACTTCTGGATCCAAATAAAAGTATTTAAATGTATGTGTGTGTGTGTGTGTGTGTGTGTGTGTGTGTGTGTGTGTGTGTGTGTGTGTGTGTGTGTGTGTGTGTGTGTGTGTGTGTGTGTGTGTGTGTGTGTGTGTGTGTGTGTGTGTGTGTGTGTGTGCGTGTGTGCGCGTGTACGGGACTTCCATAACCTTACACCCAAGAAGTACCTTTCTGAAGGGGACATTTTGTCTGGATATTGTTTAATCATTAAACGCAACATAGACTAGCCCTAGTGCATCTACATATAGCACACAAAAAAGAAAAAGAGAAAAGGCATCATATCAACAAATAGAAAGGCAGAGTCATTTTCAGTTTGAAATCACAGCAAGCCAGTCCGTCTGAATCTGGGCTTGCCTTGCTATTCCTTTTTTTTGCTTCCTCCTCTCAATCTGTCAGAAAGACCTTGTTTCTGCTTAACTGACTCGCAGCCACACCTGGTAACTCGCTCCTGTTGTCAGCATTCCTTCCCTGAGAAATCCTCATGCCAAACCACCCTAGCCTGGAGCACAGCCAAGAGAGAGAGAGAGAGAGACAGCGAGAGAGAGAGAGAGAGAGAGAGAGCGAGAGCCTGGCTGGTTGGCCGGCCAATCGCCGTGGAGATCTGAGGGAATCCAGCCAATCAGGAGCGGGGTCACTTGTTTGACGAGTTTGTGATGAAAGAAAGAAAGCGAGCCAGAGCTCGGGTGAGACGGGGAGAGAAGCAGAGAAATACTAAACATGTCTCTCCATGAGACCAGCGCCGGATTGCTCCAAATGTAGCCCGGTAGAGCGTGCAAAGCGGGCAGGCGGCTTTTGAAATTGTGACACAGAAATACTTGTCAGTTTATTGCCTTCATGGCTGACCTGCCCGTTTGGACAGCCCGTGCCAGAGAGAGGGAGTGAGCTGAGTTTCATGCCCGTTTGGACAGCCCGTGCCAGTGAGAGGGAGTGAGCTGAGTTTCCGTTTGCCAGTCAAATTCCTGGGCCCCTGCCTGTCTTTGCAGGAAGATTAGATGCAACACAATGTGAACGGGAACGTGCTGAACTCAATCCCTGATCACTGTTTGCCAACATGGCTGTCCTCTGGTTCCTATTAAAGCTCATTGCTTCCATACTTCCGCTTCAGACACAAATAAAGATTCCAAACCTCCAGCGATTGAGTCGCTCCGCACTGGAATCAAAGGAGGAAGGCTTTAGTTTGATCCCCTCCCAAAAGAAAGGACGACTGGCAGGAGGGGGAAGAAAAACAGCCAATGTCCTTTGACCAGGAAGTGGATGCAAATTAACCCCGTGAGGAGGGTGTGTTTAGTATAAGCAAACACTAATTATGGTCCAGTCAGTCGGTGGGCCAGTCTGGGGCTACTGAACCTCCGACACTGATAATCTACTGTAGTGTCAACAACACTGATGGAATCAGTTCTCATGGCCCTAACAGGCCCCCCTGTAACAGTTTAGAGCTTGCCACCAGACTGCACCAAGCATATCTGTGGATTTATCATAAACTATCACAAAGGAGCTTTTCACAAGGCAGGGAGGGAGAGAGAGCAGCCGGGGTAGGAGTGAAGGAAGCTTCCTCTGGCTCATCCTATCACAGTTTCCCCCCTTTTCCCCCGGTCTTCTTCTGTAAGTTAAAACAGGAGTCAAGAGACGAGCATTACCTCACCGCCGTGTTTGATTTAGTGCAGATGTGAAGCGGAGCGAGGCCGGGATCGTTTTTTGGGAACGTCAGAGAGAGAGAGGGCCCACGTTTAGGGCAGCCACTGTGTTTACATAGTTCTACCTCCGTCTAACTCTCTCTCTCTCTCTCTCTCTCTCATCCACACACACTCCCTCCATACCCCCCTCCACCCTCTTTTGTCTGCCTCTCAAAGGGGGACTGTTTCACCTCTCCTCCATGGACTTTCAC
>NC_139625.1:50163604-50166104 GCF_964638095.1 Poromitra crassiceps | reverse complement strand
ATAAAATTATGATTATTATTATTAATCTTAAATTGACCAACTTGAGATCCCATTATGTGTCATGTTTGCGATCCTTTTGGAAGAAAAGCTTAACTTTTCTTTTTTTTTAATATAAAATAGATATCTCATTTTGAAAACTTTTGCTATTTTCTTCACCTCTACAGTAGGTTAGATAGAGAGAGCTGAAGAAGGCCCCATATAACAAGAACATGATAAAGCAGATATGTCTTGGGGGGGTACAGGCAGACGCCCCCCCCCCCCCCCTTACTAGAGGAAAGGCAACCCCCCCCACCCCCACCCTCGCTCCCTATGGCACATGCTCACACTGGCTCCCAATTGAAACATCATTGTCGGTAATGGGAGGAGATAAATATTCATAAGGCTGGGAAGAGAGAAATCCTAGATTAGAGTGATATACTCCTCATTGTGCACGCCCTCCCCCCCCCTCTCTCTCTATCCGTCTATGTCTGCATCTCGTTATGCATAATAGTATTGGCTAATAGTGGCTAATTCCTCCAGCTACCTCTGATAACTTCATCAAAGTGTGTGTGTGTGTGTGTGCGTGTGTGTGTGTGTGTGTGTGTGTGTGTGTGTGTGTGTGTGTGTGTGCGTGCACGTGTGTGCGTGCACGTGTGTGCGTGCGTGCGTGCGTGCGTGTGTATTCGGATGTGTGTAAGCTGCACCGTTTATTTCTCACCTCCTCCAAATTGCAAATTACTGGGTTTGATATCCACAAGATTTCGGGCCACGTTCCAATTAAAGTTGGATTGTTTTCCCTCCCTCCTGCTTGGCACCAATTGTACTGATCGCTCATCCAGAACAGAACAGGTCCGAACCGGGCCAGAGCATGGCTTCAACAAACAAAGGCTGTATTGATTTAGGGTCTTCCTGGATGGGCTTATTGGCCTGCACCTCAAAGCCATAGAGGGCACCAGGCCATGAAGTACAGCTTCAGAAAACACACACACACACACACACACACACACACACACACACACACACACACACACACACACACACACACACACACACACACACACACACACACACACACATGCACATACAACAGGTAAGAATAATATGTTATAGTGTTGTTAAGCATGTAATTTCCAGTGTGTGTGCTTAGGGTGAGGAGGTAGGTCACCGGAGGTAATAATAACCTCATTTTGAATATGACACCATTGAAGCAGCGGTAGAAGCGAATGCTTCTTCACACATTGTTGTATCTAAATAGAGGAAAGACAAGAGGGAGAGAGAGAATAGAAACAGTGATGGAGAGAGAGAGAGAGAGAGCATGCCTGGACAGAGAGAAAATACCTTGATGAGGTTCACCGAGTTTAAAGGGCTCAGCCAAAGAAGGAGCTCCTGTCCTCTCTGGCTCCAAAACACACACACACACACACACACACACACACACACACACACACACACACACACACACACACACACACACACACACACACACACACACACACACACACACACACACACACACACACACACACACACACACACACACACACACACACACACACACACACACACACACACACACCCTTGAGGCCATTCTGTTACACCTGGTCACCTTTACCCCTCTTGGTCCCCCCCATACCCTCACTCCACCTTCCAAACACACACACACACACACACACACACACACACACACACACACACACACACACAGAGACACACACACACACACACACACACACACACACACACACACACACACACACACACACACACACACACACACACACACACACACACAGACACACACACCTACACACACACACACACACACACACAAACACAGACACACACACACACACACACACACACACAGACACACAGACACACACACACACACACACACACACACACACACACACACACACACACACACACACACAGACACACACACACACACACACACACACACACACACACACACACACAATGTTCGGCCATCTAAAACACATCACCACTAAGACACATACAGCAGCACCCTGTGGCGAACACACAGCTATGCTAGCCGGCTATCTCCCTCACCAGATAAAACGAATTATTCCAAATCTACTCTGTCAGGTTGTCTGGTCCTCTGGGGCCTCTGTCTGAATCTCTCTCTCCCCATCCTCTGCCGGTCTCCCCCCCCCCCCCTCTCTCTCTCTCTCTGTGTCTCTCTCTTTCTCTCTCTCACTGTTTCTCCCCAGTCACCAGCCAAGGATCTGCGCCAACTGACCTCCAGCATAAAGACATAAACAGAGTAACTAGCCATACATACATACATACAGACACACACACACACACACACACACACACACACACACACACACACACACACACACACACACACACACACACACACACACACACACACACACCACAACACCATAGCAACTGGACCAAAATGGCTGACCAATGACCATACCAAACAGCTTATGGAGTTAAAGTTTGTTTGCTTTTTTGGAATATCCGAGGAATGTCAGACTAATCAAAT
>NC_139625.1:50148604-50161104 GCF_964638095.1 Poromitra crassiceps | reverse complement strand
GAAGGCCAGAAAGAGGGGAAAGAAGAGAGAATTAGCTAGTGATGTAGAAGAGAGAGAGGGAGGACCTCAAATGGCTCTGTGTGAAAATTCACAAGACTTAAATACTTTGTAAGAATGTAGAAAAAAAGGTGGTTGGGCCAATTTCATAGTTTTATGTTACATTTGGAAAATATTAGTTATTATTTTGCATTTCATAACGGCTTCGCCCGCCAAGCCAGAAGATCATAAAAAAATCATAAAAGGCAGCGTTGCTACGTGTCTCATTGGGCTCCGAAAGGGGCTGGAAAATGCTCTGCTAAGTGCAGGAACAAATTTGTCTTTTTCTCTTTCTCATTCTCACATACTGCAAACAAAATGCTCTTTACGTTCAATAGATGTTGCATGTGAAACTGAAACTGTATATACCTCTGTTGCATGTGAATATACCTCTGTTGCATGTGAAACTGAAACTGTATATACCTCTGTTGCATGTGAATATACCTCTGTTGCATGTGAAACTGAAACTGTATATACCTCTGTTGCATGTGAATATACCTCTGTTGCATGTGAAACTGAAACTGTATATACCTCTGTTGCATGTGAATATACCTCTGTTGCATGTGAAACTGAAACTGTATATACCTCTGTTGCATGTGAATATACCTCTGTTGCATGTGAAACTGAAACTGTATATACCTCTGTTGCATGTGAATATACCTCTGTTGCATGTGAATTAGACTCAGCCCTCAGTCTTAATCCGTTTCACTCCTGTAAGACTGAGAATATTACTATTTAAATCTTTGCATAACATTAGGTGGCGCTGTTGGAAGCCTTGCATCGGAGAACCAATCATGAGTGTTGTGGGCGGGCCTGCTTTCTGGGGGCAGTTCTCATGCAGAACCGGTGTCTCGCAAAACATCGTCGCATTTGCGGAGAAACATATTAATCACTTAGAAACAAACATAACCTGTTAATAGGACGTGTTTCATCCGGCCCCGGCGGCTAGAGGTCTTTCCCCCAGCGATAAACCCGACTCCCGAGGCTAACGTTACAGAGCCTGCTGATGACTTCACAGTAGCAAGCGGACCACTTCCGGGTAGGAAACATTATTGTAAAATAAACCACAGCTATAAATTTTGTTTGGAACATATCAGCTTCATGCTCTGTGTTAGGACTATGATAAATGGCATTGCCGCTACCAAATAAAATTCTAATAATAAATGTAGGCGTGTATGCTAGTCTGACTCTATCTTCTGCAGGCTGTATGCTAGTCTGACTCTAGCTTCTGCAGGCTGTATGCTAGTCTGACTCTAGCTTCTGCAGGCTGTATGTATGCTAGTCTGACTCTAGCTTCTGCAGGCTGTATGTATGCTAGTCTGACTCTAGCTTCTGCAGGCTGTATGCTAGTCTGACTCTAGCTTCTGCAGGCTGTATACTAGTCTGACTCTAGCTTCTGCAGGCTGTATGTATGCTAGTCTGACTCTAGCTTCTGCAGGCTGTATACTAGTCTGACTCTAGCTTCTGCAGGCTGTATGTATGCTAGTCTGACTCTAGCTTCTGCAGGCTGTATGTATGCTAGTCTGACTCTAGCTTCTGCAGGCTGTATGCTAGTCTGACTCTAGCTTCTGCAGGCTGTATGCTAGTCTGACTCTAGCTTCTGCAGGCTGCATGCTAGTCTGAATCTAGCTTCTGCAGGCTGTATGCTAGTCTGACTCTAGCTTCTGCAGGCTGTATGCTAGTCTGACTCTAGCTTCTGCAGGCTGTATGCTAGTCTGACTCTAGCTTCTGCAGGCTGTATGTATACTAGTCTGACTCTAGCTTCTGCAGGCTGTATGCTAGTCTGACTCTATCTTCTGCAGGCTGTATGTATGCTAGTCTGACTCTAGCTTCTGCAGGCTGTATGCTAGACTGACTCTAGCTTCTGCAGGCTGTATACTAGTCTGACTCTAGCTTCTGCAGGCTGTATGCTAGTCTGACTCTAGCTTCTGCAGACTGTATGCTAGTCTGACTCTAGCTTCTGCAGTCTGTATGCTAATCTGATTCTAGCTTCTGCAGACTGTATGCTAGTCTGACTCTAGCTTCTGCAGACTGTATGCTAGTCTGACTCTAGCTTCTGCAGTCTGTATGCTAGTCTGATTCTAGCTTCTGCAGACTGTATGCTAGTCTGACTCTAGCTTCTGCAGTCTGTATGCTAGTCTGACTCTAGCTTCTGCAGTCTGTATGCTAGTCTGACTCTAGCTTCTGCAGTCTGTATGCTAGTCTGACTCTAGCTTCTGCAGACTGTATGCTAGTCTGACTCTAGCTTCTGCAGACTGTATGCTAGTCTGACTCTAGCTTCTGCAGACTGTATACTAGTCTGACTCTAGCTTCTGCAGGCTGTATGCTAGTCTGACTCTAGCTTCTGCAGGCTGTATGCTAGTCTGACTCTAGCTTCTGCAGGGTGTATGCTAGTCTGACTAGCTTCTGCAGGCTGTATGTATGCTAGCCTGACTCTAGCTTCTGCAGGCTGTATGTATGCTAGCCTGACTCTAGCTTCTGCAGGCTGTATGCTAGTCTGACTCTGCAGGCTGTATGTATGCTAGTCTGACTCTAGCTTCTGCAGGCTGTACGTATGTATGCTAGCCTGACTCTAGCTTCTGCAGGCTGTATGCTAGTCTGACTCTGCAGGCTGTATGTATACTAGCCTGACTCTAGCTTCTGCAGGCTGTATGCTAGTCTGACTCTAGCTTCTGCAGGCTGTATGTATACTAGCCTGACTCTAGCTTCTGCAGGCTGTATGTATGCTAGTCTGACTCTAGCTTCTGCAGGCTGTATGTATACTAGCCTGACTCTAGCTTCTGCAGGCTGTATGCTAGTCTGACTCTAGTTTCTGCAGGCTGTATGTATACTAGCCTGACTTTAGCTTCTGCAGGCTGTATGCTAGTCTGACTCTAGCTTCTGTAGGCTGTATGTATGCTAGTCTGACTCTAGCTTCTGCAGGCTGTATGTATGCTAGTCTGACTCTAGCTTCTGCAGGCTGTATGTATACTGGGGTCCACCCGCTATGCCGACCACCCACAGTGCCGACAGCCCGCAATGCCGACGTTAGGTTTAGGCGTGGCGTGGGGGGTGGGAGAGGTTAGGTGTTTAGGGTGAGGGTCTGGGGGAGGTTAAGTTTAGGCGTGGGGGGTGGGAGAGGTTAGGTGTTTAGGGTTAGGGTCTGGGGAGGTTAGGTTTAGGCGTGGGGGGTGGGAGAGGTTAGGTGTTTAGGGTCAGGGTCTGGGTCTGGGGGAGGCTACGTTTAGGCGTGGGGGCTGGGAGAGGTTAGCTCCAGCCGGTCCACCGACACGCTGCACGCCGCCTCGCTCAGCTGGTTCTGCTTGTGGGCTATCGGCATTGCGGGCTGTCGGCACTGCGTGCTGTCGGTACATAGACGGGGCACCATGTATACTAGCCTGACTCTAGCTTCTGCAGGCTGTATGTATACTAGCCTGACTCTAGCTTCTGCAGGCTGTATGCTAGTCTGACTCTAGCTTCTGCAGGCTGTATGTATGCTAGTCTGACTCTAGCTTCTGCAGGCTGTATACTAGTCTGACTCTAGCTTCTGCAGGCTGTATGCTAGTCTGACTCTAGCTTCTGCAGGCTGTATGCTAGTCTGACTCTAGCTTCTGCAGGCTGTATGCTAGTCTGACTCTAGCTTCTGCAGGCTGTATGTATGCTAGTCTGACTCTAGCTTCTGCAGGCTGTATACTAGTCTGACTCTAGCTTCTGCAGGCTGTATGCTAGTCTGACTCTAGCTTCTGCAGACTGTATGTTAGTCTGACTCTAGCTTCTGCAGACTGTATGCTAGTCTGACTCTAGCTTCTGCAGTCTGTATACTAGTCTGACTCTAGCTTCTGCAGGCTGTATGCTAGTCTGACTCTAGCTTCTGTAGGCTGTATGATAGTCTGACTCTAGCTTCTGCAGACTGTATGCTAGTCTGACTCTAGCTTCTGCAGGCTGTATGATAGTCTGACTCTAGCTTCTGCAGGCTGTATGCTAGTCTGACTAGCTTCTGCAGGCTGTATGTATGCTAGCCTGACTCTAGCTTCTGCAGGCTGTATGTATGCTAGTCTGACTCTAGCTTCTGCAGGCTGTATGTATGCTAGTCTGACTCTAGCTTCTGCAGGCTGTATGTATGCTAGCCTGACTCTAGCTTCTGCAGGCTGTATGTATGCTAGCCTGACTCTAGCTTCTGCAGGCTGTATGTATACTAGCCTGACTCTAGCTTCTGCAGGCTGTATGCTAGTCTGACTCTAGCTTCTGCAGGCTGTATGTATACTAGCCTGACTCTAGCTTCTGCAGGCTGTATGCTAGTCTGACTCTAGCTTCTGCAGGCTGTATGTATGCTAGTCTGACTCTAGCTTCTGCAGACTGTATGTATGCTAGTCTGACTAGCTTCTGCAGGCTGTATGTATGCTAGCCTGACTCTAGCTTCTGCAGGCTGTATGTATGCTAGTCTGACTCTAGCTTCTGCAGGCTGTATGTATACTAGCCTGACTCTAGCTTCTGCAGGCTGTATGCTAGTCTGACTCTAGCTTCTGCAGGCTGTATGCTAGTCTGACTCTAGCTTCTGCAGGCTGTATGTATACTAGCCTGACTCTAGCTTCTGCAGGCTGTATGCTAGTCTGACTCTAGCTTCTGCAGGCTGTATGCTAGTCTGACTCTAGCTTCTGCAGGCTGTATGTATGCTAGTCTGACTTGCTTCTGCAGGCTGTATGTATGCTAGCCTGACTCTAGCTTCTGCAGGCTGTATGTATGCTAGTCTGACTCTAGCTTCTGCAGGCTGTATACTAGTCTGACTCTAGCTTCTGCAGGCTGTATGTATGCTAGTCTGACTCTAGCTTCTGCAGGCTGTATGCTAGCCTGACTCTAGCTTCTGCAGGCTGTATGTATGCTAGTCTGACTCTAGCTTCTGCAGGCTGTATACTAGTCTGACTCTAGCTTCTGCAGGCTGTATGTATGCTAGTCTGACTCTAGCTTCTGCAGGCTGTATACTAGCCTGACTCTAGCTTCTGCAGGCTGTATGCTAGTCTGACTCTAGCTTCTGCAGGCTGTATGTATACTAGCCTGACTCTAGCTTCTGCAGGCTGTATGCTAGTCTGACTCTAGCTTCTGCAGGCTGTATGCTAGTCTGACTCTAGCTTCTGCAGGCTGTAAGTATACTAGTCTGACTCTAGCTTCTGCAGGCTGTATACTAGTCTGACTCTAGCTTCTGCAGGCTGTATGCTAGTCTGACTCTAGCTTCTGCAGGCTGTATGCTAGTCTGACTCTAGCTTCTGCAGGCTGTATGCTAGTCTGACTCTAGCTTCTGGAGGCTGTATGTATGCTAGTCTGACTCTAGCTTCTGCAGGCTGTAAGTATACTAGTCTGACTCTAGCTTCTGCAGGCTGTAAGTATACTAGTCTGACTCTAGCTTCTGCAGGCTGTATGCTAGTCTGCAGAGGCTGTGCTATGGAAAGCAATCTGACAGGAGGATCTAGATTCTGACTAGATAGGCAAAATTGTAAATGCAAGAAGAGTGCCATGACTGGGGTATATCCTGTCCTCTTCGCTCTAATTGGTAAAAAAAAATATTCTTCCTAGCTCTTATTTTATTTATTTTCCTAGAACTCTGACACTAATGGTCTTAACAATGCTTGCATGTCATTTTAGTGATCTAGAAATGTGCGCTTATTGTATGGTTGCTAAGTCTCTGAATAAGCCCATCAGCGAAATGCCCAAAATATAAGTGTAAACATATAGACAGCAATAAAATGAGGACTGATTACAGCTGGAGTTTATCCTCTTAGTGAGTGGAATCATCTTTTTTTTTTAACCCAATCAGTGCACCTTGCCTTGCTGTGGATGCTCAAAGAGATCGGCCTATTTGGTCCTCCCAGTGGGCACGGGCCGCTTGGCGCCGTCGTCTGGCGGATATCCCTCCCTTATCATGTGACCTGTGCTCCGACAGGGGGCAAAGGTTGGCCCAGATCCGCCCCTGTGTCTTAATAACTCACTCATTGTATTCCTTTCTGCCGCTAATTACAGCCTCTCCCCTGTGTGCATCTGTGTGTGTGTGCGTGTGTGTGTGTGTGTGTGTGTGTGTGTGTGTGTGTGTGTGTGTGTGTGTGTGTGTGTGTGTGTGTGTGTGTGTGTGTGTGTGTGTGTGTGTGTGTGTGTGTGTGCGTGCGTGTGGGTGTGTGTGTGTGCAGCCCCTCTGGGCTGTAGAGAGAAGGCAGAGAAGTAAAAATAGAGTGTGGCTCAGTGCCCTCTTTATTGTTATTAGTGCTCCAGTGGCACAGCACTCAGTCATTATCCATGCCAACAACTGACTGATTCTCTCTCTCTCTCTCTCTCTCTCTCTCGCTCTGTCTATCTCTGTCTCTCTTTCTGTCTCTCTCTGTGTGTGTGTCTCTCTCTCTCTTTCTGTCTCTCTCTGTCTGTCTCTGTCTCTCTCTCTCTGTCTCTCACTCCCTCTCTTTCTGTCTCTCTATGTCTCTCCCTCCCCCTCTCTCTCTCTCTCTCTCTCTCTCTCTCTCTCTCTCTCTCTCTCTCTCTCTCTCTCTCTCTGTGCCATGGAAATGACCAACTGGCTGCCTGTGAGATGAGGGAATAATGAGGGGACGATTTCCTTCCTTTTTTTAGACGCTGTTTCTCCCACTCATCTGTCATCGGAGTCATCTCTCAGGCCCATGTAATAACCCTGTGTGCGTGTGGTTATGTGTGTGTGTGTGTGTGTGTGTGTGTGTGTGTGTGTGTGTGTGTGTGTGTGTGTGTGCGTGTGTGTGCTTGCGTGTGTGTGTGTGTGTGTGTGTGTGTGTGTGTGTGTGTGTGTGTGTGTGTGTGTGTGTGTGTGTGTGTAATGCTGCAGCAGTAAATAATGGCAGTAGTGTTGCTGTGTGTTTATGGCGGTGCGTGAGGGCACGTCGTGCTGGGTCTGACGCTGGGAGATGAAAGGATTCGGTCAGGCTCCATTTAGCCCAGACTGATAGCAGGACACCAGGAGCTGCTGAGACAGGCAACTACACCGCCTGATAGCCTACTGTATAAACTGCTGAGCCAAGGACCCGAAAAAGAAGGAGAAGACAACAGTCGCGCCACAGCAGTCCAATTCGGCATTGGGGCCAGTTCTATTGCAGTGAATGCGGCGGGCATAGAAAGTCTCACTATAAAATATCATATCTGGGCCGTTACACGTTTGATTGAAAAATCCTTCCACCAGATTAAAGAAAACATGATGTTTTTATTTTATTTATCTAAATGTGTTCCTTATTATTGCCCTCTAAACAAATCAGGCTCTGTCCAGCAGCTGCATATAGCTCAACTCAAGCCCCTGTTTGGTCCAAAATAGAGCTAAATTAGCTAACTACATCATGATACATGACCGAAGAGGGCATCAGTCAACATCATGTAATGTTTTTCCTTCAATCTGGTGGAAGCATTTTTCAATCAAAGGTGAAACGACACAGATATGATGGTTTAAACTTTATAGTGGGACTTACCCTGCCTGCCCCATTCACTTCAACAGAACTGGCCCCCAAATTCTGGCCCCAATGCAAAATTCGAACGCTATGACGTGAGTGATGTCTCATCCTTCTTTTTAGGCTCCTTGCCAAGCCCTCCTCCAGTGTAAAGATACCTGCCGTTTCACCCACTTTACTATCCCACCACCACATGCATGACATGGCCCTCACCTTCTCCTACAATCTTAAACAAATGCAATTATGTGTCGGACCACTCCCCCATTCTGTTAGCGCGACGCCAGTTGTCTCAATGGAAGCAGAGCAAACACAACGCGACCCTACCTAATGGTCAACTAATGGTGTCCTAACCCACTGTACACACATGGCGTCTCCGCACACACTGTGTGAGTGCAGTGTCCCATTGGTAATAATGAGCATAACGTGCACGTACACACACATTCACGCACACGGGTGCTACTATTAAGGGAATAATTAAGCCCTCCTCCTCATCCTTTCCCCACCAGTGCAGCGAGAGTGTGGACTTTAACCTTTTCCTTTCTTCCTGATTAGCATCAGACAGCTAATGGGGTGTGTGTGTGCTACTCATGCTAACAGGTGAGGCTGCTAGCTAACGATGGCACAAATTATCGACAAGTGCTTTTAGAGAGACAGGTGAAGCCTTGCCCCGTGGTACCAAGCCAAAAGCTTTCATAGCAGCTGGAATCGGTTTAGAGGGTTGTATTTTTCCATGCGTACATGTGAGGTGCAGGTAACCGTTAAGGGAGGTGTTGGTTGGACGGTGAGGTTGGGGAGGTTTTGGGGTGAGGCGCAGGTAAACATTAAGGGAGGTGTTGGTTGGACGGTGAGGTTGGGGAGGTTTTGGGGTGAGGCGCAGGTCAACGTTAAGGGAGGTGTTGGTTGGATGGTGAGGTTGGTGGGGTTTTGGGGTGAGGCGCAGGTAAACGTTAAGGGAGATGTTGGTTGGTCGGTGAGGTTCGGGGGGTTTTGGGGTGAGACGCAGGTAAACATTCAGGGAGGTGTTGGTTGGACGGTGAGGTTGGGGGGGTTGGGGTGAGACGCAGGTAAACATTCAGGGAGGTGTTGGTTGGATGGTGGGGTTGGGGGGGGTTGGTGGGGTGAGAGGGGAGAGACGGAGATGCGCCGTCTATTGACACTCACACAGAGCACCCTTGTGCCCTCGCTGGGCCGCGATTGTGCCGGCGGACAAAGCCCTGATTCAGCACATCCTTCCCCCGAGGGAGAGCTCTGGAAACCCAAGACGGCGGCCATTCCCTCCCCCCTCTCATCCTCTGCCTGTTCCTCTCCCTCTATCTCTCCCTCCCTCTGTCTCTCTCTCTCTCCCTCCCTCTGTCTCTCTATCTCTCCCTCCCTCTGTCTCTCTCTCTCCCTCCCTCTGTCTCTCTATCTCTCCCTCCCTCTGACTCTCTCTCTCCCTCCCTCTGTCTCTCTCTCTCTCTCTCTCTCTCGCTCTCGTGGGCCAGCAACGCGGCAGCGGCCATGCATCAAAGGGAGCTGCAGCACAATGCAAGGGGCCAGCCAGGAATTTGAGGGGCTTTTTTTTTAGAGGAATTTCATATGGTGGAGGTGTGTCATATCCTGGGTGGACCGTCTCAACAGCCCCTGGAACCAGAAACCAACGAGAGACGGAGAGGGGCTCAACCCAAACAAAGAGACATTTAACTGTAACTCACTGTCCTGCCTAGTTAACAACTACAGCCAGCATCCTGTCTCTTTCTCATCTTTCCTTCAGGGTAAAATAGCCAATAACGTGGCAGCGTCTGGCTTCCAGGCGAGGTGACCCCAGAATGTCCCCAAGATAGATAGGCCCAGTGTCTCAGCCTCTCCCCCAGAATGTCCCTGAGATAGACCGGCCAAGTGTCTCAGCCTCTCCAATGTCCCCGAGATAGAACGGCCCAGTGTCTCAGCTTGAGATAGACCGGCCCAGTGTCTGAGATAGACCGGCCCAGTGTCTCAGCCTGAGATAGACCGGCCCAGTGTCTCAGCCTGAGATAGACCGGCCCAGTGTCTCAGCCTGAGATAGACCGGCCCAGTGTCTCAGCCTGAGATAGACCGGCCCAGTGTCTCAGCTTGAGATAGACCGGCCCAGTGTCTGAGATAGACCGGCCCAGTGTCTCAGCCTGAGATAGACCGGCCCAGTGTCTCAGCTTGAGATAGACCGGCCCAGTGTCTGAGATAGACCGGCCCAGTGTCTCAGCCTGAGATAGACCAGCCCAGTGTCTGAGATAGACCGGCCCAGTGTCTCAGCCTGAGATAGACCAGCCCAGTGTCTCAGCCTGAGATAGACCAGCCCAGTGTCTCAGCTTGAGATAGACCGGCCCAGTGTCTGAGATAGACCAGCCCAGTGTCTCAGCCTGAGATAGACCGGCCCAGTGTCTCAGCTTGAGATAGACCGGCCCAGTGTCTCAGCTTGAGATAGACCGGCCCAGTGTCTCAGCTTGAGATAGACCGGCCCAGTGTCTCAGCTTGAGATAGACCGGCCCAGTGTCTCAGCCTCTCTAATGACTTGATTTGCGAAAACAGACTCCTGTTGTGTTTTTGTTAACACAACTGGTGTAACAGTAATATGCAGCTCCAAGATCATCTGTGTGTGTGTTTGTGTGTGTGTGTGTGTGTGTGTGTGTGTGTGTGTGTGTGTGTGTGTGTGTGTGTGTGTGTGTGTTTTTTTTTGTGTGTGTGTGCGCATGTGTGTGGTGACTCGGCCCATGAGGATGTGTCACACCGAGAGATTCTTTCAGACGTTTTTAGAAATGGATCTGAGGCATTTCAGGGCTGGGCTTGGATTTCATGGCCTCTTCCTCTATATCTATCTCTGTCTATGTCTATGTCTCTGTCTGTTTCACTCTCTCTCTCTCTCTCTGTCTCCCTGTCTCTCTCTCTGTCTCTCTCTCATTCCTCCCAGGTTAGCCGACTACTTCTGCATTAATCACCATGACACAGGCAAGGCAACTCAATTTTCTGCTCCTGTAGGTAAGGTGCGTGGCGTCCCGAAACGGCGGCACGAGGCATGAAACAGGCAAGCGGGGGCTAATCTTTGGTTACTGGTGTAATTGAAATGCTATCCACACTGTAGGGTGCATTAAAGTCTGATAACAGCGGTTCCTGTGGCCAATTTAAGTAGCTTGACTTCCCCTGGCTATACGGGAGGGGGGGTAGGAATAGAAGGGTGAGAGACAGAGACAGAGAGAGGAGGGGGCAGAGAGACAGAGGGGGAGAGAGAGAGGGGAGAAGGAGGGGGGAGTCTGACAGATAAGGCAGACAAACCAGGCTAATTCTCCAGGCATGTTTCTCATTGTGATCCAGGAAAAATGAAGAAAAAAATGAATCACAGAACCAAAAAATCAATTGACCCTGGGGTGGCTTGTGGGGCTGTGAGTGTGATAAAGCTAAAGGCTTGCTTAATGTGGGCCTGCCTGTACCCAGCAGATAGAGCACTTTGTAAATGAACCCGCTTTGATAAATATATTAAGGAAAGCTGTGAATAAAAGCCAGAGTCTTGTCATTTGTAAATAGAACCCCCGCTACATGGAATTAGAATGATAAAATGGGGTTCCATATAATTAAGTTTGTGTAAGACCTGAAATCCGTGCAAATACCTTCCTGGAATTTTGAAAGGAAGCTGTCAGTTCAATTAATCTGAACATCACCCTGAGAATGTACTGAACAAATTTAAGCCGCAGATAAAACCTGGGCTAGTATTTTGATAAGTAATTCCTGTATCATTTCTTTGCTTCTGTGATCATTTTATTTAATCCACCACCCCTAGTTATGTGCTAAGCCATCTACAAAGGACCTGCTGGCCAGGCCACCAAAACCCTAATCCAGCATATAGCTTGTGGAAGATGGGGAGGGGGTGGAGGTGGTTTGTGCCTTCTGTGGTGGCACTGGTGGTGGTGCACGGTATGGTTTTGGGCGTAGGGGGTGTAGGGGTAGCTTAGGACATCTCCCTTTCTCCCGTAAATTGAACCCACTGAATACATGTGCATCAAAGCACAAAGACCACTGATTTAGTGGCACAGCGCTTTGCTGATAACACGCAACATCCTGGTAGCTTACATATAATAATGCTACCGCGGTTGTGTGTGTGTGTGTGTGTGTGTGTGTGTGTGTGTCTCCCTGTCTATATGAGGGAGGGGGGCACTGTACATAAATGGTTTTCACACTTTAGGAGTATTAGTCATCTTGGCTGGCAGGGAGAGGGGAGGTGATGCTGGTGGGGGAGAAGACAGAGTGATGCTGGCGGTGGGGGAGAAGGCAGAGTGATGCTGGTGGGGGAGAAGACAGAGTGATGCTGGTGGGGGAGAAGACAGAGTGATGCTGGTGGGGGAGAAGGCAGAGTGATGCTGGTGGGGGAGAAGGCAGAGTGATGCTGGTGGGGGAGAAGGCAGAGTGATGCTGGTGGGGGAGAAGACAGAGTGATGCTGGTGGGGGAGAAGGCAGAGTGATGCTGGTGGGGGAGAAGGCAGAGTGATGCTGGTGGGGGAGAAGGCAGAGTGATGCTGGTGGGGGAGAAGGCAGAGTGATGCTGGTGGGGGAGAAGGCAGAGTGATGCTGGTGGGGGAGAAGACAGAGTGATGCTGGTGGGGGAGAAGGCAGAGTGATGCTGGTGGGGGAGAAGGCAGAGTGATGCTGGTGGGGGAGAAGGCAGAGTGATGCTGGTGGGGGAGAGATGGGGGGGAACAGAACTCTTGACTCACCAGTTGTTTACTTGTAAGATGGTGAGGCCTGTGTCTTGAGCTAGCTGCTTCTTCTGCTCTTCAGACGGGTACGGGTGCTGCAGGGAGGGAGAAACGCACACATGAGCGTCTTTGTCACAGCGATTAAGAGAAATATCCACGCATGTAAGCAATCATAAAGAGAAGACATGCTCCAGGGTCATATAGCATCTCACTGTATATGTATTCTATATGTTCTCATGTTTGTTGTATTGTGTAACCTAAGTCCGCACCTTCTCCTGACCTCCAACCAACCCTGCTCCTCCCTAACATGGTGTAGACATACAAGACATAGGCCTACC
This sequence comes from Poromitra crassiceps, assembly GCF_964638095.1. Taxonomy (NCBI): domain Eukaryota; kingdom Metazoa; phylum Chordata; class Actinopteri; order Beryciformes; family Melamphaidae; genus Poromitra; species Poromitra crassiceps. The sequence goes on along the minus strand of NC_139625.1, from coordinate 50,148,606 downwards.
CG
>NC_139625.1:50110437-50148404 GCF_964638095.1 Poromitra crassiceps | reverse complement strand
CTGTCGGTGCAATCCGGTACCGCCGCCCAGGCTTCACAGATGGGCTTTGATAGGCGATTCTTGCTCTCTCTTCTCTATCTCTTCCAGTGTTTGCCCGCGGCCATCCAAGTCATAGCCTAAAACCAGAAATGACACATCGCTTCAGCTGAAATCTTCTCTGCCCTTCACACTGCAGTTTAAGCTTTTACTGTGCTGGCTTCAGTTCTTCTTCTTTTTCAGTGCAGACAAATAAAAGCTCATCATCACCGACCTAGTCTAATGTCTGGATCATAATAATAATTGGTACAACAATTACAATGATCAAATAAAATAATATATAGATGATGATGATGATGATAATGATAATGATAATGATAATAATAATAATAATAATAATAATAATAATAATAATAATAATAATAATAATAACAATAAAGTAGGTGTGTAATGTTTTATTGTTTCGACTAGTCTTAGTAGACAGTGTTGCCTGTTTGTCCTTCATTTAATGAGCTGTAGCCTATAGGCCTGAGTGGGTTTTCCGTTTATAAACTCAGCTGTTCTAAACGTCACTTTATTCAGCAAAGCAAGCAGGCACTTCATTGTATTTGTCACTATTTACCAACTGCAAATTTCCGAATTCCAATTTTTTTTTTATATATAAATATATATATAAATATATACATATATAAATATATATATAAATATATACATATATATATATATATATATACATATATATATATATATATATATATTCTATTTTTATGCGCAATTGTGATTAGCTTTTAACGAGCACGTGATTTCGTTTGCAGATAGGTTTATTTGTTTTACTGTTGGCTTATATTTCTTATCTAAAAAATCCACAAAACATAGCTTCTACATGGAGTAGGCTATAGGTTCATTGAGTTTTACGCACTGGCACTACATTTCTGAAAATACATTGCAGGAAACGCTTATGTTGCCTGATCCATGATGTGTGGCTTTGAGATCAACAGTTTGTAATGGAAATGTAGCCTATATTTGATGGTTACAATAATATCCCATTATTTCCCTGTCAATTACATATTTGGCCTGATTGTTAGTTTATGTGGACCATTAGTTTATGTGGACCACAGATCACGTATAAAACCTAAAAACCACATAAACCTTTTTTGTTACTCATATATATATATATAATATATATATATATATATATATATGAGTAACATAGGCTATATATATATATGCTTGCTTACGTGATTTAAACAGGTCGAAAAAATTGTCACAACGCAGTCTATATTGATGTTTTAAAACCTAAAGTCTTCTTTTTTTCATCGCTCTATTGTATGGATAAAACGGAAGGAAGAAGCCCCCGTTTTGTGCGGAGATTATCAGATGAAAAAGAGAGAAAACGCGAGGATTATTGTGGGATGGAGGGGATTTTAATATTAATAGTTTTTTTTCTTCTTTTCTCTTTACGCCCCCCTCCCCCTCCCTTTCCCGATGAGACAGAAGGTAGATTGCCTCCGCTGCTTTCCTTTTGCCGATTCGCTGTGACAGGGATGATGGATGATCCAGCCGAGCTAAACAACTCCTCCCCTCCATCTCCTCCCTGTCAAAGCCAGTCCGCGCTGCTGCTGCACGAATAAAACCAGGAATATATTCCCCTGGCCCAATGCAGAGAGAGCCCCTATAGGAAGACAATATTAAAAGTCCACATGCACTTTGTAAGACGCGCGCGTGTGTGTGTGTGTGTGTGTGTGTGTGTGTGTGTGTGTGTGTGTGTGTGTGTGTGTGTGTGTGTGTGTGTGTGTGTGTGTGTGTGTGTGTGTGTGTGTGTGTGTGCGTGCGTGCGCGCGCGCGCGCGCGCGCGCGCGTGACGGAGGCAACATGTTAATAATGCTTATGATAACATTGGCTCTTGCTTTCTTGTGCAGAGCATCTGGTAAAGTGGGGTACTGGGATGAGGAGAGAGAGCCTCCTGCAAATATGTATTTTTAGATATAGGAACGCATCTGCTGGCAATATTGAACAAAAAGTTTCGCCTTTTTTCAGTGAAAATGCTGATTTGGACAGTGGTCATAAAAATGGACGCTCACAGGGGGCTGCATGTCCTTCGCTCTGCAGCTGGCTCTCCCCAAAATGGCTTGCTTTGGGGGACAGTTTTTAGGTTGTGTGTTGTGTGTGTGTGTGTGTGTGTGTGTGTGTGTGTGTGTGTGTGTGTGTGTGTGTGTGTGTGTGTGTGTGTGTGCGTGCGTGTGCGCGCGCACGCGCACGCGCGTTTGCCCCCCATTTTTTCCTTTTTTTTTTTTTTTTTTTTTTTAACATTTCAGCAGTTTTCTCTCCTCTTGCCATAAGGTGTTTCTATGACTACGTTATGTAGGCCTGCCTGTGTGAGTGGGTCAGAGGCGGGGGTCCCTGGGAGAAAAGGGCCGCATTTGGCTGATCATTTATCAATGTCAACCGCATAATGATTCTCCCTGCAGTCCCCCTATTGATGAGGATAATTACATTAGCTCAGAGTGACTGATCAATAAAGCCCAGGGAAAATGGTTTATTATAGCAGCGCCGAAAAGAAAGGGCTTTCTGGAGGGAGGAGGACTCGCTGTTGTTTTATTTTATAAAACCGAGCAGGCAGGGCGGATCTGCGCATGGCGAAATGCACACTGCAGAGATAGTCGAGTGAGCAGCAAAACCTGATTTTGACGCAGATTTCGGGTAGTGATTTTAGTGCAGCTCGTTGCTCTCGCTTGTGTCTGCTGGGGGATTGTGTGTCTTTTTTACTTGTCTGTTGTAATTACTTTTATTTTTTTTCCCTCTTTGACGTCGAGTATTGCGTGGTTTATTTTTCTTCCCCGAGTGGAGGGAACCTAAATAAACTTTTGCCACCTTTGTTATTTTGGCAATAGAGTTTATTCGCCTTTTAGGCATGCATAACCTTAAATTCATTTTAGGATACAACATAAGGCCTTTTCAGGTGAAAACATCAATAAAGCTTTTCTGAAAATATTGGTCTAGAGATTATTTTGGTTTATAATGGTGGTGGTGGTGCCTTGTGGTGATCAGTAAGCGGAGGTCACAGTTTACCACCTTATTTATATCACATCATTATAAGGTTTTACTTATAGGCTAAACATTCAATGTAGGATATCTTTTTGCTCGGCATCCTGATGGCAATAACGACACACTATAATGTCTCACTCCAACACCTGATGCAGGCCTTGGCGAGAGAATCCTTGGATAAAAAAAAAAATAATAATAAAAAAGCTATGCTATCTTAGCCAAGAAAAAATATAGGCTATAGGCTACAGCAAATAAGCAAAATAGCATTGTGCTACATAAGATGGTCCGTGTGCAGGGAAATGGATGTTTTGACCCCCCCCCCCCCCGCGTGTGTGTGTGTGTGTGTGTGTGTGTGTGTGTGTGTGTGTGTGTGTGTGTGTGTGTGTGTGTGTGTGTGTGTGTGTGTGTGTGTGTGTGTGTGTGTGTGTGTGTGTGTGTGTGTGTGTGTGTGTTCTCTAATTGTCAACAACTTATCCCCTGCAGGAATGTTGCAAACTCTTTCGCCTAATTCTCCGTGGTGCTCCGCGCCAGCTCCCATTTACGGCTGATGAACGTGTCTGCAGGAGACAGCTCCATTATCTATTTATCATTTATGATAGTAGGATTTTCCTCACACACAATGTAGGGAGAAAAGCGCTCTTCCTCACAGAGAGACCTAGCGCTTTAGCCTTTTTCCATTATGCAGTAGACTATAGGCCTATAGTTTATTTACCGGTATATTTTTCATAAAAAGGACAAATGACCAAAAGCAAGCATCTTCAAAATAAAACACAAATTATTGGAATACAAATATCAACACAATTATGACTTAGTATAGGCCACAAATTAAACTTAAACCCAAACGCAAAATGTTTATTTTAGGCTCTTTTTTTTCTTCTTTTTTTAGATATACAATAGCCTATACCAACCTAAATAATTTAAGGAGACAAAATCACCTAATTTTAAGTTCAACAGCATTTGTGCATTTGCTCATATTTAACAGCAACAGAGCATTAGCTACTTGCATTTCACTGGCAGGTTGTTATAAGGCCACTCGGCCTTAACAAAACAGCGAGAAATTAAAGATTGCTCCGGTTTTAGGGGGCAATATGAAAACGAAGACGAGTGCTTGGAAGGGGAAATCATGATGCTGAGATGCTGAGGAGTTTTTGCGGTTGGTCAAGTGCTTGAATTAGAGGCGATTTTTTTCACACTCCAGCGGTGCCTGTCTTCTTAAAAATGACTGACAGACCCCCCACCCACCCCCTCCTAAAAATAATGATGTAAAATGTTATAATTAGGTTAGTGAAATAACAGCTACAGGGCTTTGCAACAGAAAGTGAAACATCGCACTGGCCATTTGTGAGGCTGATGGAGAAGCATGTGAGTGCAGAATAAATAAGGCGCAATAAAAGGGGAAATAGCCGGAGTTTAGTGAAGCTTGCCTTGAGGTAGCCTACTTGAGCCTTTATTTCAATCATCAGTTAAGATTTAATTAGGCAAGCCTCGGGCCCGACCGTCTCTGTTTTTTCCTCATTATCTTGCCTTGCCCAACGCTGTGCAAGGTTGTCAACATTTGACCGGTTTTCCCACTGAAATAATTACAGTTCATAGCTTGAGGACCCATAAGATCCGCAAATAAATCTCGCATTATTATACGACCGAAGTCTTAAATAGGCTATATGATCGTTCGAATTTATCGGTTGATTTCTTAAGTTGAATTTTGTGTCTTAATTTCTTGCAGTTATTTGAAACAAAAAAAGGTTAGAAATATCGGTAACACTTCATAATACTGTAACACAAAAAATGGGTAGTTACTGAGGAACGAGTAAGGAACGAACCATTAGTTCATGAATAGTTAATGATTAGTTAATGAGTAGTTGATAGGTAGTTCCTTAATGGTAGTTACTTAAGAACTGACCATTAGTTACCATGTTAACGAACCAGTAAGTAATGATTACTTCCCTAATTTTTTTTTTTTTATATGTTTTCATTCACTAGTTCATTAATAGTTAATGGGTAGTTCCTTAAAGATCCTTAATGGTAGTTACTTAAGAACTGACCATTAGTTCCCATGGTAGTTACTAAAGAACTGACCATTAGTTACCATGTTAACGAACCAGTAAGTAATGATTACTTCCCTAAATTTTTTTTTTTTAATATTTCACTAGTTCATGAACAGGTAGTTCCTTAAGAACTGACTATTAGTTACCATGTTCGTGAGCATGACTCCACCAAATACTTACCAGTTGTTCATGAGTACTCATCGTTACTTCATGATTACCTTACCATTACTTACCATGTTAGTGCATCATTACTTCCTGCTTACTTTACCATTAGTTCCCATGTTTGTGCCCCCTCAAGTGAAGCAGTACATCTTACTGAGTAGTTACTAAGGAATACACCATTACTTCCTGCTTACTTTACCATTACTTAACATGTTTGTGCCCCCTCAAGTAAAGCAGTACATCTTCCTGAGTTGTTACTAAGGGATACACCATTACTTCCTGCTTACTTTACCATTAGTTCCCATGTTTGTGCCCCCTCAAGTGAAGCAGTACATCTTACTGAGTAGTTACTAAGGGATACACCATTACTTCCTGCTTACTTTACCATTAGTTCCCATGTTTGTGCCCCCTCAAGTGAAGCAGTACATCTTACTGAGTAGTTACTAAGGAATACACCATTACTTCCTGCTTACTTTACCATTAGTTCCCATGTTTGTGCCCCCTCAAGTGAAGCAGTACATCTTCCTGAGTTGTTCCTAAGGAATATACCATTACTTCCTGCTTACTTTACTAGTGAAGACGAATTTATTCAAGTATGCAAATTAAAAAAGTGTAGCTCCTCCCACTTTACTAAAGTACCCTACCCCACTTAGGAGATCGAGGTACCCCACTAAAACCACGCCCCCGAGGCTCTACGACCTTCAGGGGCGGAGTTACCTTTTTTGGCTCCACCCACCCCCGCCGGAAGCCAGGGAAAGGGGGCGGAGCCTATTTTTTACATTCGAACTCCTTGGGGGCGTGGCTACAGTTCTAGCCTACTTTGGTTAGGCCACGCCCACCGGAAGTGCGATATGTAAACCCTACCAAAAAAAGTGTTTTTTTTACTAAGTGTTTGAGCCAAGAACTAGTGAAATATTAAAAAAAAAAAAAATTAGGGAAGTAATCATTACTTACTGGTTCGTTAACATGGTAACTAATGGTCAGTTCTTAAGTAACTACCATTAAGGAACTACCTATCAACTACTCATTAACTAATCATTAACTATTCATGAACTAATGGTTCGTTCCTTACTCGTTCCTCAGTAACTACCCATTTTTTGTGTTACAGTATTATGAAGTGTTACCGAAATATCTTGCGGGGAGCCGAGGGCAGCAAAGTGAGACATTTCACAAGAACTGTAGGAAATAACAGAAGGGGGGAGAGAGAGAGAGAGCGAGAGAGAGAGAGAGAGAGAGAGAGAGAGCGAGAGAGAGAGAGAGAGGCGGACAGAGAATTTGAGAGAGCGACAGAGCGAGAGGGAGGGAGAAAATATGGAGGTCCCTATTGATGATTAGTATTTCTCGCGTGCACTTTTTCAAACCAAATTATTCAGCTCTTTATTAGCACGCACGCACGCACGCACGCACACACACACACACACACACACACACACACACACACACACACACACACACACACACACACACACACACACACACACACGCACACACACACACACACACACACACATTTATTTATATTTATTTATACACACACACACACACACACACACACATACACACACACACACACACACACACACACACACACACACACACACACACACACACACACACATAAAGTGTTGTTCGTTGGGTGTTGCATTTTTACATGTCGTCACTGCACTGATAAACAGTCATGCCAATAAAGAAACTGAATCGGGAGAGAGACTGTGCAGAAGGCAGCCATGGGGATTCTCCCCCCACCCTTGGGCGCACTCTGTTATTACATCATGGCGACCCCTTCTGGAAGCCAAAGTAAATGTGTTGAGAGAAGGAAACAAAGCAGCGGCCTGTCTGTCTCTCTCGCACAGGCGCACTTGTGACAGCATGTTCCCACTTTCATTCATTATCAGTTTTAAAACATTAAAAGGCGATCAGCTCCACCTCCCGAGCTTTGAGGTATTCTTATACCCAAAATCCATGCATGAAACCATCCGAGATTTCCACCTCTCCATCTTCTCAAATGAAAAGCCTCTGACCTGCTACAGTAAAGGTGACCTCTAAAGACTCCCATCTCATATTTACTCACAGGTATAGAGCTCCTTATGCATGTATTAGGCGGCCACATTGATGGTCTAATCAATAGAGATGGATTGTAGGGTCAATATATGCTTTGCACCGGGGGACTTGTTGCAGGGCGTTCCTTCCCATGTATATGCGTGTGTGTCTCTAATGTGTGTGTGATGAGAGAGAGCTAGAGAGAAATCGAGAGACGCAATTCATATGTGACTGTAGCATCTCATAGACAGAGAGGGAGAGAGAGAGAGAGAGAGAGAGAGAGAGAGAGAGAGAGAGAGAGAGAGAGAGAGAGAGAGAGAGAGAGAGAGAGAGAGAGAGAGAGAGAGAGTTGCAGGAGTGGCAGCTTGAAGAGCAGCCTGGGCAGCGGGGCTGCAGCCAGGAGCCTGAAGGAGCCGCTCACATTGACATCATTAATCACCCGCCCACTTGAAGATTATGACTGAAAGTATAGAATCGGTAACCATTATCGTCTCGGATGGCAGTTAAAACCTCTCCTTATTTTTCAAAACAAAGTAATGGCGCAGACGTCTATACAAGAGAAACGGCCGAGGAGATGAGAGGAGAGGAGGAGAGAAGATAGGAGGAGAGGAGAGAAAAGAGGAGAGAGGAGATGAGAGGAGAAGAGGAAAAGAGGAGAAAATAGAGGAGAGGAGAGAAGAGAGGGGAAGCAGACTGGTGACTTGGATGGAGTTACAGCATGACGTTTTCTCTGGAGGAAACATCAAGGAGACAGCGACTGCGCAAGCTTTCAATCGGACAGTTTCACACAGTAGGCTATGGGTCATGATGCAGCCCGTCTGGGCTCAATAACAACAATAGCAATAGCCTTAGGCTAATAATAGCCTAATAATAATTCTAACATTATTATTATTATTATTATTATTATTATTATTATTATTATTATTAATAATAATAATAATAATAATAATGATAATAGCCTAATAACAACAACAATAATACATATTAACCGCAGAGTTTATTTTTCTTCTTATTTTTATTATTATTATTATTATTATTATTATTATTATTATTATTATTATTATTATTATTATTATTATTATTATACTTAATTTCAACATAAAATAATAACGAATTATAATAATTTCGTTTGGAAATAAAACTAAACGCATTTTAATTACCACAAAAGTACAAAAGACGAAGCTTTCAGCCACATTGAAATCGATTAAAAGAAAAAGAAAATCTGTCCTCTTATGTTTAAAACTGGTAACAACTTCATCAACGATTTGGACAAATTCAATCAAATGACTAGCCCTGCCCACCTTATCTCCACTCTACAAAGCAGATTGATTATGTCTTAAATTTATTTTAGGCTACTGGTCTGAAAGCAGTCGCCTAAAACAAGTCTGCATGCTTACATTGAGAATATATGATTATTTATATCAGCAAATTCTTTATTTTCCATTCAGCTTTGACGATTTCGTGTCGTTTTATTGTATTATCATAAAGGGCAAAAATAATTCAGATGAAACGTTCAAGCTGCTTAATGACGGATCACTGGAACTGATTTACACTTCGATTAGGTTACAAAGAATGGCATGCAACGCTCACGCATCCATGCTATATATAAAAGGAGAGACCTTTCCTCTGCATCAGCTGCAGCACCAGCATAGTGTGTGTGTGTGTGTGTGTGAGAGAGAGAGAGAGAGAGAGAGGGAGAGAGAGAGAGGGAGAGAGAGAGAGAGAGAGAGAGAGAGAGGGAGAAGAAGAGAGAAATAATTTGCTACTTTGATACTCATCTGATGAGCTAACTATTTGAGAATGAAACTTTATCTCCAATATCTCAATTGAACAACTATAGGGGTTTCCTCTTGGTCAGTCGGTCAGTTTATGGGGCTGGCATCTCAGGTGTTTTATGCCTAATAGCTCACAGGTGATGATGATGTGAGGACAGGGAAGTGTGTGTGTGTGTGTGTGTGTGTGTGTGTGTGTGTGTGTGTGGGGGGGGGGGGGGGGGGGGGGGGGGTAATTCGTGTGTGATAGAGAGAATGGAGAGAGAGAGAGAGAGAGAGAGAGAGAGAGAAGAGAAGAGAGACACAATTCTATGTGACTGTAACATCTCTGTGAGACCTGTGTGTTTGACTATATGTGCAGCTCCAGCCACAGCATAGGAGAGAGGAATGGCTATAGGCAGAAAGCTAGCTCTGTCCCTGTTAGCAGTCGGAAGCTGCAGTGTTGAAAAGCAATAGCCGGTGGTGTCAAGAACTTTTTTAGCACATCACCACAGCTGGTGGGAATAAATAGCACTCGGGGGCCGACCAAGCTGTGACATCAGGCTATTTGGGTGTGACACCATGGGGACCCGGGTTTGTCATATCTCCTCCTCGGCACAATAAAAGTCCTGTGTGCGATTGTCTAACAAGCCCAACTTTGTTTCTCAACAAGGAGTGTCAACTGTCGTCAATATTCAGATAGCCAATAATGACAGGCAGCCAGCTACTGGCTATCTTATCTGTGGCCCAGGTAGCGGTGTACCTGGGGGAATAACTGCTGCAGATAAAAAGACTCTGGGCCAATAGAAAGGCTCTTGTCTGGCTGCGAAGAGTTAATGGAGAACGCCACTGGAGACAGGAAGTCCTCCGAAAGTGAAAAGCACTTTATTGCACACCTGAATGGCCTGGCTAGGGTTTCTCTGGAACCCAATGGGAAAAGCACATTACAGGGTCATTACAACAGGGCAATGGGGTTCAAGTGATCCATTGCATATGAATGACAAACATCACATCGCTCCATTCATGTGACCTGACTATATGATCCCTATGGGACTGGGATGTTGTCAGTGGAGGGGTGCACTGAATGTCTCAAGTGTGCACAATCCCATCCTTTCATCATGTTCTCCCTGTGTGTATAACAATGATGTGCATATTCACTACAGTGCATCCACATGTGTGTGTATAACAATGATGTGCATATTCACTACAGTACATTCACATGTGTGTGTAGAACAATGATGTGCATATTCACTACAGTACATTCACATGTGTGTAGAACAATGATGTGCATATTCACTACAGTACATCCACATGTGTGTATAACAATGATGTGCATATTCACTACAGTACATTCACATGTGTGTATAACAATGATGTGCATATTCACTACAGTGCATTCACATGTGTGTGTAGAACAATGATGTGCATATTCACTACAGTACATTCACATGTGTGTGTATAACAATGGTGTGCATATTCACTACAGTACATTCACATGTGTGTAGAACAATGATGTGCATATTCACTACAGTACATTCACATGTGTGTGTATAACAATGATGTGCATATTCACTACAGTGCATCCACATGTGTGTGTAGAACAATGATGTGCATATTCACTACAGTACATTCACATGTGTGTGTATAACAATGATGTGCATATTCACTACAGTGCATTCACATGTGTGTGTAGAACAATGGTGTGCATATTCACTACAGTACATTCACATGTGTGTAGAACAATGATGTGCATATTCACTACAGTACATTCACATGTGTGTGTATAACAATGATGTGCATATTCACTACAGTGCATCCACATGTGTGTGTATAACAATGATGTGCATATTCACTACAGTACATTCACATGTGTGTGTATAACAATGATGTGCATATTCACTACAGTGCATCCACATGTGTGTGTAGAACAATGATGTGCATATTCACTACAGTACATTCACATGTGTGTGTATAACAATGATGTGCATATTCACTACAGTGCATCCACATGTGTGTATAACAATGATGTGCATATTCACTACAGTACATCCACATGTGTGTATAACAATGATGTGCATATTCACTACAGTACATCCACATGTGTGTAGAACAATGATGTGCATATTCACTACAGTACATCCACATGTGTGTAGAACAATGATGTGCATATTCACTACAGTACATTCACATGTGTGTAGAACAATGATGTGCATATTCACTACAGTACATTCACATGTGTGTAGAACAATGATGTGCATATTCACTACAGTACATCCACATGTGTGTATAACAATGATGTGCTATACAGTACATCCACATGTGTGTAGAACAATGATGTGCATATTCACTACAGTGCATCCACATGTGTGTATAACAATGATGTCCATATTCACTACAGTACATTCACATGTGTGTAGAACAATGATGTGCATATTCACTACAGTACATTCACATGTGTGTATAACAATGATGTGCATATTCACTACAGTACATTCACATGTGTGTATAACAATGATGTGCATATTCACTACAGTACATCCACATGTGTGTAGAACAATGATGTGCATATTCACTACAGTACATTCACATGTGTGTAGAACAATCATGTGCATATTCACTACAGTACATTCACATGTGTGTAGAACAATGATGTGCATATTCACTACAGTACATTCACATGTGTGTGTATAACAATGATGTACATATTCACTACAGTACATCCACATGTGTGTAGAACAATGATGTGCATTATTCACTACAGTGCATCCACATGTGTGTGTAGAACAATGATGTGCATATTCACTACAGTGCATTCACATGTGTGTGTAGAACAATGGTGTGCATATTCACTACAGTGCATCCACATGTGTGTGTAGAACAATGATGTGCATATTCACTACAGTACATTCACATGTGTGTGTATAACAATGATGTACATATTCACTACAGTACATCCACATGTGTGTGTAGAACAATGATGTGCATATTCACTACAGTACATTCACATGTGTGTATAACAATGATTTGCATATTCACTACAGTACATCCACATGTGTGTGTAGAACAATGATGTGCATATTCACTACAGTACATTCACATGTGTGTGTATAACAATGATGTGCATATTCACTACAGTGCATCCACATGTGTGTATAACAATGATGTGCATATTCACTACAGTGCATCCACATGTGTGTATAACAATGATGTGCATATTCACTACAGTACATCCACATGTGTGTATAACAATGATGTGCATATTCACTACAGTACATTCACATGTGTGTAGAACAATGATGTGCATATTCACTACAGTACATCCACATGTGTGTATAACAATGATGTGCTATACAGTACATTCACATGTGTGTAGAACAATGATGTGCATATTCACTACAGTGCATCCACATGTGTGTATAACAATGATGTGCATATTCACTACAGTACATTCACATGTGTGTATAACAATGATGTCCATATTCACTACAGTACATTCACATGGGTGTAGAACAATGATGTGCATATTCACTACAGTACATTCACATGTGTGTAGAACAATGATGTGCATATTCATTACAGTACATTCACATGTGTGTAGAACAATCATGTGCATATTCACTACAGTACATTCACATGTGTGTAGAACAATGATGTGCATATTCACTACAGTACATTCACATGTGTGTGTATAACAATGATGTACATATTCACTACAGTACATCCACATGTGTGTGTAGAACAATGATGTGCATATTCACTACAGTACATCCACATGTGTGTAGAACAATGATGTGCATTATTCACTACAGTGCATCCACATGTGTGTGTAGAACAATGATGTGCATATTCACTACAGTGCATTCACATGTGTGTGTAGAACAATGGTGTGCATATTCACTACAGTACATCCACATGTGTGTAGAACAATGATGTACATATTCACTACAGTACATCCACATGTGTGTAGAACAATGATGTGCATTATTCACTACAGTGCATCCACATGTGTGTGTAGAACAATGATGTGCATATTCACTACAGTGCATTCACATGTGTGTGTAGAACAATGGTGTGCATATTCACTACAGTGCATCCACATGTGTGTGTAGAACAATGATGTGCATATTCACTACAGTACATTCACATGTGTGTGTATAACAATGATGTACATATTCACTACAGTACATCCACATGTGTGTGTAGAACAATGATGTGCATATTCACTACAGTACATTCACATGTGTGTGTATAACAATGATGTGCTATACAGTACATCCACATGTGTGTAGAACAATGATGTGCATATTCACTACAGTGCATCCACATGTGTGTATAACAATGATGTGCATATTCACTACAGTACATTCACATGTGTGTAGAACAATGATGTGCATATTCACTACAGTACATTCACATGTGTGTAGAACAATGATGTGCATATTCACTACAGTACATTCACATGTGTGTATAACAATGATGTGCATATTCACTACAGTACATTCACATGTGTGTATAACAATGATGTCCATATTCACTACAGTACATTCACATGTGTGTAGAACAATGATGTGCATATTCACTACAGTACATTCACATGTGTGTAGAACAATGATGTGCATATTCACTACAGTACATTCACATGTGTGTAGAACAATCATGTGCATATTCACTACAGTACATTCACATGTGTGTAGAACAATGATGTGCATATTCACTACAGTACATTCACATGTGTGTGTATAACAATGATGTACATATTCACTACAGTACATCCACATGTGTGTAGAACAATGATGTGCATTATTCACTACAGTGCATCCACATGTGTGTGTAGAACAATGATGTGCATATTCACTACAGTGCATTCACATGTGTGTGTAGAACAATGGTGTGCATATTCACTACAGTGCATCCACATGTGTGTGTAGAACAATGATGTGCATATTCACTACAGTACATTCACATGTGTGTGTATAACAATGATGTACATATTCACTAGAGGACATCCACATGTGTGTGTAGAACAATGATGTGCATATTCACTACAGTACATTCACATGTGTGTGTATAACAATGATGTGCTATACAGTACATCCACATGTGTGTAGAACAATGATGTGCATATTCACTACAGTGCATCCACATGTGTGTATAACAATGATGTGCATATTCACTACAGTACATTCACATGTGTGTAGAACAATGATGTGCATATTCACTACAGTACATTCACATGTGTGTATAACAATGATGTGCATATTCACTACAGTACATCCACATGTGTGTAGAACAATGATGTGCATATTCACTACAGTACATTCACATGTGTGTAGAACAATCATGTGCATATTCACTACAGTACATTCACATGTGTGTAGAACAATGATGTGCATATTCACTACAGTACATTCACATGTGTGTGTATAACAATGATGTACATATTCACTACAGTACATCCACATGTGTGTAGAACAATCATGTGCATTATTCACTACAGTGCATCCACATGTGTGTGTAGAACAATGATGTGCATATTCACTACAGTGCATTCACATGTGTGTGTAGAACAATGGTGTGCATATTCACTACAGTGCATCCACATGTGTGTAGAACAATGATGTGCATATTCACTACAGTACATTCACATGTGTGTGTATAACAATGATGTACATATTCACTACAGTACATCCACATGTGTGTGTAGAACAATGATGTGCATATTCACTACAGTACATTCACATGTGTGTGTATAACAATGATGTGCTATACAGTACATCCACATGTGTGTAGAACAATGATGTGCATATTCACTACAGTGCATCCACATGTGTGTATAACAATGATGTGCATATTCACTACAGTACATTCACATGTGTGTATAACAATGATGTGCATATTCACTACAGTACATTCACATGTGTGTGTATAACAATGATGTACATATTCACTACAGTACATCCACATGTGTGTGTAGAACAATGATGTGCATATTCACTACAGTACATTCACATGTGTGTGTATAACAATGATGTGCTATACAGTACATCCACATGTGTGTGTATAACAATGATGTGCATATTCACTACAGTACATCCACATGTGTGTAGAACAATGATGTGCATATTCACTACAGTACATTCACATGTGTGTAGAACAATGATGTGCATATTCACTACAGTACATTCACATGTGTGTAGAACAATGATGTGCATATTCACTACAGTACATTCACATGTGTGTATAACAATGATGTGCATATTCACTACAGTACATTCACATGTGTGTAGAACAATGATGTGCATATTCACTACAGTACATTCACATGTGTGTATAACAATGATGTGCATATTCACTACAGTACATTCACATGTGTGTGTAGAACAATGATGTGCATATTCACTACAGCACATTCACATGTGTGTGTATAACAATGATGTACATATTCACTACAGTACATCCACATGTGTGTGTAGAACAATGATGTGCATATTCACTACAGTACATTCACATGTGTGTGTATAACAATGATGTGCATATTCACTACAGTGCATCCACATGTGTGTATAACAATGATGTGCATATTCACTACAGTACATCCACATGTGTGTATAACAATGATGTGCATATTCACTACAGTACATTCACATGTGTGTAGAACAATGATGTGCATATTCACTACAGTACATCCACATGTGTGTATAACAATTATGTGCATATTCACTACAGTACATCCACATGTGTGTAGAACAATGATGTGCATATTCACTACAGTGCATCCACATGTGTGTATAACAATGATGTGCATATTCACTACAGTACATTCACATGTGTGTATAACAAAGATGTGCATATTCACTACAGTACATTCACATGTGTGTAGAACAATGATGTGCATATTCACTACAGTACATTCACATGTGTGTAGAACAATGATGTGCATATTCACTACAGTACATTCACATGTGTGTAGAACAATGATGTGCATATTCACTACAGTACATTCACATGTGTGTAGAACAATGATGTGCATATTCACTACAGTACATTCACATGTGTGTGTATAACAATGATGTGCATATTCACTACAGTACATCCACATGTGTGTAGAACAATGATGCGCATATTCACTACAGTACATTCACATGTGTGTAGAACAATGGTGTGCATATTCACTACAGTACATCCACATGTGTGTAGAACAATGGTGTGCATATTCACTACAGTACATTCACATGTGTGTAGAACAATGATGTGCATATTCACTACAGTACATTCACATGTGTGTATAACAATGATGTGCATATTCACTACAGTACATTCACATGTGTGTATAACAATGATGTGCATATTCACTACAGTACATTCACATGTGTGTGTGTATAACAATGATGTGCATATTCACTACAGTACATTCACATGTGTGTAGAACAATGACCTGCATATTCACTACAGTACATTCACATGTGTGTGTGTATAACAATGATGTGCATATTCACTACAGTACATTCACATGTGTGTAGAACAATTATGTGCATATTCACTACAGTACATTCACATGTGTGTATAACAATGATGTGCATATTCACTACAGTACATTCACATGTGTGTAGAACAATGATGTGCATATTCACTACAGTACATTCACATGTGTGTAGAACAATGATGTGCATATTCACTACAGTACATCCACATGTGTGTAGAACAATGATGTGCATATTCACTACAGTACATCCACATGTGTGTAGAACAATGATGTGCATATTCACTACAGTACATCCACATGTGTGTATAACAATGATGTGCATATTCACTACAGTACATTCACATGTGTGTAGAACAATGATGTGCATATTCACTACAGTACATTCACATGTGTGTAGAACAATGATGTGCATATTCACTACAGTACATCCACATGTGTGTAGAACAATGATGTGCATATTCACTACAGTACATCCACATGTGTGTATAACAATGATGTGCATATTCACTACAGTACATTCACATGTGTGTAGAACAATGATGTGCATATTCACTACAGTACATCCACATGTGTGTAGAACAATGATGTACATATTCACTACAGTACATTCACATGTGTGTGTATAACAATGATGTACATATTCACTACAGTACATCCACATGTGTGTATGATGTGCATATTCACTACAGTACATCCACATGTGTGTAGAACAATTATGTGCATATTCACTACAGTACATTTACATGTGTGTAGAACAATGATGTGCATATTCACTACAGTACATCCACATGTGTGTATAACAATGATGTGCATATTCACTACAGTACATTTACATGTGTGTAGAACAATGATGTGCATATTCACTACAGTACATCCACATGTGTGTAGAACAATGATGTGCATATTCACTACAGTACATCCACATGTGTGTAGAACAATTATGTGCATATTCACTACAGTACATTTACATGTGTGTAGAACAATGATGTGCATATTCACTACAGTACATCCACATGTGTGTATAACAATGATGTGCATATTCACTACAGTACTGTACATCCACATGTGTGACCAATGCTAAGCCAACACAGCTTCCATGGTTGTACTTGTAGCCTTCCTGCAGCAACAGGTTCTTGGATCCATAACCCACAGCAGCACACTGCACCATGACATCATCGCCCCCTTTAAAAATGAACTGCAACATCGATCCCTTGCAGGCTGACCTCTCATAAGTCAAATATAGAAGATGTGGGATATGTGTTTGGATGGAAGTGTATATTTACCTGTCACCAGGAACTCAAGGACATGGCAGCAGCGAGGTTGTATCCAGTCCCAGAGTGGAGTGTTTTGGGGGGTGAAAATGAGTTGTAAAAGTGATAAATGGCCCATATTTCTCAAGCTGAGTAGCATTGGAGCTGGCACCCTGCTTGCAGCCAAACAGTTAATTGCTCCACACAGTGAAGGCCCAACAAAATACTCATAAAGCATCACAAAGAAAGTTGAGTCCAGTCAACCTCTTTCCCTCCCTCCCCATTTCTTCTTTTTCTCCTCTCCTCTGGCTAGACAGCCGCCTCCATCCCTGCCCTCTACAATTTTCCAGCACAAAAATATTATGTTGCCAGTGGCAACAATTTAATAAAATAACCAATCACATCTGCTCTTTCAAATATTTCCAAAATTAAGCTGAGGCCATACATAATGGAGGAGTCGTTTCTTCTGTGTGTTAGGACTTCAGGCCAGGATTTATTGCACTGTGATAAATGATCAGAAGGCTTGTTTTGACAAACGCAAGGGTATTTATGAATGAGCGCGGGCTCGGCACAGCATGCAGGGCCAGGCCCACTGTTATCAACTGGATTAGTGGTTCTGATTATGCCCTGGATCCGAGCTTTGCTCTCAGCACCAATCAAAGCCTGTGGTTGATGCATCCCATAATAACTATGCTCGTCTCTATGGTCACCACAGCCCGGTACAGTAGCCCCGCCTCCTCCTAAGGGCACTTATATCATAATAACAAGCTTGCGACAGCTCTCATCAGGCCATCACGCGGGCAAATACAGGACTAGTGGACGGGCGAGCCAGGGTTTGTTTTTTCAGAATCAAATCCGCTCTCCAGACTCTCCCAGCTAACCCTTTCACTCCCGCCACAACCACATTCCCCCCTGAAATGTCTCATCTTTTACAATGTCAGCAGCACTCATACTTTTATACATCTGCCCTTCTACAGGCATCCATTCCTCCTCTACCTCTCCTCATGCCTTACCGGCACCCTGCTAGTCCCCTCACTCCACCCATCCCCACGCTGGCCTGGCCTGTACCTGGTCTGTGGATGTCACCGGGCCTGCTCTCAGTCTGGTCCCTTGCTGAGAACAGGAGAGATGGCACAGTATCTGGGTCACTTCTGTCACGGTCCAAATGTCGCCCGGGGGGGGAGGGCTGACCTTTCCGATGGTCGATGCCGGCGCGGGCTGTCACCCCCACGGTCTCAACCACAAACGCACATTCCCTTCGCTTCTCTGAAAGGCCTCTTTCTCTCTCACCCCCCCCCCCCCCCCCACGCTCCAATGTGGTCTCCCCCTCCTTTTTCATCCATGACAATACACATTACCCGCAATAGGGACAAATCAAAGCTGACAAGCAAATATAACCACTGTAAATGACATCTCAGCTAAAGCCAGGAACATCACAGACCCTAACCCTGGTCACAGGCACACGGTGTATCATGTCTCACCAGGCCCTGACGCTGGTCACAGGCACACAGTGTCACAGGCCCTGACGCTGGTCACAGGCACACAGTGTCACAGGCCCTGACGCTGGTCACAGGCACACAGTGTCACAGGCCCTGACGCTGGTCACAGGCACACAGTGTCACAGGCACACAGTGTCACAGGCCCTGACGCTGGTCACAGGCACACAGTGTCACAGGCACACGGTGTATCATGTCTCACCAGGCCCTGACGCTGGTCACAGGCACACAGTGTCACAGGCCCTGACGCTGGTCACAGGCACACAGTGTCACAGGCCCTGACGCTGGTCACAGGCACACAGTGTCACAGGCCCTGACGCTGGTCACAGGCACATGGTGTATCATGTCTCACCAGGCCCTGACGCTGGTCACAGGCACATGGTTGTCACAGGCCTTGACACTGGTCACAGGCACACGGTGTCACAGGCACATGGTTGTCACAGGCCTTGACGCTGGTCAATCACACGGTGTCACAGGCCCTGATGCTGGTCACAGGCACATGCTGTATCATGTCACAGGGAGGAACTCCAAATATGCTTCCTGGATTTATTTGAGGGCATGGATTACACCTCCAGCGCCACTGTTTTTACAAATGGGAGCTTGGCTCTAAATGGAATACCTCACTTAGCAAGAAGCCCAGTCAACACCTTCCAAATGCTTCAACATAGTATACCATCAGAGATATTTGGGTTTCCACTGCCTAGCTGTTCCTTTTAACGGAAAGTGACTTGAGTTACAAGAAAGGCCTTAACTGATACTCTGAGCTGCTAATTTAAAGCTGTCAAAAAAGGGGGATATTTCAATGGCCAGGCCCTGGGTGCATGTGATCTGTCACATCAGTGACAGAGCTGATTTTTGCAGGGTGTCATGTGATCTGGTGTCACATCAGTGACAGGACTGATTTTTGCAGGGTGTCATGTGATCTGGTGTCACATCAGTGACAGGACTGATTTTTGCAGGGTGTCATGTGATCTGGTATCACATCAGTGACAGGACTGATTTTTGCAGGGTGTCATGTGATCTGGTGTCACATCAGTGACAGGACTGATTTTTGCAGGGTGTTCAGAGCTCTGAAGTTTCTGTTTTTGAAGCTCTTAGCTACAGCTAGCCCCCCTACCAACTGTCTAAACCAGGGCCGGCCCTAGCCATCTGGGGGCCCTAAGCAGGATATAGATTAGGGGCCCCCTCCCAGGGGCGGGGGTTTGGGGGCATCCGCGCTGGAAGTACTTTTTTAAGTAGGGGGTGCTGTAAGGAGGGGAGTTTGACGTTTTCTGGACTTTTAGCCATATTTAGAGGAATATTTAAAACAAACAAACGTGGTGATGATGATGACGCTCGTTTGTAGCCCTATCAGTGTCAAGCAAGCGTGTAGAACCCAGCAGCCATAGGGGTTGCCAGGTCAGTTAAACCAGGGGTTCCCAACCTTTTTTGTGCCAAGGACCGGTAGATACATGCAGGACCGGTTGTCAATTTTAATGGTTTTAGTTACATATTTACTCACCAGGTGGCGACAAAAGGTAAATAACAGCCTTTTGTGTTGTACTGTATGTAGCCTACAGTATTTATGTTTTTGTTTAAACTACAAACATAAATAACTACACAGCCTATAATATTAAAGCCTATGTTTATTAAAAAATAAAAAATAAAAATCAGGGGGCCCCTGGCATCTCCCGGGGCTCTAGGCAGCCGCTTAGTTCGCATATAGGGCGGGCCGGCCCTGGTCTAAACTACAGCTAGCCCCCCTACCACCTGTCTAAACTACAGCTAGCCCCCCTACCACCCCCCACCTGTCTAAACTACAACTAGCCCCCCTACCACCCCCCACCTGTCTGTGTGGATGAATGTGTCATAGCCCATGGTCATAGCTGTTCAATTTCCCCTCAAACATACCATCTGCCCTCTGCCTGTCAATCAAAGGTACACTGTTTTGCCATTTCAAATCCCCTCAGACCATTTTTCTCATGATCCACTGTTGTCTTTTAAATAATAAGCTCTGAATAATGTGCAGAGCCTCCTAAAAATAAAAGCCAAACAAAAATGTAATCTCTTAGCATATCAGTATCTCCTTCAACTCAGTGCACAGAGAGCCTATTTTCCCAGTGCTGTTATTCAAGCCCTCTAAAAAAGTACTATTTAATTTCTCACTGGCTCGGCTGACTCTTCCACCAGAGGTTTCATTTATTTCCAGCCTCTGATGTCTGGCTGGCTGGAGGAGGCTGAGAGGATCCCCACTAAAAGCAGTGTGCAGCCTGGGGCAGAAACAGGCCAGAGCGCTCTCCACATAAATAACCCAGTACCTTGGAGGAAGTCCGTTTGGTGGTCTGCTGGAGGGATGGAACCAAGCCTTCTGTCTCTCTCTGGTTCTTTCCTCCTCTCACATTCTCTCTGTCTCAGTGGTCTATCTAGCAGCCGGGCTGAAGAGGCATAAAACAGCAGGATTTGGAGGAGATTGGGCCAAGATGTACATCTGAGTGGATAGTGGACTTCTAATAGCCTGCGGGCCAAAGCCAGATCGAGTGGACGCCGTGAAGTGGACCACACTAATCTGACACATGGGACTCATAGATTTAACACATGTAACCAATAGTAGAATGCTGAATAAAATGTGTTACTAAATTATTTTCCATGTAGTTTGGGCTTGTAGTACAGTAGCAAGCTATAATATACATATCATTAGTTTTCAAATGTTCCTCTTTAACCCAACATAGAAAGCCACTAATGCTCATACATTACTCTACACCAGCATTTCCTTTTTATTTATTATTTATTTTGAATGAAAACGCACTATATGTTGAAATCTGTGAGAGCAGAGAGCAATTTGCAAACCAAGTCTATTGCTTGTTGCTCCCAGTGGATGCTTTGGCCTCTTCAGGATCACGTTTCTCCAGAACACTGGGTTCCTGGCCCCAGGAAGTGAGCAAGCCTCTCCAAACTGGCCATATTTGGAGAGTGTTCGAGTGCCCCATTGTTGTGACAAGAACAATGAATCTAAAATGAGACAGCCGACAAGGGAAAGGAAAACAAAATAAAGATGCCTGCCTCTCAAAAATCATCAGATGGAAGCTCTTTCTTTTTTTTCTGTATTTGCAGCCACATCATGGAAATCTCGTCAGCTGACGCTGATGGCGGGCCCTTGTCTTTGAAGTGGGGTTAAAAAAAGCTGTATTTAGTTTGCATTGTGTGCAGAAACTAATTTATAGGAGTTGACCCTGGCTCCTCTTTTGTGCGACAGCCATCTTGGAAAACAATGGCAGGAAGGCTTGAAACCTGAGAGGAACTGAATCTGCTGTTTTCCATTTTTTTCTGCTCTTATTCAACACAGTATTTTCCCTCCCAGAGTAAAATAGCTCTGTTTTTGTGTCCAAGAGGAGTCATAAAGCGATGTCTAAGCATTCCATGGCCAGGCAATAGGGCTGAGTTTAACTGGACACATGGGGACAGTTGTTTTGTACCACATGGAGCAGGGGGCCTGACAGAGGAAGCCATGGCCGCCTGGCGACCCCACGGTGACCCAGCGGCCTCCTCATGGAGGGATCAAGGCCTAGATGGGAGCCGGCTGAGGGTTAGAGGTTTAAGGGTAACAAATCAAGCAACACTTTACTGGTATTTAACCCCCCCCATGCCATATCTCTAACTCTGGGACTGGGCCATGCATGCGCACGCACACAAACACACAATAAGGTTTGCTGGGTGTACGTGGGGGAGTGTTCCCCTCTCTTAGAATAGAAGTGGAGCAGGTCAGGTCTGGGGATGATTACATTGCGGTGGGGAGGAGAGCTGGAGAGAGGAGGGTTGCTTAGTTTGATCTCTCTGCAGGACAATAGGTCAATACTGAAGGTCAGCTGCGGAGCCTCTGGACTCATGGGTCTCCATTAGAGTGGCACTATCCAAGTTATCAAATGAGAAGAGTCTTCTTTACTTAGAAGCCACTATGCCTTCTTACACTCATTCTCCCACGTGGTGGCAGCTTCCTTCTTTGCTCTTATCCTTTTTGTGTGCAGTAAAGAGGAGGACAGGACAGCGACCCCCTGTAGACAGTGCATATCTGCCCCTAAAAGCATCATTCAACTTGATGTTGACTTGTGCCCAGCTGTGTTTCTGCCATTAGTAAGTGCTCATCAAAGGAACTGAGGCTGTAAAAATGTGGAAAGTCACACGCACCTTTACATGGAAATCAGTTGTTTACCTGTTGTTGGCACTCGCATGGCTTCTGTTTACAAAGTACAGTTCCATCTACAAATTGTGTTTGTTGTTTATATGCATGCCAGGAAAATATTCAAAATCATTAATTATTTATTTATCAATCGAAAATGCATATACAAAATCACACTGTACAATGTAAAGTACAGGCTTGTATAATTATAGGAGCATAAAACATGGACAGAACATTATGTAGACATTTTGTACAGTCCCATTCATGGGCGCATTCATGGTGATGACATATAGACCTGATTAATTAGCAGTTTATTTGAATGTGACCTCAGCTCTCTGGCTCAGCAGATGTATTAATCCCTTGTATGGAGAATACTGTAACAGACTACTTGGCTTGCTAGCTGACGTTAACGGTTAGCTAACAGCTTATATTATACTACACACAGTATATACAATATAGAAGTGCAGCTTATACAACAATGTGACTTATTATAAAATGCCAGAGTATGATTTAACCATGCCTATACTGTATAACAGCATATGTCAAAGTCCTGCACCAGTCTATACTGTATAACACCATATGTCAAAGTCCTGCACCAGTCTATACTGTATAACACCATATGTCAAAGTCCTGCACCAGTCTAAACTGGCAGATCAAGAACCCAGAACTCTGCAAAAACTGCAAGGAGTGAATGAGCAAAACAACAATGTATCAGCCATCCACGTTCACAAGCCTCAACAGAATTTATAATGCAGCAAAAGAGGTCACTGTCAGGTCGAACCTTCATCAGAAATGATCCTGTTGACCCCCCTGGAGTGTGACGAGAGGGCAGTGAGTGACGCAGGTGAGAGACAGGCGTACCTCCCAGCCCCCGGACCGCACCTCTCTTATCTGCCTATGGAACGGAGGAGGAAGGAGTGACAAAGGCCAGGGCCTTGGGTGTGATAAGGAAGGGCCCGATGTCCTGCTTTGCCCCCCCTGGCTGTCCACTGCAGGGGCCACACAGGGGCCAGGAGCCTGACTGCAGCCAGGAAGGGCTCCAAGGCAGCGTTTTCACACAAGGGTATGAGTCTGACCCTATGCTGGCAGAGACACAGAATGTTGCTGTGTAAGTATACGTGGTAGAAATGGGAAGGGTGGGGTGGGGCGGAGAGAGAGATAGTGAAAAGAGGGAGAGAAAGAGACAGACAGCCAGGCAGCCAGGCAGGCAGACAGACAGCCAGCCAGGCAGACAGACAGCCAGCCAGGCAGGCAGACAGCCAGCCAGCCAGGCAGACAGACAGCCAGCCAGGCAGGCAGACAGACAGCCAGCCAGGCAGACAGACAGACAGACAGACAGACAGACAGAGAGAGAGGGTCAGTTGGAGTTCAGGGCACATTTTTTGCCGGTAGTCTCACACTGCAGGCAAGCTAAATTGCTTCCGGATCTAGGTATCCACCCCTGCACAGTGCAGATTAACCCTTCCTATTCAGCCCTCCTCCCTCCCGCTTTCCCTCCTTTCATCCTCCCATCTTCTCTCCCTCCCTCCTGCTCTCCCTTCTTTCATCCTCCCATCTTCTCTCCCTCCCACACCGAGTGGCAGTTGTGTTCTTTTCGCTCCACTACTAATCCCTTCTCACTCTC
This sequence comes from Poromitra crassiceps, assembly GCF_964638095.1. Lineage (NCBI taxonomy): Eukaryota > Metazoa > Chordata > Actinopteri > Beryciformes > Melamphaidae > Poromitra > Poromitra crassiceps. Next base: position 50,123,379 of record NC_139625.1, on the reverse strand, counting down.
ACTGTCCTCCTTCTGGCTCCTGTGGCAGTGTGGCAGTCAGTCCTGGTGGGTGCCATGGCACAGGGTGACGTGGCAGTCAGTCCTGGTGGGTGCCATGGCACAGGGTGACGATGTCAGTGGGGAAGCAGTCTTTGAGCAGGATCCCTCTGTCTCTCTGGCAGTCCAGCTCTCCTATGAAACCGTACCAGTAGATGACGAGGCCCGGACCAAACCTGCAGAGCAACACAAAAGACACAAAACCAGTCATTTGTTAGTACTTCATCACTGCTGTCATCTTAGAGAGCTCTTAAGTAGCTATCAATTAGTTGTAGTTGTTTTAAAATGAGTCCTGCCAAAAGCTTACGGCTGTTGACTTTGGATTTGGGAGACATGACAAAGGGAGACTGGTTGTGTTTACACAGCCAGATGTTGGCAGAAATAGAGTAACAGCAGAGATAGAAAGATGGAACGCTTGCGAGATTGATCTATCAGCGATAAGGTAGTGGAGGTGTACTGCTTTGATCACCATCCAGGAAACTTGTGCTGAATCAAACAAATAGCCGCCAGGAAGATAACATCTTTCTGACGGAGTGATACACACTCCATCACATTACAATGGCACTGAAATAACAATAATCAGTGAATGAAATAACAAAGCTCGACCAAGGCCACCGGAACCTGTCGTCGGAAGCCTTTGGCGCAGAGCAGAGCCACGGAGAGTTCAACAGAAAGTCTCAGACTTAAACACAGCATCCGCTAGTGTTAGCCAGTCCAACAGTGTCCAGCTGTTTCATTCACATTCACTTTGAACGCCAAGGCAACTCTGCCTTACTTGGCGAGCACTGCAGTTCCCAAAGAACCATAAATAATGACGACATGCCAAGTCAAGTTCAAACAATATTTAAATGCAAGGTGTTTTCATTGTTTCCTTTCCTTTCTTTTGTCCTGCTCTCTTCTCTTCCTCTCATCCGTTGCTGCTTCTGTGTCTTATAGGCACTATTGTACATCTGAAGGTCTGTTGGAAGGTGCAGAAACAATTAAAACAGTGGAGTTTTTCACCGGGGATGTGCAACGTTATTTCACTACTTCTCCTGACAAAAGCGATAAATCATCTTTCAAGCTATTTATTATGCCCCGAAGAGCCACTGGCGGCCCCCTCTGCCTCATATAGATCAGACCTATTCTTTGAACATTAGCTGCCATGCATAAAGACATGTCACAGTTGAACTCTGAGCAGAGAGCACCTCAGCCCCCACATGCAAAAACAGATTGGGGGGGCTGGCTGAGCAGAGCGTGGTCATTGGGGGGGCTGGCTGAGCAGAGCGTGGTCATTGGGGGGGCTGGCTGAGCAGAGCGTGGTCATTGGGGGGGCTGGCTGAGCAGAGCGTGGTCATTGGGGGGGCTGGCTGAGCAGAGCGTGGTCATTGGGGGGGCTGGCTGAGCAGAGCGTGGTCATTGGGGGGGCTGGCTGAGCAGAGCGTGGTCATTGGGGGGGCTGGCTGAGCAGAGCGTGGTCTGGTCCCAGACACTCTATCTGCAGACAGTTAACAGTGTTGTGTGCTCTCCTGAGACCGAGACAGGAAGCTGGCCAAAGGGCCACGGAGAACAGCATAAGTTCAGCCCCAAGGTAAAGTGCATAAAACTTGTGATCAGTCGTTTCCTATCAAAAATACTGGCTCAAACACCCCTAATAATAATTATAGGATCATCATTCAGTCATTCCCATGATGATAGTTTATGAGCTTATTATAAATACTCAGATGGTTAACCTTAGAACTTTGACAAGGTATTTTAACCGCATAAATTACCAATACTAGTGCTGGAATCAGCTGTCATGACATTGCCCTCTGCATGCATGAACTGTGCTGTGCTGTGACTGGGCCTTGAGGCGGTGCATGTTCTACATACTGTACATGTATGCAGATAGACAGACATGACAAAAATATGGGACTATTATGTGCACAAACGCATGCCATGCACGCACACACACACACACACTACTGCGGCTCTCCAACAGGCTCTTAAAGCGGTACATGCCCCTGCACCCCATGCCTGCATTGGGTGTTTTACAGTGTGTGATTTACGGTGCTGTATCTATGAGCAAACAGGCCAAAGCTAACAGCCCCGGAGAAACCCCGCAGATGCACGCTGCAAGTTCACCGCAATGTCACACACATAGCTCAGCCTCTCAGCGCTGGATAAGGCTCGAGCCCCCTTTCCCCTCTCATCGTTTCCACGCCTGGCCGCCGCACATGGCACATGGCCGCCAACTCTTAATATGGAAATGTTATGGAAACAAAACCTAAACATTTACATTAGATGACTTTGGAAAAGGGGGTTATGCTCTTCTTTTTATTTGCCTGCCGCGCCGTATGTATTTCCTGCGCTCTGGATGTGGAATGGGGAGGTGAGGCTGGAGGAGGAGAAAGGGGGGGAGCGGTTCAGAGAGTGGAGAGAGGCAACCTTCTGAAAAGGTTAAAACTGTACATCAACAGATAAGGCGGCGGCGTGCGATACATCATGTCCAGGCTCTGTCAGGGGAGGCCAGACACAAATTGAAACAAGCAAAATTATAAACACAGGGGAGCAGTGTCACCAAGGCCTTTCCATACCGTAAAGAAAATAAATGGACTTTGAATCCGACTCAGAATTAATACAAGTCAATACTGCAGGGACCTTGAGGTAAAAATCACACGTGGATAGAAACAATAACAGGGATGGGGGATGGTTTGAGGGCAGGGGGTCAAGGCAGAAGGCTGATGACTGGTATGAGATTCTCAAGAAAAAGTTCCAAGCAGCATCTCTCTCACACACACACACACACACACACACACACACACACACACACACACACACACACACACACACACACACACACACACACACACACACACACACACACAGTCACCAGAGAGAGTAAATATAAAGAAATAAGAAGCTATACTTGTCTCCACTCCCTCTGAAGTTCTGTGTTGTAATGGCTGACAAAGTGATTGGAGGCTCGGTTTGAGTTTGGAGGCTAATTGTGGTTTATTATGTGGGCCGGCTCATCTTAACCTGGCGTGTGCTTATTATACACACACCACTTCAGAGTCAAAGTCAGCCATCTTCCAATAAACACCTAACTATGGAAGGAGTTGGTGGAATTGTTTGTGAAACGTAGCTAATTTCAGCGAGGGGGCGCTTGCTTCAGCGAGGGGGGCGCTTGCTTGACGAGCCTGGGCGTGGATTGCGGCTGCCAGCCGTGTTGTCGTTAGTGTTAATGAGCGGGCGGTGGTGGCTTTTAAAGCAGGTGCCAAGCAGCTTCCAGCGGCATCTTAATGAGAGCAAGGCATTCACCAACAAAAGCTCTCGGATGTGTTATTACTGCCTGCCTGCACACACAGCAACCACTCACACACACACAGCTCAAATCTCTATCTTAAACGCACAACACACACACAGTTCTCTATCCAAACAAAATATCAACTGCAAAAGGAAATTAAAATACAACCAACTATAAATTAGAACCTTCAAAAATGTGTCAACTATTTCATTTGATTTCTGCCCTTCTCACTTTCTCCAAAGTCCGCGCTCCCTCCAGGAGCATGGTTGAAAACTCTGCGTTTAACATTCCTACTGAACACACAGATCAAGGTTAATTTGATCTGCCAAGTTTGGTGAGAAAAAGCTTGACTAAAACTAGAGGCCGAACAGTTCTGCCAAAACACATTACACGACGTGATGAATTATCAATAAAATCTAGATGAATTTACGCTCGACTTTAAAACACTCTCACCTCATTTTACATACCACACAGGCCCATTTTAAACAAACGCCCCTGCAATGATTTAGACAGCATAAGCCTCTACCTGACTGTGAACTCTATGGGTCTGAGGTCTCCCCACAAAGACCTCTTTGTTTTGGGCATCCATACATCAGGTCACAAGGTAAGGCCGGTAACGCACTGCTAAACATGAGCTTTAGTCAGTCTTTTCTCTGTTCCCTGGATTGCATGTATGGAACCTGCTCAACCTCTTCTGAGGCAGAAGGCACAGACTCAGACAGCGAAGGGCCTGAAAGGGAGAGAGGGAACACAAGTCTGTGTGTGTGGGAGACAGAGGAACCTAGTAAATGCAAAAGACAGAAATTGTGTGTATTAGTCTATTCCAGTTTATTTATAGCCCTTTATTACAGTCATGTCTCAAAGGGCTTTAAATATACCATACATGTCATATACCATACTACACCATACATATACAGAAATGTCAACATTACACATACATACGGACACGGTAATATCCAGGTCAAATACGTACTTCATATACATCGTTTACTACATCGTATACATACTAGAGATCATCTTATTAGTAAGAAATGGCTGTGGTCAGTCCTGGTGGTAAGTCCATGCTATAGGCAGCTGATTAATACAGGGTTCCTACACATTTTCAATCCAAAAATTACAGACTTTTTCCCAGACTGATTTGTTTTGAAGATTTTGTCTGGTGTTCAGTATGATTCACGCAGATACGCTAACTAGGTCATATCACTGTATAGATGAAGATTGTTCTTCACAGCCACACATATCAGAATATATGTGAGATGATTGGCAGGGTTCCTACACGGTTTTGATTTAAAAATTCCATATTTTAAACCAGACCCTATGTTCTGGACTGGATTTGATCTTGGATGGTATTTGATATAATGCATGCTGACAGTGGCTGCATCCCTCTATCTGAACATTATTCTTCACATCAACAAAAACTGTGGACTCAAAGTGGCTCTACAACAACATAAAAGCTATATTTGTGTCTATTGGATCTGAACTACATCATTTTCCAGACTTTTGCAGACAGACATGGAAATGATAAAATAAACTTTTTTTAATACTTTGCAGACCTGCATAGTAGGAACCCTGTTAATAGGAGTTTATTTGATCTGAGCTTGAGTTTGTGTGTTTGTGCCTGCATGTCAGGTGTCAGGACATCTCCAGCAGGTCACTGTACATCTAGCTTAGGTATTCCAAGTAGGGAGCACAATATATCGGTATCAGCCGATGTTAGTCATTTTTTTTAATCGGTATCGATCCAATGAGCAAAATAACAGCAATGTTAAAGGAGAATTTCGTTTTTTTTTTAACCTGGAGTCCTCTCCTCACATTAATTATTATCTGACGACTCACCCAGTGTTCTCCGCAGTGATTTGGACCGTCGTAGGCGTTGTTGTGATCGAAATAGTACTCTAAGCCAGTCCTTGAATGCGCTCCGTTGGGGCCACATGGCAGCGTGCTCTTCCTCCATGTAAATCAGGGGTGTCAGACTCATATTAGGTAGAGGGCCGGATTTGTTCAACTGAGACCTCATGGGGGCCGGATTTTCTTCTTTTACTAAAATCAATTCGACTCATTTACCCATTTACTTCACAAAAGAAATACTGCTCTTTCCATTTATCTTGAAACTGCCTGCATTCCGTGTCAACCTTTTTCTTTTTCGACACGGATCTTGTTGATTCCTTTGTTTTTTGGTAGGTAGCCGAATGCGCGATTCAATTCCAGCGTGGCATCATGGCGGCTTTGTTTACACCTGATGACCTACTGACATACTTGCTTATTAGCCACACGTAGTTCATGATAATGGGGTGCAAATTTAATAATAATAATAATAATAATATATATATATATATTTTATATTCCAAAACATCTTGCGGGCCGGATGAAACCTGCCCGCAGGCCGGATCCGGCCCGCGGGCCGTATCTCTGACATCCCTGATGTAAATAGACTGTTTTCTTCCCGTGTTCAAACCATATCGTCAAGTCAGTACACAGCCCAGCCGGCAGTCAAGTCTCGCGGGACTTGACGAGAGTTGGTGAAACTCAGCCCGAATGAGGAAATGAGATCCCTGTAGAGTAGTGGAAATAGCCCGGGGGTGAATAGCAGTCTGATGTTTCTTTAGGGGTCATATAATGACGATATGGGTAGAACACGGGAAGAAAACTGTCTATTTACATGGAGGAACAGCACGCTGCCATGTGGCCCCGACGGAGCGCATTCAAGGACTGGCTTGGAGTACTATTTCGATCACAACAACGCCTACGATGGTCCAAATCACTGCAGAGAACACTGGGTGAGTCGTCAGATAATAATTAATGTGAGGAGAGGGCTCCAGGTTAAAAAAAAACGAAATTCTCTTTTAATATCGGTTATCTGTATTGGCCGGAATTTTCATAATGAGAGGAAACAATGCGGTAAAATCTATGATTTATGAGCTTTTCCAAATGTTTTAGAAATAAAGAAGGATGTTGTGTTTTCAAATTCACTGTGTTTACATGAGTTTTTCAGTATGTACATGATTATCATAGAAACTTGTTTTTATACAGATCGACTTCGGACATCGGTAAATTTTCATATGGTTGCATCTAGTTCCACTGGCCTGGCAGCAGCAGTCTGAGGTCTGCAGTAAGCCAGGTAGCCTGGTGATGAAGACAGTCCTGACAACACAGGCATCCATGCACACAAACAGGATATGTAAAGGCTGGCTCTGCCTGGAGGGCTGTCCTCCAACTGGGAGGTAAATAAGCCCTGGCTACATACTATACATCCTACTGTCCCATAAATAACAGGAGTTGAATGGAAGAGTCGGCTGCCCTCACCCTCAGACAAGTTATTAACATGACTAGAGCTAAGAATAGAACGCCGCCTTCTCTCCCCACCTCCCCCATCATCTTCATGGCGGAGGAAAAGTTAAATTCTGCTCAGGACAGGTATGTAAAACACAAATACACAGCAGCCATAGCAGACCATGTGACTGCTAAACATACACAAGCACCATAATTAATAGGGAAATAGAAGGCAATAAAGAATAATAATAATCAAACATCTTCCGCCAGGTGTAATTCTCCTTCACGTTTTGATCTTTTCTGTCGATGGGCTATGGAAATGGAACATGACGTGGACGTGCTGCGTCTTCCTTTGTGGCTGTTGGGAGGTAGCAAGTGTGTTTTATGCGTACATGTGTTTGTGTAGCATGGCGTTGGGAGGGTTAACATGAGGGAGTGTGTAGGTGTAATGTGTGATCAGGAGGGGTGTGGGAGGTCAAGTTGAGGGAATGAGTTGTGAGTTTATGTTGGTGTGTGTGTGTGTGTGTGTGTGTGTGTGTGTGTGTGTGTGTGCGTGTGCGTGTGCGTGTGAGAGAGAGTTGTAGTAGGAGGTAATTTACGCTCACTGGTGCAAGATGCCAATATGTGCAGGGAGATTAGAGGAGGATTACAGTGCTTTATCTGGAAACCATAGCAACCAGTGTAACCTCTGGAGCAGGACCTGCCCTCAGCCCTCTGACCTACCACAAAATTAGCCAGAGCTCAACCCTAACCTACCAGGAGCCAGAGACACTGTGATACACTTTGCCAGCCACAGCAGAGGGGAAACACAGTCAAAGGCGGGCAGAGGGACGGCCATTTTGTGTCCGCTGCTGTGCCTTGCCTGGCATATCATCCAAACTCACAAAAGTGATTAATCAAGACCTACCAGACAATTCTTAGTATTTGCAAATGACACTCTAGTGCATTTTAAACTGCTTAGAGCATACATGGGCAACATACGGCCCGCGGGCCGTATGCGGCCCGCGGGCGCCCCCTGTGTGGCCCGCGATGGAATTGCAAAAAAAAAAAAAAAAAAAAAAAAAAAATTTCTTTTTTTTTTACAGTGCACCTGAACGCAACATGCAAGATACCCGCTGAATAAGTGTCCAAATGTTCATGTCATTCTGGCCAATACTCTTCTGTTATAGCATTTCAGTCTGGAATATGGAATATATTTCAATAATATTTATGACTAAAAGGCTAAAAGTAATCTCATGTGTAAGAAATGACTGTTCTACATTGAAGTAGAAATTTTAATAATTAACTTGTTGGTTTTGGATTTATTTAGCTTCAAGAGTGCATTTTTGTTCTTGTGTGACCCTCAACACAGGCTTTGAGAATCCCGGGCCACTTACTGATACTTAAGCTTAAAATAACCCACTCATATTCTGGTTTATTTCAAGAAAAACATTTCGGCTAGTGGAAATTCGAATTGGCTGGTAACTTTAAAATCTAGCAGCCATATTGGCAGGTGGTCAAAAAAGTTAATTTCAAGCACTGAAGAGGGAGAGACATAGGAGTGAGTGAGAAAAGGATCAAATATTGGTGGTTAAGACTGAATAATGACATCACAACTGTTAATTTAAAATGAGTTATTCCTCTAAACCTGGCTTCAAATGCCCAAAATGTTTCGCGCTGGCGCCGTTCAGCCCTCAGCAAAAACTGGTAGCGAGGACATTTTTTTGTGGCCCTCTCTATCATCAAAGTTGCCCATCCATGGGTTACGGCGTGACAATATTTGTTCGGCCCCCGGCAACAATCTGGGTTTCTCATGTGGCCCCCCATGAAAAACAGTTGCCCACCCCTGGCTTAGAGTAACAGATGTGTGGGTTTACTGCATTAGCACAATCATACTGTCAATCACAAAGAACCAATTACTTTAGTATACAATTAGCTTTAACGATCGTTTCAACTTTCTATCACCCATTGCATTATCTTATGTGGCAAACTCACCAATCTGGAACCTGGAAGTAGGTTAAAACAAACTATAATAAGTACCGGTATTTGCGAATTCAATTTGACTTACATTATTTCACTTTTTTCTGAAATGGTGACGGGAGTATCAAACTGTAGCCCTTTATTGACCTCACCCCTATCTCACAAAGCCCTCACGCTCTCACAACACTATCTCACAAAGCCCTCATGCTCTCACAACACTATCTCACAAAGCCCTCATGCTCTCACAACACTATCTCACAAAGCCCTCATGCTCTCACAACACTATCTCACAAAGCCCTCATGCTCTCACAGCACTATCTCACAAAGCCCTCATCCTCTCACAACACTATCTCACAAAGCCCTCATGCTCTCACAACACTATCTCACAAAGCCCTCATGCTCTCACAACACTATCTCACAAAGCCCTCATGCTCTCACAACACTATCTCACAAAGCCCTCACGCTCTCACAACACTATCTCACAAAGCCCTCACGCTCTCACAACACTATCTCACAAAGCCCTCACGCTCTCACAGCACTATCTCACAAAGCCCTCACGCTCTCACAGCACTATCTCACAAAGCCCTCACGCTCTCACAGCACTATCTCACAAAGCCCTCACGCTCTCACAGCACTATCAGTCTCCACAAATGTGACGCCTTCGGAAACCTCTGCAGCCTCTATCTCCCACTGGCATAGTATCACATTCTGTGAGCTCAGAGCCACTCACAGCCTCCTATCAGCCCAGCCACCTTCTCACACCAACCTACCATCTTATCACCTGACAGACCCTATTCTGTATCAATCAGCTGTATTGATAACCTGATTAACGCATGATTCTGTGGACGAGCTAAAATGCATCATAAAACACATCTTATTTGCATTTTGGTGAAACAATAGCAAACCATAAAATGCATAGCCTCAAAACACCATTTGGTCTTAATTAGGATCGCTTTGTATAATGCCATGTTTCCCAAACATCCTCAACCCAAATGGAGGAGTCCTAATCAATGTTTGGAACTTGTTAAGTCCCTTAACTAAGCATGTCGCCGACCACATTAGCAACACATAACTGAGGGTCCAGTGTGTGTTGTTGTGTGTAATGTGTGTGTGTTGTTGTGTGTAATGTGTCCCGGTCCCCTCTCAGATCTATGGCGTCACGGTCCAACGCGCTCTGACACACTCTGGTCTGCTTTGGATGTGGAGCAGAACCAAACGAGGTGTGGTCTAGCCTGGGCTTAGTCTGTTTAGTGTTAAGAACTTGGTCTAAACAGCACGGAGGACACTGCATACAACAAAACAACACACCAACAACATCTCCATGACTGACAACAGAACAATGCACGTTTTTGTTAGGAACTATGGAAGAGTGCCGGCAGCCCCATGACCCCCCCACTAAATTCAACGACCCTTTCCCTAGACTCTCTGAGCATCCTTCCTTCTTTCACATGCAATCTGTATGTCTCTGGCTTCTGAACTCAACCTTTCTGATATGAATGCACTCTCTCTCGTTCATTCTCTGTCTCTAGAAGGGCCAACAGTCAGACAGTCAGAGTTCACCTGATCCTCTCTCACATATTGGCTCTCCATCCCTCGATAATGGCCCTCTACATCATTAAAATGGACCGTTCCCTTCAGTTATGACACACTGAGTGGGTATTCATTAAGACTTGATGTTGATGCTAGCAGAATAAATTCTTATTATGGCAATGGCCACAAACGGTATCTTCCATGCAAGTACAGAACTGAGCTCATGAGTAGGTGTGTGTCTGTATGTGTAAATGCATTTCTAATTGACATATTTTAAATAATGTGTAAGGAAAGAGTGAGATGCCCTTCATTATATCTGACAAGGGAAGCAAAAATATGGGAAGAGAAAAATGACATGTCTCAGAGGGTTTCACTGTTTCACATGAGGCTTATTAGGGCTCCAAAGCCAAACACTGGCCAATGGCCATAGTGCTTTGGAGATGTGTCCAGAAAGCCCCTATGGCCTTTGATGATGAGTCCCCATGTCTATGAGCTCTGCTTGGAGACAGGATGAGTCCACATGTCTATGAGCTCTTCTTGGAGACATGATGAGTCCACATGTCTATAAGCTCTGCTTGGAGACAGGATGAGTCCACATGTCTATGAGCTCTTCTTGGAGACATGATGAGTCCACATGTCTATAAGCTCTTCTTGGAGACATGATGAGTCCTCATGTCTATAAGCTCTGCTTGGAGACAGGATGAGTCCCCATGTCTATGAGCTCTGCTTGGAGACAGGATGAGTCCCCATGTCTATGAGCTCTTCTTGGAGACATGATGAGTCCCCATGTCTATAAGCTCTTCTTGGAGACATGATGAGTCCCCATGTCTATAAGCTCTGCTTGGAGACATGATGAGTCCTCATGTCTATAAGCTCTGCTTGGAGACAGGATGAGTCCCCATGTCTATGAGCTCTTCTTGGAGACAGGATGAGTCCCCATGTCTATGAGCTCTTCTTGGAGACATGATGAGTCCCCATGTCTATAAGCTCTTCTTGGAGACATGATGAGTCCCCATGTCTATAAGCTCTGCTTGGAGACATGATGAGTCCTCATGTCTATAAGCTCTGCTTGGAGACAGGATGAGTCCCCATGTCTATGAGCTCTTCTTGGAGACATGATGAGTCCCCATGTCTATAAGCTCTGCTTGGAGACATGATGAGTCCACATGTCTATGAGCTCTTCTTGGAGACAGGATGAGTCCACATGTCTATAAGCTCTGCTTGGAGACAGGATGAGTCCCCATGTCTATAAGCTCTGCTTGGAGACAGGATGAGTCCCCATGTCTATAAGCTCTTCTTGGAGACAGGATGAGTCCCCATGTCTATAAGCTCTTCTTGGAGACATGATGAGTCCTCATGTCTATAAGCTCTTCTTGGAGACAGGATGAGTCCCCATGTCTATGAGCTCTTCTTGGAGACAGGATGAGTCCCCATGTCTATGAGCTCTTCTTGGAGACATGATGAGTCCTCATGTCTATAAGCTCTTCTTGGAGACATGATGAGTCCCCATGTCTATAAGCTCTTCTTGGAGACATGATGAGTCCTCATGTCTATAAGCTCTTCTTGGAGACATGATGAGTCCCCATGTCTATAAGCTCTTCTTGGAGACAGGATGAGTCCCCATGTCTATGAGCTCTTCTTGGAGACATGATGAGTCCCCATGTCTATGAGCTCTTCTTGGAGACAGGATGAGTCCCCATGTCTATAAGCTCTTCTTGGAGACATGATGAGTCCTCATGTCTATAAGCTCTTCTTGGAGACATGATGAGTCCCCATGTCTATAAGCTCTTCTTGGAGACAGGATGAGTCCACATGTCTATAAGCTCTTCTTGGAGACATGATGAGTCCCCATGTCTATGAGCTCTTCTTGGAGACAGGATGAGTCCCCATGTCTATAAGCTCTTCTTGGAGACATGATGAGTCCACATGTCTATAAGCTCTTCTTGGAGACATGATGAGTCCTCATGTCTATAAGCTCTTCTTGGAGACATGATGAGTCCCCATGTCTATAAGCTCTGCTTGGAGACATGATGAGTCCCCATGTCTATAAGCTCTTCTTGGAGACATGATGAGTCCTCATGTCTATAAGCTCTTCTTGGAGACAGGATGAGTCCCCATGTCTATAAGCTCTGCTTGGAGACATGATGAGTCCCCATGTCTATAAGCTCTTCTTGGAGACATGATGAGTCCTCATGTCTATAAGCTCTTCTTGGAGACATGATGAGTCCCCATGTCTATAAGCTCTTCTTGGAAACAGGATGAGTCCCCATGTCTATAAGCTCTTCTTGGAAACAGGATGAGTCCCCATGTCTATAAGCTCTTCTTGGAGACAGGATGAGTCCCCATGTCTATAAGCTCTGCTTGGAGACATGATGAGTCCCCATGTCTATAAGCTCTGCTTGGAGACATGATGAGTCCACATGTCTATAAGCTCTTCTTGGAGACATGATGAGTCCCCATGTCTATAAGCTCTTCTTGGAGACATGATGAGTCCCCATGTCTATAAGCTCTTCTTGGAGACATGATGAGTCCTCATGTCTATAAGCTCTGCTTGGAGACAGGATGAGTCCCCATGTCTATAAGCTCTTCTTGGAGACAGGATGAGTCCCCATGTCTATAAGCTCTGCTTGGAGACATGATGAGTCCACATGTCTATAAGCTCTTCTTGGAGACATGATGAGTCCCCATGTCTATAAGCTCTTCTTGGAGACATGATGAGTCCTCATGTCTATAAGCTCTGCTTGGAGACATGATGAGTCCACATGTCTATAAGCTCTTCTTGGAGACATGATGAGTCCCCATGTCTATAAGCTCTTCTTGGAGACATGATGAGTCCTCATGTCTATAAGCTCTGCTTGGAGACAGGATGAGTCCCCATG
>NC_139625.1:50072937-50105437 GCF_964638095.1 Poromitra crassiceps | reverse complement strand
CACATGGCTGACAGGTAATCTTAATGTCTTCAATTAGCCCAATTAGGCCTGTCATAAACAATTCGATAAGTGCTCGACCAACACAAACAGATAAACGCACGCACAAGCGCACACAGACACGCACGCACACACCCACCGAGGTCTGGGGCTATTAATGAGAAGTGTAATGGGTATATCAGCGGCCGGTTGACTTGTCTTTTGTTTGGAGGCGGGGTGTGTCCCCCCCCCCCCCCCCCCCCCCATCCTCTCAGCTGTGCACTGCTGGCTGCTACCTGGTCACTTCAAATTGTACTATCTCCTTTCATTAGTGCATCGCTGGCTGAGAATCTGAAGGGCCATGACAAAATTCATTTGAGACGAGTGGGAGCAGATTGCCTGAAGCAGGTGCTATAAGGGAGATAAAACAAAAGCAGCACCTTCGTGAAGCGGTGTGTGTGTGTGTGTGTGTGTGTGTGTGTGTGTGTGTGTGTGTGTGTGTGTGTGTGTGTGTGTGTGTGTGTGAGAAGAGAGGCTTTTCTCTGGTCTTCACATTGGGTTCTTCTTCTTGCTATGGTAAATGGGTAATGACACAAAAGTGCTTTGGGAAAAAGAGAGAGAAAAAAAAGAGAATGTGGACGAGAGAGAAACCTGTCCAGTGCACACTTGGAGCGTTTACAAAGCTGTGGTGAAATCTAAATATTGTTTCTAGCATGACTAAACAGGCCAACACCTCTCTCTGCAGAGGATGTGCGATAGCTGACGTTGTTTGATTTGGTCTCTCCTTTATACTATCTTATCGCAGTACAACGGCGACACCCACACTACATCCCCAGCTTTTGTCCTCTAACCGTTGTGTTTAAATTCATCTATTTGCATTCACTATCAAGTCCTTTTTGGCCAGTTAGGTCGGACGCGTTTCAGGAACCGCCAAGCAGAGCCCAATGTTTCAAGCCCAGATTCCACAGTTTGCACACACAAGACCCACACAAGACCCAAGCAAGGTCAGCATCAATATTTGAACAAGAATTCTTAACATCAACGCTGCCTTGATCTTATGTACAGAGGCCCTAAAATACAACAGCAGTGACACTTTCAATGGAGTTATAGGACCCTATCTTCCCAATGCGGGTAATTTTGCGTTAGCGCCCGTTTTGTGTTGGAATAGCACCGCGCAAAGCCTTAATTGTGGGCATGTCGGGCCGCTGCGGTTCACGTCATCTCAGCGCAAACCACGATAGGCGTGTTTATGCCCATATTAACAGGATTCACCACAAGTTGAGATCACTCCCCTTAAAAGCCACAGCATCACCGCCTCCACGTCTGTGACAGGCAGCAGCTTCTTTCTTGCTCAGTGCAAGCAGAGTGACAGAGTGAGAGAGAGAGAGAGAGAGAGAGAGAGAGAGAGAGAAAAGAGAGAGGGAGAGAGTCAGAGAGAAAGAGGGGGGAGAGAACGAGAGAAGGAAGAGAGAATTGGAGGATGAACCAGTTCGGATTCGTAACCAAAATTGATGCTTTTGTAATTAGTAGCCTTTTAATTAGTCGTTTCGCTCATATAGGCTATAACATACACATTTAAAATATTCGTTTCTTTAATAGGGTAGGGATGTGTGAGATTTCAATTTCAATAGCCTATACCAGAATTGTCCACTCGGGTTAAGCTATTGTTGCATGGTGCAATGGTGCAGGGAGAGAGGTTACTGTATACTATCAGTATATACATATCATATGTAGTGTATAGCCTACTGGCCGGTGTTGTGTCAGAAAGTGATTTGCTGCCAGAAACTGATTTTGATCCGCTGCCTCGGTAGTGCCTCTACCCGCCCTGTGCACCGACCCCCCCAGCCTGCCTACCCGGCCCAGCTCACACCTTCTCCGGGGAGATCCCCCTTCAGGACACGGCACACTAGCCAAACACAAAGCACCCCTCGCCGTGCTACACACAGACTCCCGCCCCGCCAGACCCTTGTTCCCCTGATAATCCAATTCAAAACGCAAATCACTTTTTCGCACAAAACCATGACAAACGAATTCTCATTGTTAAATCAAGGTGTGTTTTTTTCTGCAGTGTAGGTTAGTTGAAAATCAACGTGGCATTCTGAGGAGGGAAGTGTGTCCGCGCACGAGCCATGCGTAATGGGCCTATCCAAGCAAGGATTTCCTGTACTGCACGGAGAATGCTGTCTGCGCTCAGGCATACGCCTGGCGTAGTGGGGTTGTTTGCGCTAAGACCAGCTATTTGCTGGCGTTAAAATTGAGAGCTATTTCTAACACATTGCGCTGGAACGCCTATTTTGGAACGGGCAACGCCCAAACCTCTCTTTGCGCTCGGCACATACCGACAGTATCTTCCCCAGAGCGCTAAATGACACTTGCGCGAGACACATGATAGGCTAGAGGCCCATGGACATGCCTGGGCCACGCCTACACCTGTGTCATCCCAGCGCAAAACTGGACGGTGGAGGCAGACGATAGCTTAAGACGCTGGGAAGATAGCAATAAGAGGCGTGCAAACGCAGCGCAAACGATAGTGCCGTAAGAAGATAGGGCCCATATACTCTGTGGGCATTAAGGGCAATGTTATGCAATAGCAGAGAAAAGGGGGGGGACATAGTCAAGGTAGGAAAATTGTGTTAAAAGCAAGGGAATATGTTTGAATGGTGAAATGCCCGAGGCAGGTGTTCATATAAGGAGGAGGGAAGAGAAGGCAAACCAGCCACTATCAGCAAGATCTGTGATGGAGCTACTCTGTCTCTACTTCTGATCACCTCAACTGATGGCTGGAATTCCATCTGAGAAGAAGAGAAAGAAAGAAGGAAAGGAAAGAAAGAAAGAGAAAGAAAGAAAGAAAGAAAGAAAGAAAGAAAGAAAGAAAGAAAGAATGAGAAAAGCCATCACGAGAAGTTGTAATAGGAAATTGCTCTTGGCAACTATTTGTTCAAGCAGCAGATTTTTTTTCGTCTTTATGCCAACCCAGTGAGCCCCCATTGGAAAACAGGGCAGGTCCCCCTAATGAGTAATCTATTTCAAAGCAGTCGTGTCTGGGCATGACAGTTTACTGAGAGGCTTGAAGAACTGGTAATTACCAGTGTTACGGGGCAATTAATGCATATTACACTGCGGCACTCATGGCGGCGACTGTCAGCTCCCCAATAAAAATGAGCACTCTTCAGCTAAAGGGTGACATTAATTGGGCCCTTAATGACTATGCAGAGGAACCAAGCCAAACAGGAACAAAACAGGGGAGTCGCTCTGACTCCAGCAGAGGGCTGCAAATTGGACTAAAAATGAGATTAATTGCTGTTTAGAAAAAAAAAAGGGAAAAAATGTGCTGAGGGGAAGGGGGAGAAAGAGGTTGGAATTATAGGGTGCAGAGTGCAAGGGCTGCTCATACAGATGACAATTCAATTAATTATTTTATATTTTCTATACCTTAAGGAGGACTGGCATTTTGAGGGCTTAGTCTTGGGCTTGATATGCTGGTCATTGCATAAATAGCTAGAGATGAGGTGAATATACAGTAGGACACACATCCCTTTCTGCACGCACGCACGCACGCACGCACGCACGCACGCACACACACACACACACACACACACACACACACACACACACACACACACACACACACACACACACACACACACACACACACACACACACACACACAGCGTTATGGTGCATATGCCTAGTAAAATGAATACATAGAAGATTTTCGTTTAGGCAAAAAGAAGCTCTCCCACATAACATGAAGGAGCCATATATTTAGCTGTGATGAATGTAAAAGAGATCAGGTGACTAGCTCATCCCTTCATGTGCAGCAGATCAACAGGCTAAAGTATTCAGAGTTTTCTGCTTTCCCACTTTCCTGTAAAGTCTAAGGCCTAAAGTATGTCTTTCCACTTAAAACAGACCATAAAACATTAACCAAGGCTTTCATCAAAAGTACATCTGCCAAATAGCAGGCCTTCCACTCCCAGAAATGTTTATTTAGAAGGAGATCAAGGATGTGGCTAGCACATGAAGTAATTCTGATTAATGCTTCTAAAGCCAGGCACGTACTGAGCACTACCTGAATATGCAAGCTCTCCAAATCATAAAAATATCAGCATGCAAAACATGCCGTCATTTGCATACATTTTTGATTTTTGATTTCCTGGCTATTTAAATATGCGGTTAGAAATAGTCCTGCACTGCCTCTTGCGCTGTCACGCTGCACACTCACACTGTCATTGGTCCTGATAGAACTCTCCCACTTCAAAGGGGGCTTTGCAGTGGAGAGGAGAATGAGCAAATATTTGAATTGCAAAAACACATCATCTTCCGGAGGGAGAAAATTCAAGACAACTTTTTAGAGTTAAAGACAACCCCCAACATGCTAACCCTCTGCACACAGTACCAAAAAAGTCAACATATTCATGGTGTAAGCACTCTCCTCGCTAATTTAGCATATCCACATTTGTGTAATGGGATGTGACACGTTTTAGAGGGGATGGGGGGGGGGGGAGCAGAACTATAATTTGAGGCGAGAACCATAAAAATGGTGAAGCTGCCATTGTATTCAAGAGAAATCCACCATACAAATCCAGGTTCTCAGACAACCTGACACGGGTTTGATTACAGCCGGAAAGTGTCATTACTTAAGCTATCTTCTGAAGGGTTGGAATGAGTAGCAGCACCATCCTATAGTCATTTCAGCACAACTAACAGAACATTACATTCTCCAGGAAGAGCGTTCCCCTAGGCACTCGGCACGGCCATTTCACAACCATTTACATGCAGTCACTCCAGGAGAATCTCTGACCGTTTCCAACTTTTACACAAGTTAGAGAAAAGCCACAATAAATAACCTACATGACAAATCAATATTATGACTCATTGCATATTTAAAAGTATGAGTTCCCCAATGTGATGCCAGGATAAATAGAACATTTAAGCCAAAAGTTACAAGTCTGGCCATGAAGGCCATGAAAAAACATTAACAGCAATAAATACCCATCTTCAGACATCTGAGAAAATACCAGTGCAAAGAGGAGAACACTCATCTCATGTGTTTATGATTGTAAATGTATTTACTACAGGTGGAGAACTACCTTGAATTTAAACAGAGGAAAATGTGAGCAGCTCAAACATCTCTGCAGGACACATGGAGAATGAAGTGGCAAAATAAAGTGTGGAAAGACAGGCAAATCAGCTACCGGAGGGCGGGGGGAGGGAAATGGTCACATTATTGTAAAACCAAAGTCAAACCTTCAAATGTGAGATAAATAGCTTGTGGATTCCATACAGTAATGAGAGGACAAAAAAGAGCCCTACATTTTAAAATATATATATAAAAAAAAGCTGCTAAAATATACAAATCAATTTGTATGTCTAAGAGGAATCTGATGAAGGACCGAAACGCTATTCTTTTTCTTTGACTTATTAAACTTTTAATTGCATGTGGAGACAGTGTGTGCGGGAGTTTATTCTTGTAATATAAAGCCTTTAAATGCTTAATTCTTGCCTTCTCTAAACAAACAGCATTAATGTTCCTCAAGATACCCTCCAGATCGCACCTCCCACCGCTCCAACCCTCGTGTGGCCTCTCTTCCTGGTGAGCAGCCTGCCTACGTGTAGACAACCTGGAGACAGGTCTGAGCAGAAATCAAACCTGGATGATGGATAGCTTTACTGCACAATGACCTCTGTCACTGGGTTCTTGCCCTAAATCAATGGCGGTGATAAGGGCGCTGCGCCAATGCTCACCTTGGTATGTTCACCAGTAGACCTTATCTGTGGCAGGAGGAAGTATGAGTAATAACTAAAGACAAGCCACGACAAAACCACTAACCCCACCTTGTCAAACACAATTTACAATGTATATCTCCCACCCCCCCTCCGCTGTTGCTGTTAAAACAGTAATTATGAGGACCAAAGAGATATGGGACTGTGCGTTTGGAAGATTATCTTGCTGGAGGGCTTGGTGGGAGAGCTTTGCACATATCTTTGGTCCAAAGCAGAGTTCATATTTTGACAGGCAGTCTGAGAGATGGATCCTAGACTGAGGGCTGACATACTCCACTCGCCGTACACATGCATTTCAGCGCTGTCGGGTCTGTGTGGAAGAAGACTAAGTTTCAGCACTATATCCAGGGAGAGGTTGGAGGTTGAAGTTGAGAGGGGGGCTGACAGGAAAGAGAAGCAAAAACTGTGAAGATTATAGCGTTGAGAATGCTAAGACCTTTCGGTAGTTTTTCATTCTGTGGCTGTGAGAGAGAGAGAGAGACACACAGAGAGAGAGAGAGAACAAAGGGAGAGAGATATAGAGAGAGCATAAGTTTCCAGGCAGTCGCATCAAAATGGAGAGAGAGACCAAACATGACATCAAACGTTGCAATTAGCTGACCCCTTTCTCCTGGAGTCAACGGTTTGAAAGGGCCTGCCTCTAAAACCCTGATTAAAATATGTTTGCTTTCTCATTCAAAATGACATTTGACAAGGTTAGTAATATTTCAACTAACTGTAAAAACATTCTCGCGGCCGTGATCATTTTTTTTCCATGGCTTTGCAGGGAGCAGGTAACCTCGCAGCGAGTTCCCATGAACTCAGCGCTACAATTTGAAAACAAAACGGACGGGGGGAAAAGGGAAAAAAAGAGCGGTTCAAAGTTTTACGCGAGCGTGTTTAGTTTCACCCGGGCAGCTGAAGCAAAATGTTTTGCGATCATTATTCAGGGAATTTATGCCCTTTCTAATTCAAACCACAACGATTACTCCAAACAGAGCCAGTAGTCCTTGCTCCATCCTTAGCAGAGACTGTCAGCTGCTCAGGGGTTACAGCTCCCCAAACTGCTAAACCCCCTCATCACCAAATTAGGAAAGGTGTACCCCTCTGGCCTCACCAATGGAAAAGTCATCAAGAAACATTCTCTTCAAAACACCATTTCACTTAATGGTGAGGGACAGTAGATAGTAAGTGTTTTTTTTGCAAAGGTCTAATGTCATCATAACTTTATTTTGGAATATATGTCGAGCCAAAGTACAAAAAAAAGAGGGAGAGAGAAAGACAGAAAAGTTAAACAAACAAAACGTAAATGTTTCCTGAGACAGACTGAGAAAACAAAGAGAAAGATAAGCAGTGAAGGAGAGGATGAGATGAGGAGTGGACACACAGGGCCAAACTCTGAACTTAACACTTTTCACATCCATTCCCGTGGCAGGAGAAGAGAATGTGAAGTGTCGGCTGGACAGTGGGCCAGCGCGGCCTCAGCTGCAGCTGTGCTTGAATTGAAGTGGCACTTTCTATCAGAGGCCTCTCACCAGACGGCTTTATTCTGCCCTCTCACTAGTAACCTCCATGACACACAGACACCCAGAACAAAAAATAACGGCGCTCATTTGAAACACACAGCCGTCATTGAAGAGACAGATTGGGGGTTTTGAACATGGGGGAGGATTCATGGTGTGAACGTGCCAGCTGATATAGATATGACTCAAAATGAGAAATAGATTTCCCTGACGTCTCCGTGGCTGCCATACAAAGGGGGCGGCTCCAAGCCCCAGAACTCTGCGCGCAGTTTATATTTCACTGGTTCAAAAATGTACGGCCCTGTTATCTCGCATCAGTCCAAAGGAAAGGATTGGGTATCGTCCGTTTCAACCTCCCGCCTACGATGAAACGTTACATCGACAGCGGACAGAGGTGGAATGTGGATCATACTGTTCCCCTGTTAACCTCTCAAGCACTGGTCACAAAGGTGCTTTATGACACTCACTTATCATACACAAATAAAAGAAACATATTAGCATAAGAGAGGAAAGAACATTAAGAATCGTGTGACACCATTTATCCTAAGAAGATTTACCTGGGTTTAGCAGCCAAACACTTTTTTTCTAATGGTTTATACACGTGACAGGGTTTGGAGACAAATCTGTTGACCCCATAGATCTTGTACATTAGCCCCCAGAATTGATGAGCGAAATCAGAAGGTCAGCACTTGGACACAGGCTCCTCATGTGTCTTTGATTACACACTCCCGCCGAGGGATAGGCAGGCAGAGATGTTTAAGCTATCAGGCAATCAGACCGCCGAGAGACGTGAAACTCAAACCAGAGGCAAGAGAGGAGAGGAGAGGGCTGCCTGGGAACAGAGGAGGGGGAAGAGGGGCTTGACGAAGCTCTTCAACAAATGCCAGGCCAGTGAGGAAATACTCTGATGTAGGCTACTTGTATCTCTTTCAGAGTTTCTGGCAACCACATACTGTAGTAAATGAATACTGAAATATAAAGCAATGTTCATAAAAAATAAATAGCTCTTCATCTGGCATTTCATTTCATTGACTTGTGGTGCATCAGTCAAAAAGCTTGCCATTAGGCACAGTCAGATAGAAGTCTTACATACTGAAACAAATGACTGAAGCCATATTTGTAAGTTATTTGGGTTGGATAATTACAATATCTAAATTATTCCACAAATCTAGAAAAAAGTAAAAAAAAAAAAGTAAAAGGGTAAACAGACAATAATTTCTCAAGATGGTTGCAAATTCAAAACAGCATCCCTCCGTGCTTTTGACGTAATTTATTGTGGTACCGATACAGAGGCTGATTGGTGCTTTGGCGGCATATGTTTTCATCTACACTACAGCTTTGTTTACATGCATGGCCTTATTTAGTGAGTACAACACAGTAAGCATGGCTCGCTAACTGTGATTTATACAGGAAGAGCTCGGCAAGAAAGTGGGAAAACATTTGGGAGGAGCTTGCCCTCTTGGGTTGGAATATCAAAAGCTTTTTTTTTCCCTTCATTTTTTTAAAGGTATAAATCACCAAAGGCCTTTCGTCAGGATCACTCCGCGGCCCATACACATAGAGGTCACAGTCAGCCAGGATATTGCCTGGAAAACGTGCAATATCTGAACTGTAGAGCTACAGATGTAGTGTGTATGCACATACTTCTGCTGTATATGTGTGTGTGTGTGTGTGTGTGTGTGTGTGTGTGTGTGTGTGTGTGTGTGTGTGTACCTTATGTATGGCATTACGTCTCTGCTAGCACCAAATTTGTTCCAGATTACTACTGTCCACACGGAAATTCATTCAGTACTTGTTAGGGATTACAAGACCGGTAAAAGATGTTAGCTTCAGAAAGAAGTCTGAGGGCTTTTCCACTGAAATCACTGGAAAAGAAAAGAAAAAGTAAGCATGGGCGGGGAAAACAACAAGGTTATGTGAGGGACAGTGAGCCTATAAAAAGAAGTCTACTGTCTAGGTTATCTATAAGGAACCACTTATCACAAGCGCCCAGCTCCACACGGTGACTGATGGGCCTCCACAGACCAGGAGTACCAGCACACTATCTGCTACACACAGCGCTGCTCCAAACACACAAAGGCAAAAATATGAAGCATTGTTTCCTTAGCTGTCATTTGCTAAATGTATTCTTTTTGCTGTATGCTCCGAAATAGAAAGAGTGGCCACCGCTTTTGAAATACTACTACTAGTGTATTTAATACTAGCCACAGTGAAATACTACTACTAGTGTATTTAATGCTAGCCACAGTGAAATACTACTACTAGTGTATTTAATACTAGCCACAGTGAAATACTACTACGAGTGTATTTAATGCTAGCCACAGTGAAATAATACTATTAGTGTATTTAATGCTAGCCACAGTGAAATACTACTACTAGTGTATTAATACTAGCCACAGTGAAATAATACTACTAGTGTATTAATACTAGCCACAGTGAAATACTACTACTAGTGTATTTAATGCTAGCCACAGTGAAATACTACTACTAGTGTATTAATGCTAGCCACAGTGAAATACTACTACTAGTGTATTAATACTAGCCACAGTGAAATAATACTACTAGTGTATTAATACTAGCCACAGTGAAATACTACTACTAGTGTATTTAATGCTAGCCACAGTGAAATACTACTACTAGTGTATTAATACTAGCCACAGTGAAATAGCCTAGGTAAACCCAGCCCCGACGTGACCTGCTCTCTCAGTTCCCAGTCACTAACCTTTGTGACTGTAAGCAGGGTGAGCCTGAGAGCAGGTCACTGGGGGCTGGGTTTACCCAGGCTAACAGTGAAATACTACTACTAGTGTATTTAATGCTAGCCACAGTGAAATACTACTACTAGTGTATTTAATACTAGCCACAGTGAAATACTACTACTAGTGTATTTAATACTAGCCACAGTGAAATAATAATACTAGTGTATTTAATACTAGCCACAGTGAAATACTACTACTAGTGTATTTAATGCTAGCCACAGTGAAATACTACTACTAGTGTATTTAATGATAGCCACAGTGAAATAATACTACTAGTGTATTTAATGCTAGCCACAGTGAAATAATACTACTAGTGTATTTAATGCTAGCCACAGTGAAATAATACTACTAGTGTATTTAATGCTAGCCACAGTGAAATAATACTACTAGTGTATTTAATGCTAGCCACAGTGAAATAATAATACTAGTGTATTTAATGCCAGCAGAAAGATCAATAAATCAGAAAGAATACCAGGGGGAAACTAATCCTAAAGCTGGTAAACACTTGCCATGTCATGAAGTCGCACAGCCAGAACTAAAATATGCATCATTCCCCTTCTCTCCATCTGAGCCATGGAGAAAGAGAAGCCCTCTCCTCGACACCTAGTGCCATTCCTTCAACCACAACATCACGGCCATGCTACTTGATAGAGGAACAAAACACCAGATTGTTTCCATTCAATTGGTTATATTTGAGGTGTAAAGCCATGCTGTGGCAAGGCGCATGGTCCCCACTATCTCCCACCCCCCTCCCCCTTTCTTGGTCTCCTTCATTTCCTGTGACAGGCCACAAGCCTCATGGTCCAATGCTCTCCATAGGACATTGGAGGAATCATCTGATGACATCCCCCTCTTCTGAGAGGTTAAGACGCAATTAAGCCCTTTAACAGGGCAGCTTTAAGATGCTTTTTGAAGCAGCTGTGGAGACGCATGAATTGAAATACTTAAAAGGCCTCATGAACTGAGGGTCCTTAAAAAGCATTAAATATTTGTGTTGTAAGTGTGTGTCTAACTGAGCTTGAGTGTGTGTATATGTGGAGTGAATGTGCTTATAAAAAAAATCCTATTCAAATTCCCATCGGCCTTTCTTTACAATGGCTTCAGTCAGCAAGCCTCAAAAGCACAGCCTCCGCACGATAACAACCACCCTTATAATCATCTCCCTATCTTCAGTTATCTCTGTAATTTTCTCTAGTCCAACAGCAATATGTGCATGTGTGTGATGTACAGCAAGCGTCCTGCGCGCTGCGAACAATCTATTTGTCACGAGGATATCATTGTGTCAGGAAAATAACGCAGCATGTCTCCCATCGCATTGGGTATAACGTAGGCCTGGATGTCTTTGGGGGGGGGGGGGGGGGGGTCAGGGGCCTGTGTGTGTGTGTGTGTGTATGTGTGTGTGTGTGTGTGTGTGTGTGTGTGTGTGTGTCAGGGGCCCGTGTGCTCAAAACCATTCCAGCCATCAAAATCCTCCTGTTAGATTGACTTTTACAAAGAGCCATTCTAATCCTTGCCTACTACTCTCTGCCCCTCCAGACAGGATCTCACAAAGATGACAAATGCTGCTGACTTCTTCCTGGAATGAGACCCAGAAGGTCAGTGTGAAGGGAAAAAACAAAACAACAACATGTGTGTGTCTCTGTCTTGCATAGCAAAACAGGAATTCATTGCACAGACATGCATGCGCCTCATTTCACTTCAGGAGGGATATATATTGCTTGGGTGCCGCTCTCTGTCCCACTCCTCCTTTACACACACAGTGACTGTGTCAGACTCAATGGTAAATGACACATTTGGATAATGCACACACACACACACACACACACACACACACAAATAAATAGCAGACATGGAGGCTTAGCCAGAGCTAAATCCCGAGGCTGCTGGAGGCCTGAGTGTGCGGATTACACCCCAGATGCCTTAAACAATGCCCCCAAATGTGCCTCCTTAAACGCATGAAATCCTTGAAGCATCAGAGAACACTTGTCATTTGCCGTTATATTATAGTATTCAAAGTTGCTTGTGCTTTGGGGGCCAGCATTGCACCTCTGTGTGTTGCTGTGCCCTAAAAGAAACGCTTGCTGTGCCCTAAAGGAGCCACCATTGTGCAGATCTATTTTTCTAGCTGTGGAATATTCTGCAAGAGGATGTCATAACAAAGGAAGCAATAAAGGAGGGCCACGTTCCTGCACTGCATGGGGTATCCGCAACATGATCAACACGAGGAAGACAATGCGGCTGTGGCGCAGGAGGTAGAGCGGGTTGTCCACCAATCAGAAGGTCGGTGGTTCGATCCCCGGCTCCTCCAGTCCGCATGTCGAAGTGTCCTTGGGCAAGGCACTGAACCCCAAATTGCTCCCGGTGGCTGTGCCAGCACCCTGCGTGTGAATGGGTGAATGTAGGCACATTGTAAAGCGCTTTGGATAAAAGCGCTATATAAATGCAGTCCATTTACTATTTACAATGCCACAGGCTCTGACACATTAGCAGAAAATCTGATGTCGTTGCTTCCAAACAAATGGGGGGGGTCCTCAGGCTTAATGTGTATATCAGTACGTAAAAACTGTATCTGGGAAAACAACAACAACGCCCTAGCATATTAAGTAAATATGAACTCCAGGATGAGGGAGAAAAAATATTTTAAAGCCTAAGACCCCATGAAAGCCAAACAACCCTTATAACAACAGGAAGACTGTTGAGAAATTGAAGACACTTCTGGCATGCAAAGCAATGCCTCTCACATCATACATCAGATCACTGATTATAGAGAACATAATTTATTTTTAGGCCAGCGTCACCCTGGCGAAATCTGTTTCCCCCCTCTCTCTGTTGTCTGCGCCTCTGACAGGAGGGTGAGGTGCGGTGAGGTGGGGGACACAGGTCTTGGAGGTGTCCCATCGTCACCCCAGAAGTGCCAGTACCAGTCCTCAGGGACGGCCCTGTAATGTCCGGACTCATTGGCTCAGCAGCAGCCATGGCCCTCGGGTGCCCTCTCTCTCAGGTGACACCCCCTATCTGCTCCGGCTCTGTGACAGCCCCGCTAACTGCTGTGGCTTGTGTTACTGTTGCATAAAACGGGCCCACATAACCTGGCTATTTATTTTCATTTTTCACCATGTCACATTTTATACACCAGCGGCTCCTGCATTACATTGCTGGCTTTCCTGGGGAACCTAAGCAGGTCTGGTTGTAGATACTCCTTGGATGGGAGACTGTTGCTGGAAGTGGTGTGGACCAGTAGGAGGTGCTCTATCCCTCTGGTCTCATGAATAATCTCCCCAATGCCCCACGGCAGAGGCAGGGACTCTGTCCTGTGAGTGAGCACATCCTTCAGATGAGACGTTAAACCGAGGTCCTGACTCTCTGTGGTCATTAAAGATCCCATCGGCACTCTTTGCAAGAGTAGGGGTGTACCCTGGTGCCCTGGCTAAACTCCCACACAGGCTTTCCTTCAATCATGGCCACCTAATCATCCCTCGTTACTTAATTGGTACATTCAGTCCTCAACTCTACACCATAATAGCTGATGTGTGGTGACTGAGCAAACTGGCTGCTGTGCATCTGTGCATCACCCAGGTGGGTGCTACACATCGGTGGTGGAGTTGAGTCCCCCCCCGATATGTGTGCTTTGAGTATCTAGAAAGGCGCTATATAAATGCAATCAATTATCATTAATAATTGATTAGTTGAGAAATTAATCGATAATTAAAATAAACGTTAGTTGCAGCCCTAGTGTTTATGTAAGCAAACATAACCCAAACATCCCGTAGTTACAGTGCAGATATTAAAAAGAGGGAAATGCCTGAATTCCTATGTAACCAGTCATACACATGAACGCCTCTGTGTCTATCCATAACACCTTCAGAGATAAAGGCACAATCAGCCCATCTCAGTAGGGTTGTCTACAAAAGAGCAAGTCATTACAGTCTATTAATTAGGCATTCCTGGCCTCACTGCTTTGGGAAGTTCAACGAAAATGACGGACATATCCATTAAAAAGGACTAAACTGTGCAATATCTCTAGCATAAAAAAAAAAAATTGATGTCACAGCAAATGGATTGACTGTTCTGAGACTATAATATAATTATCATGCAATTTCAACTGTAAACCCTACAGCATACAGTACCAGATATAATTGGAAAAAGTTCACAAAGAACTCAAGATGTCTGATTGCAGCTGTGTCAACTAATATGAAACATCTCATAAATCAGTTTTCTATCTGTTCATTAGCCAATGTGTCAGCAAGCGGATTAGTAATGTTGTAGAAAAGCTCTGATGAAAGTCTGGAGAATTACAACTTCCGCATTCATTGAACTTTTGCTTCGTTTTCCATTATGTACATCAAAAAGTGTAAAAACAAAAGACAAATACTCGTCTCATTTGCACAGATCACATTTGAACAGAGATTGATCTGCACTTTTGGAGCATGAGCAAGATATTTCCTGGTAATTATGGGAGGACATAAATTATCTCCGACACAACATTCCACACATTTCCAAAAATGGTGAGAACAAAAGAGTCAAATACAACATCATGCATGTGTGTGCATTCGAGTCTCAACACATTTCCAAGTGGTCAAGGCAAGCCAGATGATGTATAACGGCAAACCCAAAAGTCTTAACCCCCATTTCATATGAGGGAGAAATGAGCCATACTGTCCCATTATATTGCTATAAATCATTTTTGCGGACGGCTGACAGCTTTTTATCAGATCTAACCTTTTCAAGCCTCCATTAAAAGTGCTAACATTTTCAACTCTGACACATTTGCAGTTTACGAATCTCACAGCTGATTTGCTTTGGGAGGGGGCGGCTGGCGACAACGCTCATTTCCACATAAGCCGTCCATCGTCTTGAGTTGGGGGGGGGGGGAGGAGACCGTTCCTCAGAATCTATTTATTTAACTCTACATTTACCCTTTTAATCTGTTATATTGTGGTGCAAAATGGCTTTGTTGTAGAAAATAATTTCCTTGTGTTGGGGTCAACTGTATATTTTGATTTACTCTATCGATTCTGCCATTTTACACAACTGCTGCACGAGGGCGGCAAGATCCCTCATAATCTGACAAATTAATAGTGAGTGGACTTTTTGACTCTCTCCAAGAAGAGATGCTGTAAATCTTTGAAAAAAGAAAAGAAAAAGGCAAAGACTAGACATCTCGGAAATGGAATAAGGATGGCAAGCATTAGGCCGATTTAATAGGGACCCTGTATGGTGGGTACCTTTTTCTGTCTGCATTGTGCTTTGTGGTCGTGGTCGTGGAGGTGCTTTAATGTGAAAGGCGGCGGTGTTAATGTTTTGATTGTTGGTGATTCTTTCATGTTTTTTGTACAGGCTGTGAAAATACACTCTGAAGACAATGAAGATTAATCGTTGATCTATTGATCCATCTATTTATCCATCACCATCCATCAAGTATCAACACTGCTCCGCGGCCGTGTGTGCTCCATTCCAGATGCACAGCTTTTACAGAACTCTAAAGATTGACAACAACGTATTAAGCGACTGGAAGCTTACAGGAACCATGAGCAGAATCATGATTCACCGTAAACAATGACACCAATAACATGACACCAACCAAAATCACTATTCAAACATCATTTTGACAAATATATCCCAACAATTCAAGTGCAGAAATATTCAGGCAGTCAGCAAATACTGGTGGTCATTATCTGAACAGGTCTTGGGAACAGCATGAGACAAGCTAAACTGATTAGACAAACACAAGGCCACATCATTGGTTGCTACAAGGAGAGTTATGGGGGCAACTTTGCCAAGCGTAATTGATTTAAGTACGCCATGATCAGGGAGGGGCAGTTAAGGTGGTGCCATGCTCAGGGAGGGGCAGTTAAGGTGGTGCCATGCCAGGGTCCATATTTCATGACATGCTGTGTTTAACCTTACCCACTTCTCCTAAAACACACAAGAGGCTCATTATGTGTTTAATATTCACCAGCAGGTGAATAATTTTTATGCAACTCTGATAGTTGGGCGAGATGGATAACTCAATTATCTGAACATCCGTCAGAGCAGAGGGCTCGCCGGGCTCTGGAACGCCACCAGCTAAGATTGATGGCTGGACGACACCAATAGCTGCTGCTTCGCCATCTCATCCAGGCACTGGGCCTGAACACGCCGTTTCGGCAGAAGACCGTTTTTCTCTCCCTTTCCCCCCCTTTTTTTTCTTGGGAGCCTTGTAGGTGAAGCGTCATTACCCCTCACTCCACTGAAGAGGGGTTCATTATGGGGTTAGTGTGTTGGCAAGACTATTGTTTGGATGATAGATGCACTTAGTGAGGGCTTTGGAGGGAAAATTAGTTATGTGTTTTTTTTCTTTCCTTCCAAGAAAACACGTCCCCATTGCTCATTCTGCACGGCTTGAGGGCAAACCAAGAACAATTAACACAAGCTATGGGTGAAGCGGTTCAGTTAAAGCAAAGAGGGAATTCATGAAAAATAAGCAAATCACTGGAAATGTCAATCAGGGGCAATGAAGTAATTACAAACGCTGCCGTGCCATTTCAAGGTCAGTCAAAAGGGAAAGTGAAAGGTTGGGAGTTGAGCGCTGAAATCGGTCTTTGAGGAATGGAGGAACAGAGGAATGGACAAACAGCGTAGGCCTCAGCCCTCCACGACCTGTCTCATGAAATCATACCATTAATGACAAGGGAAAGGAGGGTGATGTCACCCCATCATTCTCTCTCTCTCTCTCTCTCTCTCTGTCCGTTGATATTTTTGTGACTAAAAACAAAGCATTGACCCCAAATTCACTGCCTTCAACGTTTACACACACAACTTCAACTGTAAACAGACAGACATGCACACATGCACAACACTTTTAAACACATACATGCACACATGCGCAGATGTAACACTTTAAACACACATACATGCACACATGCGCAGACGTAACACTTGCAGCTACAGTGCAGGAGGCGTAGCAATAACAGAAATGATGAGGCACAAATGTCAGCAGGAAATGTCAATTAAAAATTACAAGGGTGTTGGAAAAGGTAGGGTCTGAAGGGACTGACATTTATTTATTTTGACATGACAGGGTTTATCTGACCGAGCTGTTGGCTGACATGATGGAATCTACGCTGTCAGTTCCTTAATACTCTTGGACAAGGCCGCTGCAGTGAATATCAATGAAAGACACGCGTGGACAGATATCCGAGGCTCTGTCTAAGCCTAACCCTTCGATCAGCTCATTAGTATTCTGATATCTTGACCCAATCTAATAACACCAGTACCTCAAATCCTCCATGAGCAAGAACAAAGGCAGACGGATGCCATTTGATTCAATCCAAACCAAG
Source organism: Poromitra crassiceps (assembly GCF_964638095.1). NCBI lineage: Eukaryota > Metazoa > Chordata > Actinopteri > Beryciformes > Melamphaidae > Poromitra > Poromitra crassiceps. The sequence goes on along the minus strand of NC_139625.1, from coordinate 50,088,094 downwards.
ACAGCACATGGACCAATACAGAGGAACATCTAGACATGTGATCTTCTGGTTGTCATGCCACCCAAGTTACTATGTGACCTAATGGGAACACACACAAAAAAGCCTCTCTTAAACTTGACTCTATAACATTCAGACCTAACTGATTGGGACAGCTATCATTTAAGTACTTTCTCATTAAATGTTAGCAATGTCCCTCATGGTCCAGGAATGTTCTGGAGTGTAGACCAAGCTTTTTTTTCAACTTTCCAGGCCCTTAATGAGGCCTATAAGATGGTAACCATCAAAGATGGGCCCTTTGTAAGGTCACACCTCGGTGACTGAGTTCTTGAGGTCAAGAATATTATCAAAAACAACAGCTTTTCCATCTGAAAGCAGGCAGTTTCCAAATAAAACTACAGTATATTACGCTGAGAGAATAAAAACCCTGCTGATTATGACCTTGGCATCATCCCTCGGCTCCATCAGTTTAACTGTTCATTGTAATCCGATGAATCATGCTCCGTGGAAATCAGATGTTTGGTTTGATGGCAGCTTCTGAGTGAATCAGGAAGTCATTCATCTCCAATCAGGCTGAAAATTCTCTGATTGTGCAACCATTATCTGCTGTTCATCTCAATTGCTTAATTTAATTTTGAAATAAGCATCAACTGTAACATATTTTTTAGAAATGCCTTTAGAAACTGGGGAAATTATTTTACTTAAAATAACCATTTATTATACAGTAAATAGAGAATTATTCTGGCATAGAATCACTTTGATAGGTGGGAGAACAATAGAGGGAGAGAGGGATGGAGAGAGAGAGATTTTGGTCTCAGGAGTCTGGAAGATCTCTGTGCTCCAGCCCCATGTCACCATGTGTCAGCTAGCCGTCACAGCTGAGGGGGGTCAGGGCCGGTGGAGCCAGCGGGGGTGAGGGGGGTCAGGGCCGGTGGAGGCAGCGGGGGTGAGGGGGGTCAGGGCCGGTGGAAGCAGCGGGGGTGAGGGGGGTCAGGGCCGGTGGAAGCAGCGGGGGTGAGGGGGGTCAGGGCCGGTGGAGGCAGCGGGGGTGAGGGGGGTCAGGGCCGGTGGAAGCAGCGGGGGTGAGGGGGGTCAGGGCCGGTGGAGGCAGCGGGGGTGAGGGGGGTCAGGGCCGGTGGAGGCAGCGGGGGTGAGGGGGGTCAGGGCCGGTGGAGCCAGCGGGGGTGAGGGGGGTCAGGGCCGGTGGAGGCAGCGGGGGTGAGGGGGGTCAGGGCCGGTGGAGGCAGCGGGGGTGAGGGGGGTCAGGGCCGGTGGAAGCAGCGGGGGTGAGGGGGGTCAGGGCCGGTGGAGGCAGCGGGGGTGAGGGGGGTCAGGGCCGGTGGAGGCAGCGGGGGTGAGGGGGGTCAGGGCCGGTGGAGCCAGCGGGGGTGAGGGGGGTCAGGGCCGGTGGAGGCAGCGGGGGTGAGGGGGGTCAGGGCCGGTGGAAGCAGCGGGGGTGAGGGGGGTCAGGGCCGGTGGAGGCAGCGGGGGTGAGGGGGGTCAGGGCCGGTGGAGGCAGCGGGGGTGAGGGGGGTCAGGGCCGGTGGAGCCAGCGGGGGTGAGGGGGGTCAGGGCCGGTGGAGGCAGCGGGGGTGAGGGGGGTCAGGGCCGGTGGAGGCAGCGGGGGTGAGGGGGGTCAGGGCCGGTGGAAGCAGCGGGGGTGAGGGGGGTCAGGGCCGGTGGAGGCAGCGGGGGTGAGGGGGGTCAGGGCCGGTGGAGGCAGCGGGGGTGAGGGGGGTCAGGGCCGGTGGAGCCAGCGGGGGTGAGGGGGGTCAGGGCCGGTGGAGGCAGCGGGGGTGAGGGGGGTCAGGGCCGGTGGAGCCAGCGGGGGTGAGGGGGGTCAGGGCCGGTGGAGCCAGCGGGGGTGAGGGGGGTCAGGGCCGGTGGAGGCAGCGGGGGTGAGGGGGGTCAGGGCCGGTGGAGGCAGCGGGGGTGAGGGGGGTCAGGGCCGGTGGAGGCAGCGGGGGTGACTCTTCAGCTTGTGTAGCTGGATGCCCCGGTCAAGCAGAGTGGGAGGGAGGGAAGGAGAGGCCATGTGTGAATGCTCCCCCCCCACCTTCTATGTGTGCTCCCCATACCCTGACACAAATAAACTACCGTAAGAGTCTCCCTGCCTGATTACTTCACTTGTGAAAAGAGGCCTACATTACGACATTGAGCACCAGTTGCTATGAAGAATGTTTTTGGAGGTCGATACCAATACTGATATTTTTGTGCTGAAGCTACCAATAGCCAGTTTTCCATGGGGGGGGGACAAGTACGCTACTTAGTGTTTAACCCTCAAAATGTATTATTTGCAGGGTGGGAAAGCCAGAAACAGCATTTAGAACGACACTAAAACTCAATCTACCCATTCTAATGAAGAGTGTCAGAGCGACCTACCCCAGTGGCAGGGAGACACTAGGATGCATTAGGCCTTGAAATTAAATTTAAAAAAAATTAAATTCATAAATAAAATGTGCAAAAGAAAGAAACAAAACAAAACTGAGTGGCAGGTTTTATAGACTTTTTATATAGCTGTGGCCAATATCCGATACTGTATGTAATAAAATGGCAATATCAACCCAATATATCAGCAAACAGATGTAGGTCTAACTTTATTTACATGTAATTAAAAAGATTGTCCTAAATCACCATCAGTTGGCCTGAAGAGCAAATGTCTGCTATTTCCTGAAGCTATTATGACCACTTTCTCTGTGCACAGGCAGGAATGACAGAAATAAAGACAGCTGAATCCACAGACAGCTAGTAGCACTCCTTAAACCTCGTGTTCTCAACAGCGCCAAAGTGTGTGGGGGAAAAAACAAATACAAAAAAAACCTTTGTATTCTCCATGGGGGAAATTATTTAAAGATTATCTGTAGATGCAAGAAATGTATGTTTTCTCATGAGACAGTAAAATGGCTCTGTATGTTGTTCTGTGATATATTCTTTTCTCGCATTGACACACACACACAAACACACCTCTGTTCCCCCAGCGTGGGACCACGAAGGCCCGTTCCTGTCCAGAGGTTCTCATGACAACAGATGCAAGGAATTAATCAGCCGTTTCCCTGCTTCCCTTCCCAAACAATGTGTGTACTCTGGAAAACAATCAGGCTGGCTCACAGGCAGCCCATTCAGGGTGTAAAGGGTTCCAGGAGGCCAGTGCTCCACAGTGTAGACTTAAGAGAGCTGAAATAGGTCCTGCAATGGAAGTAGTGTGATGTGCACATCTAAAATGTGGAAGTCTGGGGTTAGAGTGGCCTACGCCAGGGAGGAAGTGGTTAGTGTTGTTAGATAAAGATATGAGCCGCCTTCATAATACTGAGAAAAGCTGATAGTGGCTAGTGGTCAGAAAAAGAAGTTAATGAACAATAGGCAGATTGAGGATAAATAGTAGCTACACAGTAAAGTCAAATATATGGTTAATAAAGATAAAGCAAACAAAAGGGGGATAACATAACTGATTGGGAGGGAGGGAGGGAGGGAGAGAGAGAGGAGAATTGAAGAGAAGAGAAGAGAAGAGAAGACTACCGGTTCCAGTAGCTCCAGAACTGGTCGGTGAGGTAGGTGCGATGGCTGTGGTCGTCCCCGAATGAGGCTTTGCTCTCGATCCAGTGGACAATGTGTCCCTCCACGGCTGTTCATGAAGAGAAACACACAGCAACAGTCAGAAAAATAGTGACAAAGAAAGCCATAGAAGCAAGATCCGGAGGGGACAAGTGATATTTTATTTTTTCGTTTTCTCAGTAATTCACTCAAAATCAAATAAAATTTGGTATTAATAACACGAGAAAGACTTGACAGTTGAGTAATCATATTTGAAAAACTGTAAAAGAAAAAAAATCTGAGCTAGCTGAGCTTAACACAATCAGGCAGTCATTTTAGATCAAATAAAACGTTGACATTTGTAATGTAAATACTAACCAATTGGAACCTCCAGGATAATGTCAGGCGTTTTGTCGTAGCCCATAACTCTCAGCTGATTTTCATCTACAGGAGTGAAAGTGCAGCATTTTAACATTAGGAAATGTAACATTCAGAGTTATGCCCTGATGCAATAAAAAATAAAATTAAAATAATAATCAAAAAGAAAGCATGCAGCATGTTACTTGGCATTAATTTGTACTCATCACTGCACCAACCTGTTAGTTATCAGCCTACTGTACTATATGTGCATCACACACAGGCTACTAACCTAATAGCTCTTACCAAGGTGGTGATAACAAACCCGTGGTGTTAGCAAAGCACAAGACATAACACTAGAAGACAGCAGGCGCAGTGAAACTATTAGCTACATCTGCCACTTATTTGCTGCCGCTGCACAAAAGCCTGTGAAGCCCAGTTATATATACACACACACACACACACACACACACACACACACACACACTGCACGGTGCTGCGAAGCCCAGTTTGCAGTTGGGTGGAGCTTCATAAAGTATGGAGTGAGGGGACAAGGTTGGCATTATAGCCTCTGTAAGCCTGACCCCTGCCTGCGCACGCTGCAGCCATTGTCCTTGACTCCTGGCGCGCTTCAGCCATTATCCCTCCAACACCTGATTTCTCCATTAAATCTCAGGCTGACCAGGTCATTCAGTTGCAGGGGCCTGCCTCTTTGTCTCCAGCCAAGCTCAACTAATGGGGCATGGAAGGGAATTGAGGAGAGGTGGAGGGTGGCGGTGGTGAGGAGGCAGCAGCGTCAGCCACGGGTGGAGAAAGCGAGGTCAGTCAGGCAGCCAGCCAGAGGCCGGTGGTATGGAAGGGCGTCATGGGTGGGGTAGCATGGGTGTAGATTGGTGGGGTGGGGAGGGTAAGGGGGACTTTGTGGGTCCTCTCCTCACACCTACTGGGCTGTTGACATTGTCATGCGACTCTGATCGCCTTTTTTACATCACCTTTGATTAAAATTAATGGCCCGTCCCCACTGTTGGGTAGCTTATTTCCAATCCATTCATCAGCCGGGGTGAGGCTGCCTCAGTGGCCCTCACGCCCCCCGAACTCTGACAGTTTTAGAACAGTCCTCCTCAGCATAGGCCTGCAGAAAGGTCAGCACTCCAGGCCCCAAGAAATGATATGGTCTTAATGACAGAGGGAATGACTTTTTACTGCATCACTCATCTGACCTAGGGGATGCTGAAGGGATGGGGATGGTGATGGGTGGGCTGGAGGAAGGGGCTTAAAAATGTCTTACACAATTTCACACCTGGACACTTTCTACCTTTATTTAATATTGTCTGAACAAGACAATGATGTCATGATGGAAACCACAAGATATGTTGAAAACAATCCATTATTTAAAAAAATTATGTGCTAATGATTGGTCCTTTGAAACGATTAGAAATTACAGCCACATTGGAGACGTCTTTTTAAAAAACAAAGTCCCTAAATAAATCCCTACAAAATACTCACTACAAATAAAATGGCAGCAGTCTTGATGCCTTTCATGGCCATAATATAATATTAAGTCTTTTTTGGTACATTTCTAAAAACAAATCTTACTGATGACCGGCAACCAGAGGGGATGAGCCTGTATACAGTAGATGAGCAAACAGTAGGAGCTACCCTTGAAGCTCTTATTTCTTTAAATATTCATTATAGACTAGCATATAAATTAAACATTCAGGGATATTTGATAACACCTAATGGTTGTAAGCAAATCAATGGGAGGTAGCATCCACTATATCAGTCATGTCCAGGTTTCCCTTTACCTAGCTTACAAAAAGGCTACACAGATGCCATGACCAGACTGAGTTTAGTAATGTGACGAGAAGGTGGGGGGTGGCTTACCCAGGAAGGATAGGTTCCTCTCCTGCAGTTTGTCACGGAGAAGTACCTCGTGCTCCTGGCCAATAGCACTGAGGGCAAAGAGTCAAGGATTCCAACATACAGCTACACAGGTAAACAATACATTCATACACTATATTCATACGGACATTCAAAACATTTCGGTGGAGTGTAGGATCATCAGAGACAATTAAATAAAATGAAATCGTAAGTCTAAATATAATATTTACGTAACCAGAAGAAATTCTGCAGCAAAATCAGATATTTTACCTGTGAGGTGGGTTGCTATGGAAACCACAAGCCTCGCTATGCTGTGGTTTGTGGGTTGCTGTGGTAACAACACAAGTGCAGAGTTGAGGAGGTGTAGCCTACGCTCAAGTATGGGTGTGTGCAGGGTGTGTGTGTGTATTTGTTTGACGTCAGTTAAAGTAGTATCCGTTTCTCTCAACCACTACTTTGCTGCAAAGTGAAAGCCACTTCTCCTTAAGCCTGTGTATAGCGAGACCCCAATCAGAGTAGGAGTTTTCAGGTCAAACTTAATCAGCTTTCACAACAAATCTCCCAAGTGCATTACCTAAATGAGTAAGACAGAACTTTTAGGGAAAACAGAAGGCTGGGAGGGGAAAATGCCAATTTGGCAAAATGCATAATATAGTGTAGCTGTTGGACTAGCTACTCCACTCATTCCTCTAAAATCTAAAAAGAAAAATGCTTTTAGAATAAATGACATTCCACATCAGGAGACATGCTGGCTGAAGGCATTCTGCATTTTGGAGGGCCAGATATCTGCATCATTTGCCTTTTTTCAGTGAATACATGCATATATACCCTGAGTGGCACACACACATACGAGCCAATCTTGTGATGTGGAGATGGAGTGGCTCCAAAGCACATAGTCGTGGGCGGTTATCATGAAGTCTCTGTGGCCCAGTGACTGAATGCAAGTTGACACTAAAGAGAGGATTGTGAAAGAAAGGTAAAAAGGGGGGCTGGGGACAGGGCAGGGCGGGACAGGCTTGACCGGCTATGAACAGAGGACCTAAAACAGAACAACCCACCCCCACCGCACACACCGATGTGTGGACAGACACAATAACATACAAACGTACACATGCACACACATGTATGTACACTCATTCAACTAAGCCCCCTCCCCCAGGAAATGGCCGGTCTGCTCCCCAGCTGCTTGCCCCTAAATAGCCTAGTCTCCACTCCAACTCCACCCTTATGGTCCAGGCCGAGCCCCTACTATGGAAGGAGGGTGAGAGCAAGAGAGAGAGGGGAAAGATATAGAGAGGCAGCACAAGGAGTTAAAACCAGTGAGGAATAAATCAAACTAACGCAGAGTAAAACATGCATAGTTCAGGTTGGACTGACATGCCAAGAACTCTCCATGGTGCTGATGCCTCTCAGGAATATCACAACTAAACACAATCAAATAAAACGGAATGATTCATTTAAAAACTTAAAAATAATTCATATTTGTACATTACTGTCCCCCTGATTTGCATAAATAACAGACAAGTTGTGGCCAACAAAATAGCAAACAAAAGAAAAGGCTTAGGAATGCCGATTCCTTTCTTGTGGCATAGAACATTGGGCATGATCCACTGCGTTAACATGGAGATGCATTCAGATCAGCCTCCTCCTTGCAGCCCCTGTATCGTATCGGTGATAGTGGGGGGCAGGCAGGCAGAATGAAACACTTCCTCTGTGAAGCAGAACTTTTATGTCAGGTGAAGCCAGACACATCTCATCCCCTTCAATAGCTCCTCGTCAATTTCAGGCTTAAAATTTTATGGGATAGGATACTGTTTGATGCAGTCTACCAGCGGTCCATAACAGCAGTCATTTATTGTGCACTGAAAAGAGGGGGAAGAAATATTATGGCGCGCAGGGAGGGGGTGAAAGGAGGAAGCCCCTACACCAGTTTAACAGCGTTGGGAAAGGGAGAGAACACGGGAGACGCCGGCCGATTGGCAGGCATGACCGCCGGCTGTCACGTGACTTCATCAGCAAACATGAGCGGGCTGATGCCGCCTGGCAGCCAGGTCAGGTGCTACAGTTACAGCAACATTACAAAGCTTGCTGTACATGAGCGATATATACGTCACATTCTTATACTATACAAATGAATGTGTCAACGTTTCAATGATAATACAATTTGCTGATCAAGCAACGAACGACACGAAACAATTGACATGCAAATGGACGTGTCTGTGTTTAAAAACACTTACTTGGTAGATGTTATTGGATGTGTCTGTGTTTAAAAACACTTACTTGGTAGATGTTATTGGATGTGTCTGTGTTTAAAAACACTTACTTGGTAGATGTTATTGGATGTGTCTGTGTATAAAAACACTTACTTGGTAGATGTTATTGGATGTGTCTGTGTTTAAAAACATTTACTTGGTAGATGTTATTGGATGTGTCTGTGTTTAAAAACACTTACTTGGTAGATGTTATTGGATGTGTCTGTGTATAAAAACACTTACTTGGTAGATGTTATTGGATGTGTCTGTGTATAAAAACACTTACTTGGTAGATGTTATTGGACATGTCTGTGTATAAAAACACTTACTTGGTAGATGTTATTGGATGTGTCTGTGTATAAAAACACTTACTTGGTAGATGTTATTGGACATGTCTGTGTATAAAAACACTTACTTGGTAGATGTTATTGGACATGTCTGTGTATAAAAACACTTACTTGGTAGATGTTATTGGATGTGTCTGTGTATAAAAACACTTACTTGGTAGATGTTATTGGATGTGTCTGTGTATAAAAACACTTACTTGGTAGATGTTATTGGACATGTCTGTGTATAAAAACACTTACTTGGTAGATGTTATTGGATGTGTCTGTGTATAAAAACACTTACTTGGTAGATGTTATTGGACATGTCTGTGTATAAAAACACTTACTTGGTAGATGTTATTGGATGTGTCTGTGTATAAAAACACTTACTTGGTAGATGTTATTGGATGTGTCTGTGTATAAAAACACTTACTTGGTAGATGTTATTGGATGTGTCTGTGTTTAAAAACACTTACTTGGTAGATGTTATTGGATGTGTCTGTGTATAAAAACACTTACTTGGTAGATGTTATTGGACATGTCTGTGTATAAAAACACTTACTTGGTAGATGTTATTGGACATGTCTGTGTATAAAAACACTTACTTGGTAGATGTTATTGGATGTGTCTGTGTATAAAAACACTTACTTGGTAGATGTTATTGGATGTGTCTGTGTTTAAAAACACTTACTTGGTAGATGTTATTGGATGTGTCTGTGTTTAAAAACACTTACTTGGTAGATGTTATTGGATGTGTCTGTGTTTAAAAACACTTACTTGGTAGATGTTATTGGATGTGTCTGTGTTTAAAAACACTTACTTGGTAGATGTTATTGGATGTGTCTGTGTATAAAAACACTTACTTGGTAGATGTTATTGGATGTGTCTGTGTTTAAAAACACTTACTTGGTAGATGTTATTGGATGTGTCTGTGTATAAAAACACTTACTTGGTAGATGTTATTGGATGTGTCTGTGTATAAAAACACTTACTTGGTAGATGTTATTGGACGTGTCTGTGTATAAAAACACTTACTTGGTAGATGTTATTGGATGTGTCTGTGTATAAAAACACTTACTTGGTAGATGTTATTGGATGTGTCTGTGTTTAAAAACACTTACTTGGTAGATGTTATTGGATGTGTCTGTGTTTAAAAACACTTACTTGGTAGATGTTATTGGACATGTCTGTGTATAAAAACACTTACTTGGTAGATGTTATTGGATGTGTCTGTGTATAAAAACACTTACTTGGTAGATGTTATTGGATGTGTCTGTGTTTAAAAACACTTACTTGGTAGATGTTATTGGATGTGTCTGTGTTTAAAAACACTTACTTGGTAGATGTTATTGGATGTGTCTGTGTATAAAAACACTTACTTGGTAGATGTTATTGGATGTGTCTGTGTATAAAAACACTTACTTGGTAGATGTTATTGGCTGTGTCTGTGTATAAAAACACTTACTTGGTAGATGTTATTGGATGTGTCTGTGTATAAAAACACTTACTTGGTAGATGTTATTGGATGTGTCTGTGTATAAAAACACTTACTTGGTAGATGTTATTGGATGTGTCTGTGTATAAAAACACTTACTTGGTAGATGTTATTGGATGTGTCTGTGTTTAAAAACACTTACTTGGTAGATGTTATTGGATGTGTCTGTGTATAAAAACACTTACTTGGTAGATGTTATTGGATGTGTCTGTGTATAAAAACACTTACTTGGTAGATGTTATTGGATGTGTCTGTGTATAAAAACACTTACTTGGTAGATGTTATTGGATGTGTCTGTGTATAAAAACACTTACTTGGTAGATGTTATTGGATGTGTCTGTGTATAAAAACACTTACTTGGTAGATGTTATTGGATGTGTCTGTGTATAAAAACACTTACTTGGTAGATGTTATTGGATGTGTCTGTGTATAAAAACACTTACTTGGTAGATGTTATTGGATGTGTCTGTGTATAAAAACACTTACTTGGTAGATGTTATTGGATGTGTCTGTGTATAAAAACACTTACTTGGTAGATGTTATTGGATGTGTCTGTGTATAAAAACACTTACTTGGTAGATGTTATTGGATGTGTCTGTGTTTAAAAACACTTACTTGGTAGATGTTATTGGATGTGTCTGTGTATAAAAACACTTACTTGGTAGATGTTATTGGATGTGTCTGTGTATAAAAACACTTACTTGGTAGATGTTATTGGATGTGTCTGTGTATAAAAACACTTACTTGGTAGATGTTATTGGATGTGTCTGTGTTTAAAAACACTTACTTGGTAGATGTTATTGGATGTGTCTGTGTTTAAAAACACTTACTTGGTAGATGTTATTGGATGTGTCTGTGTTTAAAAACACTTACTTGGTAGATGTTATTGGATGTGTCTGTGTATAAAAACACTTACTTGGTAGATGTTATTGGATGTGTCTGTGTATAAAAACACTTACTTGGTAGATGTTATTGGATGTGTCTGTGTATAAAAACATTTACTTGGTAGATGTTATTGGATGTGTCTGTGTTTAAAAACATTTACTTGGTAGATGTTATTGGATGTGTCTGTGTATAAAAACACTTACTTGGTAGATGTTATTGGATGTGTCTGTGTATAAAAACACTTACTTGGTAGATGTTATTGGATGTGTCTGTGTATAAAAACACTTACTTGGTAGATGTTATTGGATGTGTCTGTGTTTAAAAACACTTACTTGGTAGATGTTATTGGATGTGTCTGTGTATAAAAACACTTACTTGGTAGATGTTATTGGATGTGTCTGTGTATAAAAACACTTACTTGGTAGATGTTATTGGATGTGTCTGTGTATAAAAACATTTACTTGGTAGATGTTATTGGATGTGTCTGTGTTTAAAAACATTTACTTGGTAGATGTTATTGGATGTGTCTGTGTATAAAAACACTTACTTGGTAGATGTTATTGGATGTGTCTGTGTATAAAAACACTTACTTGGTAGATGTTATTGGATGTGTCTGTGTATAAAAACACTTACTTGGTAGATGTTATTGGATGTGTCTGTGTATAAAAACACTTACTTGGTAGATGTTATTGGATGTGTCTGTGTATAAAAACACTTACTTGGTAGATGTTATTGGATGTGTCTGTGTATAAAAACACTTACTTGGTAGATGTTATTGGATGTGTCTGTGTATAAAAACACTTACTTGGTAGATGTTATTGGATGTGTCTGTGTATAAAAACACTTACTTGGTAGATGTTATTGGATGTGTCTGTGTATAAAAACATTTACTTGGTAGATGTTATTGGATGTGTCTGTGTTTAAAAACATTTACTTGGTAGATGTTATTGGATGTGTCTGTGTATAAAAACACTTACTTGGTAGATGTTATTGGATGTGTCTGTGTATAAAAACACTTACTTGGTAGATGTTATTGGATGTGTCTGTGTATAAAAACACTTACTTGGTAGATGTTATTGGATGTGTCTGTGTTTAAAAACACTTACTTGGTAGATGTTATTGGATGTGTCTGTGTTTAAAAACACTTACTTGGTAGATGTTATTGGATGTGTCTGTGTATAAAAACACTTACTTGGTAGATGTTATTGGATGTGTCTGTGTTTAAAAACACTTACTTGGTAGATGTTATTGGATGTGTCTGTGTTTAAAAACATTTACTTGGTAGATGTTATTGGATGTGTCTGTGTTTAAAAACATTTACTTGGTAGATGTTATTGGATGTGTCTGTGTTTAAAAACACTTACTTGGTAGATGTTATTGGATGTGTCTGTGTATAAAAACACTTACTTGGTAGATGTTATTGGATGTGTCTGTGTATAAAAACACTTACTTGGTAGATGTTATTGGATGTGTCTGTGTATAAAAACACTTACTTGGTAGATGTTATTGGATGTGTCTGTGTATAAAAACACTTACTTGGTAGATGTTATTGGATGTGTCTGTGTTTAAAAACACTTACTTGGTAGATGTTATTGGATGTGTCTGTGTTTAAAAACACTTACTTGGTAGATGTTATTGGACGTGTCTGTGTATAAAAACACTTACTTGGTAGATGTTATTGGATGTGTCTGTGTTTAAAAACACTTACTTGGTAGATGTTATTGGATGTGTCTGTGTATAAAAACACTTACTTGGTAGATGTTATTGGATGTGTCTGTGTTTAAAAACATTTACTTGGTAGATGTTATTGGATGTGTCTGTGTATAAAAACACTTACTTGGTAGATGTTATTGGATGTGTCTGTGTATAAAAACATTTACTTGGTAGATGTTATTGGATGTGTCTGTGTATAAAAACACTTACTTGGTAGATGTTATTGGATGTGTCTGTGTATAAAAACACTTACTTGGTAGATGTTATTGGATGTGTCTGTGTATAAAAACACTTACTTGGTAGATGTTATTGGATGTGTCTGTGTATAAAAACACTTACTTGGTAGATGTTATTGGATGTGTCTGTGTATAAAAACACTTACTTGGTAGATGTTATTGGATGTGTCTGTGTTTAAAAACACTTACTTGGTAGATGTTATTGGATGTGTCTGTGTATAAAAACACTTACTTGGTAGATGTTATTGGATGTGTCTGTGTTTAAAAACACTTACTTGGTAGATGTTATTGGATGTGTCTGTGTTTAAAAACACTTACTTGGTAGATGTTATTGGATGTGTCTGTGTATAAAAACACTTACTTGGTAGATGTTATTGGATGTGTCTGTGTATAAAAACACTTACTTGGTAGATGTTATTGGATGTGTCTGTGTATAAAAACACTTACTTGGTAGATGTTATTGGATGTGTCTGTGTTTAAAAACACTTACTTGGTAGATGTTATTGGATGTGTCTGTGTTTAAAAACACTTACTTGGTAGATGTTATTGGATGTGTCTGTGTATAAAAACACTTACTTGGTAGATGTTATTGGATGTGTCTGTGTATAAAAACACTTACTTGGTAGATGTTATTGGATGTGTCTGTGTATAAAAACACTTACTTGGTAGATGTTATTGGATGTGTCTGTGTATAAAAACACTTACTTGGTAGATGTTATTGGATGTGTCTGTGTATAAAAACACTTACTTGGTAGATGTTATTGGATGTGTCTGTGTATAAAAACACTTACTTGGTAGATGTTATTGGATGTGTCTGTGTATAAAAACACTTACTTGGTAGATGTTATTGGATGTGTCTGTGTATAAAAACACTTACTTGGTAGATGTTATTGGACGTGTCTGTGTTTAAAAACACTTACTTGGTAGATGTTATTGGATGTGTCTGTGTTTAAAAACACTTACTTGGTAGATGTTATTGGATGTGTCTGTGTATAAAAACACTTACTTGGTAGATGTTATTGGATGTGTCTGTGTTTAAAAACACTTACTTGGTAGATGTTATTGGATGTGTCTGTGTATAAAAACACTTACTTGGTAGATGTTATTGGATGTGTCTGTGTATAAAAACACTTACTTGGTAGATGTTATTGGATGTGTCTGTGTATAAAAACACTTACTTGGTAGATGTTATTGGATGTGTCTGTGTATAAAAACACTTACTTGGTAGATGTTATTGGATGTGTCTGTGTATAAAAACACTTACTTGGTAGATGTTATTGGACGTGTCTGTGTATAAAAACACTTACTTGGTAGATGTTATTGGCCAGAGTTTGGTTGGGAATTAATGATGGCTCCTTCAGCATGCTGTTGACAAGCGTTTTAGAGGCTGAGAACGAGACAGACAGACAGACAAGAGAGATACAAACACAAATAGAGAATTGAGACACTGCTGTGCGAATGACACCCAACATCATAGCTTGTCTTATGTACAGTACAGATGTTAAAAATATGTTCTAAACGTTGCACGGACTGGAAAGCGACAAAAACAGATTTAACATTATTCACCATGCCACTGACAGTGTAGTATTTCTGCGCTAGTCCATTGGATGGCTGCTTGGTGTCTATACAGATTTTCTATAGATAAATGTTCCAGTCCAGAGCACAAGAGCTCCATGTAGTTTATCTATGTTATGAACGATGACTATTCTGCATCTCTCATCCCCATTCCTGCTCTACTAACATTATAAATCAGCAAGGGAAGCCCGCTGGATTGATTTCCTGGTACTGCAACAGCAAAAAATTCCTTAAATCATTTCTTAAAAAGATCCGGATTAAATGGATTGTATCATTGTGTGACGAAATGGTTGAGGCACGCCATTTTAGTGATATATACACACGGTCCTGACAGACTTGCAGCATTACTGACAATATCAGGAATGCTTCTATTCACATTTCAGGCATGGATGGCGCCTATATACGAACACTGCATGGAGCTTCCTAAGCTCATCTAGATAACTGTGTAGATATAACTGTTAAACACAGGACAGCCTATTTGAAGATTGATAGAAACAGATAAGAATAAGGAGTCCCCCCCCCACCCCCGTGAAACCAAGTAAACTGAAAAGATTTGATAAATGCTGCCTGTAGAGCTGCAATGATTAATCAATTAGTTGTCAACTATTGAATTAATCACAGACTATTTAAGTATTCTTTAACAAACAAAGTCAAAATTCTCAGATTCCAGCTCCTTAAATGTGAATATTTTCTGGTTTCTTTCCTTCTCTAGGACAGCAAACTGAATATCTTTGGGTTGTGGACAAAACAGGACATTTGAGGACATCACTATGGGCTTTGGGATAAACTGATCCAATCACCATTTTCTGACATTTTAAAGATCAAACAACAACTAATCGATTAATAGAGAATATAATTGACAGATTAATGGACATGAATTAAAATAATGGTTCCTTGCAGCAGCCCTAG
>NC_139625.1:49945437-50067937 GCF_964638095.1 Poromitra crassiceps | reverse complement strand
TTCGCCTCCATTACGGACCACGGTACGTTTTTACCATTTTCACGCGCTATTTCATCACTACATTCACTTCTGTCGCCATTTCAGGCGGGTAACCAGTGGTGCATATGAATAATTTGGCATCTTACATTTTGGGGCAAAAACATCCAGACACGGTTTGCCAGCAGCTATCGCCTGCGGGGAAAAGGCTGTCTTAACCAGATAACTTGGTAACTACATGGCCCCGGCCTAGTCTGCTCAATGGTGCTCACAACACATACCAATGTTGTTCCCTTCGCCCCACACTCACCATATGTGGTCAAATAATCAAACGACGGGGTTACATTCATAATATTGTTGTTGGCATTGTATGTAATGTTACCAACCAACTGGCCTACTGGCTAACACAGCAGGCCTGTGTTAGCTAACGTTAGCGTCATACGCTAACATTAGGGAGTTTGCTAAGGCTTGCCACCGTTAGATAACTGCAACTGAATGTGTAACGTTAACAGTGATTAACCACATGGTACCACTGTTCGTTTCCTCAAGGAACTGGACTGATGACATGACACCGGACTGATCTGCTGAACCCGACCCAGCGGCGAGCACCATGGATGGAAGCTAACGTTGCAGACCTACAGGCACACTGATGCTGTCATGAAAGGCTTTGTGAAGATTACGTTTAAAGTGTGTAACGTTAATTTGCATGTGCATGGCTCATCATAATTTGTTACTCATATACTCTCTTGACATTTAATGTTAAGTACATATTGCTCATGAGTTTAGTCGTTAATCTGGGAGCTTTACAAAGAACCACTCAAAATACTGCTAGATTTGACATGATTTACTATGCTGGGGAATTTCAACATTTATCTGTCAGTGCAATGGTAGATTTTCATGACCGGAGAATATTATTTGATTGCTTAATAATTTCTTGCATCATAATAAACAGAGATTGCCTCCAAAGATTGTGGTGTTGTTGTTGTTGTTGTTGGAGGAGGAGGATATAATGTGCCAAATCATGTCACGTTACATCTGAATCATGTAGGCTATTGCATGCAGACAAGCTAATTCTCCATTGTCTGGTGATGGGCACACTTGAATCAAAATGATAAGATGTTTGTAAATTAATATGTTGATGTTGAGTGAATGTGAAATCAACCAACCCTGCACCAGAAGAAGAATAGAAGAAGAACAATACCATGCCAACAGCCTTCAAATCTCCAGACTCCTTAGATGTATTAAAATGTGCTGATGTCTGTAATCATTACAATACATAGCCTACACCATGCAGCATGGATTTCAAACTTTAAGAATGTTCCTCCTCCTCACCGGTGGCCTGTACTGTACTGTACAAAACAGTGAAAAGTTGAACTTTTGTGTTCAAGTGCTGCTTGGTGGAATCCTGGTAAATTCGGCATATAGACTATATGCCGAATTCACCAGAAGACCCCAACAGATCGTGCTAGATCTTAAGTGTTCTATGATAAAGTATGTTTATCAATAATCAACTATGACACAAATAGCCACATTTTTCACTGAGCTTGGCGGAACCTCTCCATGCAAGAAAGGTGTGTGTATCGGTGATCAATGCACCTGCATGTAGAGCAATACAAACGACCAACAGCTTTCAAACAAGACGTGAGTTTGGTGGGCGCACAGTCGGGCATTGTATTTTCATCTGTGATTCCAGTCGTGAAATGGATTTCTGGGACTTTTTGGATGTAGGCTACTCTCATAGGCAGAATGAAATGTTCAACAGCTTGCTGCCTCATCTGCTGCTCATATTGGGCACATTCTTGTTAAATAATTATTTGATAGTAACACCAAAGTAAAATCAGAAATCCCAATATCGCAGGTGGTGTTGCTCCATGGTTTGTATTTTGCGGATTCACTTGTGTTGTTCAGTCAGCCCTCAGCCAGGCAAGAAGCCTGCTGAAGAGAGGAGAGATTTCCCTTCTCTATTCTGTCCAATAGACGAGTGACTGTTTCGACCACGTGTTCTGAAAGTTTTGTGCGCTTGACAAATTGCATGTGTGAAAGCGAACCAGACCAAATGCAAATCGCAACAATGTTGCAACTTCACCCCCCCGAATCGCACCGAGTCCACCAGCTTATATGTGAAAGCTCTATGGGTCAGCTTGGGGGACAGCGCCGGCCTGGCGGAGATCTGCACTCCACCGAGTGCACTTTTCTAGTTTTTCATGTGTTCGGTCCTGTGTGTGTGTGTGCATGAGTGGGTGTGTGTGTTAACTGTTGTAGTTGGCTTTGGGTTTGGTCATGGTTAGGCGTTGCGGTGCCTGGCAGAGGTCTGCCCTCTACTGAGTGCACTAGTTGTTTTGTTTCTTTAAATTTGTGCCAATTGTCTGGGTAATTTGAGATATCAGGGCTCATTTGAAAAATAATGGAACACAATGTGACTCTTCAGGACTCATGGTAGGTTTGTACTGTAGATGTGACTTCAGGACTCATGGTAGGTTTGTACTGTAGATGTGACTTCAGGACTCATGGTAGGTTTGTAGTGTAGATGTGACTTCAGGACTCATGGTAGGTTTGTACTGTAGATGTGACTTCAGGACTCATGGTAGGTTTGTACTGTAGATGCGACTTCAGGACTCATGGTAGGTTTGTATTGTAGATGTGACTTCAGGACTCATGGTAGGTTTGTACTGTAGATGTGACTTCAGGACTCATGGTAGGTTTGTACTGTAGATGTGACTTCAGGACTCATGGTAGGTTTGTAGTGTAGATGTGACTCTTCAGGACTCATGGTAGGTTTGTACTGTAGATGTGACTTCAGGACTCATGGTAGGTTTGTACTGTAGATGTGACTTCAGGACTCATGGTAGGTTTGTACTGTAGATGTGACTTCAGGACTCATGGTAGGTTTGTACTGTAGATGTGACTCTTCAGGACTCATGGTAGGTTTGTACTGTAGATGTGACTTCAGGACTCATGGTAGGTTTGTACTGTAGATGTCACTCTTCAGGACTCATGGTAGGTTTATACTGTAGATGTCACTATTCAGGACTCATGGTAGGTTTGTACTGTAGATGTGACTTCAGGACTCATGGTAGGTTTGTAGTTTAGATGTGACATCAGGACTCATGGTAGGTTTGTACTGTAGATGTGACTTCAGGACTCATGGTAGGTTTGTAGTGTATATGTGACTTCAGGACTCATGGTAGGTTTGTACTGTAGATGTGACTCTTCAGGACTCATGGTAGGTTTGTACTGTAGATGTGACTTCAGGACTCATGGTAGGTTTGTAGTGTATATGTGACTTCAGGACTCATGGTAGGTTTGTACAGTAGATGTGACTTCAGGACTCATGGTAGGTTTGTAGTGTAGATGTGACTTCAGGACTCATGGTAGGTTTACTTTGTACTGTAGATGTGACTCTTCAGGACTCATGGTAGGTTTATACTGTAGATGTGACTTCAGGACTCATGGTAGGTTTGTAGTGTAGATGTGACTTCAGGACTCATGGTAGGTTTGTACTGTAGATGTGACTTCAGGACTCATGGTAGGTTTGTAGTGTAGATGTGACTTCAGGACTCATGGTAGGTTTGTACTGTAGATGTGACTCTTCAGGACTCATGGTAGGTTTGTACTGTAGATGTGACTTCAGGACTCATGGTAGGTTTGTACTGTAGATGTGACTCTTCAGGACTCATGGTAGGTTTGTACTGTAGATGTGACTTCAGGACTCATGGTAGGTTTGTACTGTAGATGTGACTTCAGGACTCATGGTAGGTTTGTACTGTAGATGTGACTCTTCAGGACTCATGGTAGGTTTGTACTGTAGATGGTGGGCAGCACAGCAGGCTGGATCATCATTGGTGAGTCTAGCTTTCTATGGAGTGCTTATAATAATGTTCACTGCTGTTAAGAGAACATGTTTGTACTTTTGATTCATCCCTTCCTGTGCGCACAGAGAAGACTTCCTGTCACTGACCATACCAGACACCCCTTAAATTAATTTAAGCAAATACTGTAGGGTGAATCGACTACATTTCACTTTGTGGGGATGGGAGTCAAGCCTACATATTTCTAGTCCTCAGTACACAATGGAAAAAAACAGAGCCAAATTCTAGGTGTGTATTATAGAAACGAGCCAAACAGCCACCATGCTGTTAGCTCCCAGTGTAAAAACAAAGTGCTGATGACTTTCCTCCCTGCTGCCCAGTCTGTTTTCATGAGACAAGGAGCATTATGGATGTTGATATCATATTCAATACGTGATAAAACTGCTTTGAATCTATTGATTTATTTACATGCGCCACCAGATAGCCTTTCGTCCTGCCTGACTGATGCTCTCTCCAATACTTTTTCTGCAGGGAGGGGGGGCATTGGGGGGAGGGGGGGGGGGGGGGGGGTGGTAAACAACAAGGAGCCAGCTAAACAAAACAAGGAAGAGACAGAAAACAATTTAAAACTGTGTATTGATCCAGCACTAGTGATTGTACATATATTCCACAGTCCCAAAGGCCCCATTCCTGTGTCTCTTAAATGCAAAGGGAAAGAGAAGGGGAATATAAAAAAGGATGGTGCTAGGCTAAAGGCAAGCCACTCACCCAGTTGGGGGTAATGTCCCTTATATAGAAGTCTATTGATCTTCGCAGTACGCCTGCCCGCCCTCCCTCTGGAGTCAGACAAAAACACACAAATACACACGCTTGCACGCCCACATACACACAACAGTGCAGTCTGGGGCTGGGGGTGGGGCTGGGGGGTGCATGATAGATATGCCTGCCAATAGCACTGAACCAACCTGTTAGCTAATTGCCAGCAAAGACAATTATCCTTGCATTGTTTCATAATGGAAACACATTACTAAAGTCTAATATACACACAGGGAGATTGGAGGATTTGACCGCGCGGCCCGTGTGGGCAGCAATTCATTGCAAAGGCCAAGCAGGTCATTGCTGAGAGCGCCATGCCGAGAAGCTCCATCAAAAGCAGAAGTCACCCTCACAGCCACTACCCTCGCAGCTGGCCACCGCGGACAAGTACACTATAATGGCATTATCATTTGCCTATTTACCTGGTATATGAATATAAAAGGTATACTATTTTAATACAACATTCAAAAACTGTTTTACACCAGTCACAATGGTGGAAAATAATCTGATGTAAAGAGTTGGATTATTTTCACAGCTGCAGATATAATCACCATCACACATATAATCAAGCTGACCAGGACCCAGTTTACAGCGCCTCACCTCACAGCCTGCAAACATCAGATACTGTACAGTTGCAGATCTGTTTTGAAATGAAACAATGATCATCCAAGAGGTTTCAGCAGCAACACATGTATTGTTGTGAGGCATACTGGAGCATGTATGGAGATGGAGGGATGCAGTCTGCTATTATCTGAGCTTCTCCTGGATGAATGCCCTGTTCTACAAGCTGCTCAGACGACTGTTTTGACAGGCAGTGGATAACGCCGGGTCCAAAGCAATCACATCTCTGACTTTGACAAATGGTGCTGCTGTGGCCAAGTTGAAAATAACACACATCCACTTTCATCTCTTTCTTGATTAAATCGGAGGCACGTCTTTTTGACATCATGTGATTCACTCTCAAAGCACCGAATACTGCGGAAGCACGCACACACGCACGCACGCTCACCCAATCTGCTGGATGGGCCTATTGAAATGATATTGAATCATGTGTGCATGCGAGATTGGGAGTCTCAGAGAGAAAGAAAAGGTTTTTACTTATTTTTGGGGGGGCATTTTTGCCTTTATTGTATAGGACACCAGGTGAGCCACCAGGACGCCCCGAAGTATTGGAATATTCGAAGCTTCGAAAATGTGCAATATAAATGACAGCCATAGCCCATAAAAAATGTATTTGCTAGATTTGTGATATGCCAGTTTCCTTTGGCATATCTGGCACTCGACTTTTTGGTGGTCATCTTCGCAAATTTTGAAATGATTCTCGACAATTGACTTTTTCAATATCTTGTGAGCCTAATTAAGCCTGTCACATGCTGGCTGCACTGTCAAACGCTTGCAGTTTCTGTGCTGGTAAGTAACGTTAGATGAGAGCTGTGAGGCACAAAAGGTTAAATGTCTTTGTCTGAGAATAAGTAATAATAATGAATGTTGATGCATAATGAATAATGTTGGATTACTATTTAAAAATAGATGTGTAAACAGCAACAACAAAAACAAAGCATTCGAATACCGATTTGGACATTGATTACCATGGCAACGATTGAAGCTTCGAAGCTTCAAATCATTCAGCTCAGCTTTACCATGTTGCCACCCTCCAATCTATTGGTCTGAATCTGAACCACCAGTGGTTCACACCAATCAGTGTCCTATGAGGCAGCTACGGGCGGGCTTTGGTGTGACGACAGCGAGAGTGAGCCCGTGATAGACGGATGGTTCATCCAATCACCTGCCAGTTTTTTGTTTTTTTTAGTGCCTGCCCTTTGCAGCGGTTTCCAGAGCGACTCGTTCCCAGATGGTTATGTGAAAACAAACCATCTAGCAGTGTCAGGTTAGTAAATTAGGGCACCATACTATATTAAACCAGAGATGGATAATTTAGAGACACCCCACTCCAGGCTCCGCCAATAGTAAGAAATGGCACTCTTCCAGTCTCCTAAATGGGCATGGTTATCAGCTTGTGATTGGCTGTTTGTCAATGGTATGAAACCTCATTGGCTGACCAGTCTCCTAAGGGAGCGTGGCAGTGGCAAAACAGATATAGGAAGTGACTGGAAGTTGAGGTGTCTCTATATTGAAAAGTCTCTGACTAAACCATGCTATAAAATATCACAGTAGATGATCTGAGAAATTGACAGCCATGAGAAAGAAAGGGGGGGGGGGGGGACAGAACAGAACAACCACAATGCACCAAGCAATTATTCACACACGTTTCTGTGAGATTTTCAACAAAAATATTTGCGTCTGGAATTTTGCTCTCCCTCAGTGTGTCCATCAGCGCTACCTAGGAATAGTTTGCTTTTTCTGCCACACTTTCCCCTCGACTCAATTTCCTTAGCGGACCCCAGTAGGGTGGGAGAGAGGGAAGTTAGCAGACCCCAGTAGGGTGGGTGGGAGGGAAGGGGATGAGAGAAGAAGAGAAGGTAGGGGGGAGATGGGGGTGAATGGGGGGGGGAGGGGGGTGAATGGTGGGTTAGGGAAGAAGTCAGAGTCATTATAAATAACACTGACGAGGTGAGCTAGCATTGATCCACACTGCAGTTGGGAGAGGTGGGTGGTCCTCCCAGTGCTTAATTGCCAGTCATGTGCCCTAGGTTGCAGCAACAACTAAAAGTGGCCTGTCTCTCATTAGGCTCAGACAGGCTGAGAATACAGCAGCTAACGTTGGTGCTGGAACTGGAATTGGGGCTCAAACTGAGAGGGATACAAAAGTGCTACAATGAAGACTGATGGAGAGAATGATAGAACAGATAGAGTGGGAAATGGAAAGGTGTTACTCACACACTCCACCTTCCAGGTCCTGCAGGAACCTGTCCAGGATGATACGAGCCATCAGTGCGGGAGACAGATCCACCTTTATATAGATTGAACAAGAAAAAAGAGAATTAGCACTAATAAAAACCAGGCTATGGCGTCAATAGGGAGTTCAGGCTATTTCAAAATAGAGGTAGTGTGGAATTGTTATTCTTCTCTAGAGAATTGCTCCGTTGAGAAACCTTCAGAGTAAATCCCGCATATCCAGTTGGAAGTGTGAACATATTTCAAAGAACCAGAGAATTATGGCAGTGAAATAACACAGCCAGTCTACGTTACGCTGATGTCATATAGATAATAATGATTCTAATGGCTGTAAATGATATTATCCTGTTTCAAAACCTTGACCCAACTTTCGACAATCCCTGTGCAAATTGGTCTTTGTGAGCCTTGCTTTGCACTAACCTTTCCCACAGGAACAAGAGAGCGCCTATTATGCGGCCGAGCTGAATTGCCTTCGCCTCTGTCAAGACCAAATGGAAGATGGTCGGCTCTCGTCTCATGAAAAGCAGCATGGGCTACAGACAATGAAGAGCTTTAATCATAGGATGATTACTAAGGCAAAACCGCAGGAAGCAAACAGGACGCACCAGAGGGACTGTGGGAACTGTAACCCTTAATAAGAAGGAGAGAAGCCATGGCTGCAGCGGTCTTTGAAGGTGAAGACACCTTGAGAGGTGCGAGATGTTTTTGGTTAGAGTTCAGGGAGAAGCCCTGACAGGTAGGGGAGCACTAATGACTGATACAGAGGCCGTGTGCCTGACCGAATCAGCACTGAATCCGCTAACCAACCTGAGAGCCCACATTCCTATATCAACACTTGTCTTGCCACACATGTTATATGGTACTACACTGTATCACACCGGCTCATATTGTTTTCAAGTGTTAGAAGAGTATGGCTTGGAAAACCAACAGCTATGCTCAAGGCCAGCACAATATGATGATTATACAGTGCAACAAAAAAAGAGGCAAAAAGACAAATGTATAGGCTTTAAAGGCAAACCAAACATATGGAGCTGCATTTGGACTTTGTCCTAACACAATATAAGATGCAAATAAGAAAACCCATGACGTTATTCACTGCTGAAGTCATTACTCGCTAAACTCCATAGCCTCTTCAGTGTGGAAGGAATTAAAACATGGCTGGCAGACTTTGTTATGAAACGCAGCATTCTTGCAGTCAGAGAACATATTTTCTCTTGTTAGCATAATTAGGGACCAAAAGTGAATTTACCCTCAGCCTGTAGTGAGATTGGAGTGTTTCATCTCGTCTGTGATGCATCCTGGTAACACTGGGAGCAGAGAGGTTTCTGTCTAAACAATGTCTTTTTACCAGGGGTAGTATTTGTTAACATCTCTCCACAATATTGCATGAAGAAGGCAGTTTGTAGAAAAGACCAAACATGTCTATAATAATTAAGGGGTGAGCAGAGAATCTATATCTTCATTAAAAGACATCTGAGATAGCATTTCAGACTTTGCATATGTAGCCTGCAGCTAGCTCTCTTTGCTCTCCCTACTGTCCAACCCTCCTCATTTGATCTGCCTTTCTTCTGTCTTCTCAATCCCTTCCTCTCTCTACTTATTGCCCCACTCCATTCACACCTCTGGATAACGAGAGAGCGTCAGGTTCCTGGTAACCCGCATCACGGCTGACACATGAAAAATGGCGACATTATCAACGCTGGCCCAGCCTGAATAAGGACCACCTGATTAGTTCAGGTACTTGCATCTCCCTAATTTTCATATTAATCATGAGTCCATCTCCATTCTCAAGTCAGATTGCAGCACTTCATGAGTTTAACATGTGACTAAGATTCACAGGCCCTTGAATGCCTGCAGAAAATAATTAGTGTTCAGAGAAAACTCTGCTCTTGTGCTCTTGGTTTTATTAGCCCCCAATGCTAGCTGGTGTCACACACGGCCTAACCGCCTCTGGCCTAAAAGCCTGTATGTTTAACTGACCTTTACATGAAACGCAATATAAAGCATACAAAAAAAACACAGCCACTTCATAGTTTAGAATCCATATTCATGGAAGACTTCTGGGGGTAAAAATCCATGAATAGTTTTCATCATTGTTAATCATTTCCCTCTGTTGGAGATATATTGTCTCATAAAGGGATGAAACTACATCAATTAGCTGTCTGGGAGACCATGAGTGCTTGGTTTAAATGTTAAGTAGCATATTAAAATGACAGTTAAATGGTTCATAGACAGTTATCTCTGAGCTGAATTTAATCCTTTGGAAAAAGAAAAAAAAATCATGTGTCAATTAAATGGAGAATGAATAATGGCAGTTAGCTTTGAGGTGCCACTGATGCATGTGAACTATTCTGATTTGAGATTTAGAAAGCCTAAAATCTCATTGCCTGCTATAAGCAGCAATAAAAATTTAAATCAGCATTTAGATGTTTTTAAAAGGTTACACAGCCCATTCAAACAATTCAAATAAGAGGATACCGCAAGACTAACAATGTACTCAAATGACACAAACAAAATAGAAGACGCAGATTTCAGTATCTGACTTTACAAAGAAGGCTAACATGTAGTATGAAAATAATATGGTAATCTAAAAGGAAATGATATCGATTAACCATAATGTGAATACAAGAGTAATCCAGTCCCCTTAATTAAATGACATTGATAGGAATAGTATGTGAATGTATCTCTGTTTAACATTGGAGACTAACCTAATGATAATGTTAATTTACTGACTAGCTGCAACATGTACTGTATGAGACAGTAGCTGTCACTGAGCATATTAATTCTTATTAATGTAATATGCAGAAACCTGGTCAAGGGTAACAATTAAGTGCCTAGAACACCAGGCTATTTTCTAATAATTACACAAACCCCCACTATGCTCTATTTGAGATTTCACGAGGTACCACTGGCTAACATAGATCTAACTATTTATTTATTATTTTTCAAATATAGAAGTCATGTATTAATACATAATAGAGCAAGTGTTGTTACTACATCAACACGAGTACAAAACCCAAGCTAAGTTAGTGAAGCAAACGACTGTGATGAAGAAGAGGAGTTAACCGCTGACCCTGCCCTCACCTGTCCGCAGTTTGCAGCAACTGTTTGAACGCCAATTTGGAAAATTACATAATAAAACACCAAAGTATTTTCACATCTGCTTAATGGAGGTAAGAGCTAATTACATTAAATAATTGATAATAGAGCAGACCATTTTACCAATTTTGATAATCACTAACAGACAAGGACAGAAAAACTGAAACTGCTGCCAAACTTTGCAAGGTGAATTTAGGTTGTTTTGTCTATCTACCATTCTATCTATCTACCTATCTACCTATCTATAGACGGTTTTCACCAGAGCGCAACCCCACAGCACTTCCTTTTTCTCAGCATTCGGCAAACTGCAGAAATATTCACTCGACATCGTTACTTTTGTTTTCGCTGCTCAGCTGTATAGACGGTTTTCACGGAATGGTCAGTCCTGCACTTGAATGTTTTTTTTCTTTTATGTCCATAGCAAACACTGCAACAGGAAGTGAGCGGGGGTTCAATTTAGAATGTTTTTGTTGTCAAGTTAAAACCGTCTATACATCCCATGTGTTATGTATTTTAACACCCAAATACACTAAGAACCAATGTCAGCACTGATGGTGAAGAAATGTTTAAAAAGAGAAGAAAAAAAGGGGGGAAAATAGGTTACGCCATTACCTCATTGGCCAACTCCAGCAGGACAGGAGCGGTGGGACGTGCCTTGGCTTCACTCAGATACCTTCATTACAACAAAGAACAACAACAGCAGTGAAAAAAAGCAGAAAAACATGGCCCACAAAGGCAGACAGAAGGGGAGAGGGACTAGACCAGGCTAGCCAAGACATGCTAATGTCCCTGATGACTTTGCCCTAGGTGGCATATGGCAGGCTCTGTGCTCTGTGCGGTTAAAACAGCACTGCTTGGAGGGCTTCAAATTTCCTTGAAGCCAGACAAGCATATGATAGTTAGTTAACCCCCGCCGCCCAAAAAGGCTTTTTCCCTCGCCAGCTACGACTGCAGCTCCCCTCAGATCTTACCCAGATCATCTCTGAGGTTTGTTGTCCTAAGTGGATTAGAAGTGAATTACCCAGCCTCATTTTCTCCACAACAATGACTTAATAAGCTAGATAAAGGCAAATTGTAATATGCAAAGAAGATTTCCCCCTTACAGCCTGTTTTTCTTATTTATTCGTTTCCATTGAATTACAGATAATCAGCCCATCATAAGCCTATGTAAGGCAAATGTCCAACTGCTGGTTATTTTTTGTTGTAGCTTCCATTCTGACGTGGAGAACAGAGCCGTAGCTTTGTGAAAGCTTAGCAGGTGCAAGTGGAGGTCTGGAATGAATCCTGAGGGTGGTGATTTGTTTGGAGGAGATTACATCTGTCATGGTGGCCCACAAACTCGCAGATCCTGTCCACTTACTATCGCGTGACTTTAGCAGGTCCCTTTCCTCAAGACAGAGAAAGGGAGAGACAGAGAGTAAATGAGAGTGGGACAGAGATGAAAGAGTGAGAGAGATGAGAAAAAGATAGATAGCGTGTGAGAGAGAGGGAGACAGAGAGGAGAGAAAGAGAGAACAGTAATGCAATGATACAGTACCTTTGGTAGTGGCTTTCAATAACATCTGGTGTATGGTGTCTTGAGATTGTCCTTTTTGTTCTTTTCTGTTACAAAGAAGTATAGTATATATAGAGAGTATTAGTGATTGTAATATCTTAACAGTAACAATCTTAACATATAATACTAAAACTACTACTACTACTACTATTACTGCTAATAATAATAATAATATTAATAATAATACCTAATGGTGTGTGACCCGAGAAGGCAAAAAAATAAAACTCGCCTGTACAGATGAATAAAAATGAATAAAAAGAGTTGTTGGGCGCAGGCTTTGTCAGCTCTATTGTATATGAACAGGCACAAGAGAGCCCAGGTCACAGTCATTTCATTTCAATAAGTTTGCTCGGGTCAAAGTGTGCCAATGCAACCTTGTTCAACCCCCCCTCCCCACACACACACACACACACACACACACACACACACACACACAGTCACACACACACTCAAACCTTGTATTCATTTCCCCTTTTTCCCATCAAACAATGACCCCATTCCACGTCCCACACCCTGACATTTCCATGCAATTCAATTGCCATCGTCACCGAGAGGGGAGGACGAGGACAGGGGGGGATAAAGGGAAGAGCATTGGTTAAAAAACAACTTATTTAAAAACTACTACACACAAAAAAATGTAATTCCAGCGAGACGGGCGGCGTGAGTGACACCTGTCAAGGGGATGATAAATGACTCCATTTTGTGCCTGTGCTGCCTTCTGCCACTGGCGGCAGCGGCCATTTATCATCATCGGCTGTCAGCCGTGGAAAGCAGCAGTGACAGTGCGAGTCAGCAAACATTTAGCACACGCAGCCGCACTACACGGGGAAATTATTATTGTCAGAATAATAATGGTTTAGCATAATTTATTACAGGTCCACCAAATAAGCAGGGGCTAGATGTTATTAGACAGATGGATGGGAAGGCTTGGCAGACATCCACCGAGGCTCAGGCAGGCAAGGGCCCTCAACGTGAACGTTGGGGGGGGGGGTGCGAAGCAAAGGGGTTGTGTTGGGGGGGGGGGCAGGGGGGATCCTCCAAACCAATCAGAGAGCTGGCAGTTCAATTACAAAGAAATAAAGGGACATTCATCATTCAATTAGGCACCTGTCAGGGCTCACAAAGGAAGAAAACTTCTAACCTGGTACTCCAGGGAGAAGATGCTCAGAAGAGTGGACTGCGAGTGACTGGAACAAATAAAAGAAGGACAAAGTTAATTACCAGAGTGCATTGCACAGAGACAAAGGAAGAGGGGGAGCTTCAAAGCCGGGCCCGGCTGCCCTGTAATCTAAAAGAACACGAAAACAAGTGTGGCAAAGTTGTTCCAGATGAACACCTCCGACAAAGGAATCCTGCCGCGATGGTCTGGGGGTGGGAGGAAGGGGGAGAGATGGTGTGTGTGGTATGAGATGAGAAAATATAGCATTCTTTTTTCCCTCCTTTCTCTCAATCCTACATACCATCTTCTTTTCACCCCCTCTCTCCAGCAAGAGTGGAGTAGTCTAGCATTGTTGTTTTTAATTGTAAAACGGCACAAAAGGCAGTGATACTCATCACAATATACTCATAGCATTGGAATGCAGTTTGTTAGCAATGAGGGAGCCCTCTTTTGGGAGATATCTCCCTGCAAAGGGGACTGAACAATATGTGCGTGTGTATTTGTTTGTGTAGTGAGTGGTGGTGTGTGGTGGGGGGTACAGGGATAGGAGAAAGTTTTCCTGCCTCCCTGTCATTGCTGGCATATGGGACATTCTGGAGCCCTCCCACTGCAACTGAAGGGCTTTGAAAATGGAAACTTTCACTGCAGGAAGCTGGGACTCCCAAGAGTCGGTCAATTCCATGGGTTGCCATAAGCTACATTCATCTCCAGCTCCAGTCAATGTCAAACACCTGGCAGAGAGGCAAACCTGGAGAACAGGCAGCGCCGACAGGGATTCACAGCCCCTCTGATGCCCCATCCCCAACCCCCACCGCATGCTTTGAATTGAAAATATTTAAAGCAGTGACAGGTTTTATTCTAATTGGATGGTACATACCTCCACCCTACATATCAACAAAAACACAGCAATGCACACACAAATACACACACAGCGCTCTGCGATGGTCTCCAGTGGTTTTGTGTCTCCATATACTGCTCTCAGTACATTTGATTGTTAAATTTAATGGACTTTTTTTTACAAGTCACCTGAGAATGGAATGTAAATAGTGACTAGAAGCCAGAGCTTCCTATCTGCATTGAAATATTGAGTGCATATAGGCCTTCCACATCAATCACTATGAACCATGAAATAAACCTGTGACATAGAAACAAAGCCCAAAGAATCTAAAGCATTGATTTCTGTCTAGGGCCTCAGTCTTAGACCATATCTTAATAAAAGCATTTCAACCACTGGAATAGTTGAGCAGTTTAGAATGACTTAACCCCACCAAAGCCGCCATGCTAGCTTCTCCAGATGTCAGTTGTAAACAGTTTTACTGCTCTGGCTACGGAACAGCTAATGCGCAACAATTCAAAGTCTCTGGGGTTTGACCCATCATACGGTGGATGAGTCCCATCAACCACCAAGGCTTCAGTGAAGTTAGCAGAGAAGAGAAGCCAAAACATGTTTGAAGAAAAAGTCTGGGAAAAACAAAAACACCGCCAGGTCCGCCACCTCAGCATTAATTTACAATGATGCGTTGGGACGAAGCAAGGGGCCACTGCAATTAAGTGGGCCATTAAATGGTCAACTGTCAACATGTGGACACTTAAGGGAGAAAAAAATATTCTTTCCCACTTCAACCTTGCACCTGAGCATTTCAACAACATTACAGGCTTATTGTTGGCGTGGGACCATCACCATCCCCCTGTTGGAACAGACATCTGTTAGGTTTTAAATGGATTACTCTCTATAATGAGCATGATTACTGCCTAATTGCTAAATCTATACCCTGTTAAGTTTAAAGGGACATAAACTGCTCTTAATATCTGGGAAAACATATCTGTTTCAAACAGTAAGAATTTTAGGGACTTTTGTTTTTCTTTCTCACCTCAGTCTACATTTTGCCAGCGGACAGCAAAGCTTGAGCAAAAACAATGGAGTACTAAAACAGGTATAACAACTACAGGGCCAAATATTGTGAGATTTGAAGAAGATAAAAGCTGAGAGTAATGAAGAGATGAGTGCAGCTAACTGGATCCAAACCAAAGGTTGTCCGGGTTTTATAGTCTGTCAAGTTTTACACTGTGCCCATATTGTATAATGTCCCTTTTTCCATTTAACAGACATTAATAGTAAGTTACTGCAGGCTTTACATGAATGTATATCCAACCTGTGCTCTCCTGGGCTCAGTATGCTCAATTCATGCTAAAATATGGAGCCAAGCGCAATCTTACAATGGAGATTTGATCTTCTTGCCTGCTGAACAGTAGCATTACATTTCCAATGCATTTGCCTTCTTGCTTCATAATACAAGGATTTTAAAGACTCTCAGAGATAAATAAAAATAAATAAACCAATGCCACCTTCCTGCTTCATAATACAAGGATTTTAAAAACGTGCATGTGATGACAAAAATAAACCAATGCAAAAGCACTTCAATATATTCCTCAATTGAGCTCAACCTGACACAATTCCTTTTTTGAGCCTTAAGCTCATTCAGATTTGTAAACATGCTGTGAAGAGAAGGATCACTCCCTGTATGGAACTTTGTATTATGCTATGCTATGCTATGGCAGAATGTGAAAGTACTAGTAGCAAGATTCACAACTAGGTTGTTAACATGGTTAAGGTAGAAAAACATCACAAGTTTCCTAGCAGATATCCTGAAGTAATTAAAGAGTAATGTTCATCACAATTTCAATATCGACGACATGTTATGAGAGAAACTGATTTTGGATTTTCACCTTGAATGCTACTCAGTCTTAATAAATCTTGTACCCATGTGTTCCCCCTTTATTATATTTCCACAGCTTTCAGATGGTGAAGAGGTCAAAATGGATCACAAAACCAAAACAGATCAAACATAAGGAAAAGCAAAATCCCATTTGATGAAGGTAATTATTAGATTAAATCAATTCTTTGCCCGAATAGAGGCATAATAATAATCCCTTGTTTATGACAGAGCCTGGGAAGACCTGCTGGCCCCTAATTGAAGACTATCTGTAAATACACAGATAAAGCTTCATTATTTACTGTAATGCCTTAGTAATATGCCTAGATAAATGATTGAGCTAATCAATCCATGTCTTTAGTTTATACAGACATGCAATCGAGGGTTGTATTTTTTTATATATAATAAACATTTGGAAGGCTTACTTGATAGAATTGCATTTCATAATATGAATATGAGATTAGTTTATGATCAGTTTGTTTTCAGCTCAGTATGACTGAAAATAGCACTTATTTACAAAAGCAAATGGTGAATATGACTGTAAATTCATTTAGAAACGAGTCAATGACACTGCAGCACATCCCTACATTGACCTCTGTGTGAGGGGGGAAATCTCTCCCTCTTGGATATAATTTAGAACATGGGGAAACAGAAGGTTGGGAGACAGAGGAGCGGTTAGGGAATCATTCACTCTCAACCTAATTACCCTTCCCTACAACATAAGACAGAGCATTAATATGCACTGGCACCCAAAATAGTAAAGCAGAAGATTAGATTCAAACAATTAGCCACTTTCACTTTGTCAGTGAGCTGGTACGCCTGTCTGGTCAGTGCTTTAGGCTTTATTAAGCTAGCCTGTCCATTGGTTATGAATCTGATAAAGTCATGTTTGAGTGTTGCATCGCCTTCTGGTCTCCTCAGTTTAGCCAGAGTGTTTCAATGTCTGAAGCATTCGGGGGAAAACAGCAATGAAAATACAGACTACCATTTTTTTTGTTCTGTCAAGCTAATTAATAGCGGAGGGGAGATCTTCAAGCAATCAATTATATTCAGAATCTTCCTATTTACAAATAATTAATTATAAACGATAGCAGTAATTTAGGTAATGAAAGCCACCTGGCTAATGGCATTGGTATCATATGCTGCGACAGTACTTAGCATTTGGTGGATCTGCATGCAGAGAGTGGTGCATGGTGCGACTCTTCAGGGCATGGAAATAGCTAATTGAGGCATGGCACATATTTTTAATAATGGCAATGGAGCTATTTTGAGAGAGGAAATATATGGATGAAATAAATGAGTCTTACAAAATGTGAGGCGATATTGTGCACTTTTAATACCTCACTCATCTTTCTTCATATTAGTGGCTCATGCTGTCACAGAACAGTTCACCTTAGGACTCTTAACTGAGACATATGAAAGCAAAAATATTGTCACAAAACTATTATAATGCATTTCCTTCCCTATAAATCAGGATTTTATATCGAGAAGAATAGTTGAATGTGGTTTGGTTAAATATTCTGCATATGCAAATGTATCTAATTACACATGCTGATAGGCAAAATGCTAACATCTGTTTCTCAGCTAAGCCTACCGTCATCAGCAGCAAGACAAATGCAGGTTGGGGGGGATGTTTAGGCCTTAATGTATAAATGTAATATATTTTGACAACACATAGAAACAAACACACATCTCAGAGTCATGCAGCTTCAAACAAATACTTGCACAATGAGCACACGTGTTTACAGTTCAAGTTGTTTTTACTTGTTTTTCTGCAGAACTCAAGCGCCTACTTGCCATTAAATACCATTATTATGTTACGATTATCATTGCTGTTGCGGCTGTTATAATCGTACTGTACTACCACTCGTTTAATAATGATCATTTTAATATGTATGAGTATGGCATTTAATCTAGTTACAAGTAAGCACTTTAGTTATTCTAATTATTATTATTGTTGTTGTTATAACTGTTGTTGTTATTGTTATTATGTCCAGGTGGCGACCAATGAAGCAACATAAGTATGGACATAACCTATCAAATATTTTCCCAGTCTCTCTATAATTGCAGAAGGATTCTCCGAAGTCTAACTCAAAGTATATTATACTTCACAGAAGGATACTGAGTCCCTCCCCCTACTCTCTTTGAGGCCAGAGACGACCTACCAGCCTGCGGGGAACGTGGACAGAAATGGCTTTAGCAGAAGCACAACAGGGCATCTCACTGCCTACACTTGTCCTAATAGAAGACAAATATTACCCTACACCCCCCTTCCCCACACACTCACTTTATTACAATCTTTAAAATCTGTGTCTTCAGAGTAGAGATGTAACGGTATGAAAATTTCACATCACGATTATCATGACCAAAATTATCACGGTTATCGTATTATCACGGTATTCGTAGAAAATTGCTGACAATGTCCAAAAAGTACTGAGAGACTCACTGAAATCATTTTACAACGTTTTATATTGAAAACTCAGACCCAAAAAGGATTGCTACACTCACTGAAATCATTTCTCCAAGGCTGCGCGTTTGCATCTGGGAGACTGTTGCCAACTTTGGTTGATGATGGACAGTATTTACGATGTAGCACTGTAATGACGGTACCATGGTAATCACGGTACCACGGTTTTGATGATAATGAAAATTTGAAACGGTACGGTTATCATAAGGAATTTCATCACGGTTATCATTAAAACCGGTTATCGTCAGATCCCTACTTCAGAGGTGTCCCTAGATGTCAGGAACGTTATATAATGGTGGCAAAAAGTGTGGGACTGATACCACAGTCACCACCCTAATTGTGATTCCTCCTGAAAGGTAGCGATCTCCATGACGCCATCTGTGACAAAATGTGTTAAGAGCGATTACGGCGCGTTGCTATTGTTTTAGCATAATTACTATCATTGCCGTTTCTGCAAATTCTCGTGGAAAATTGAAAATGAGGTCCATGCTATCCGTCAAGTGGCAAGCGTCCTCTGGTCTGGCAAGAAAACACATTACACTGACCAACTGCCTACTCCCTCAAGCACGGATACAGCACTTGTACCATTCTGGGCAATTTGGTTCATTCTTCTTTTGCAATTGATCTCAGTATGCAAAAAGAACCTGGGGCAAGAGACTCCGCCATAGCTGCCCAGTTGAACTGTGGTACTGTAGTAGACTAGGGCTGTGTATCTTCACTGGCCTCACGA
Organism: Poromitra crassiceps; assembly: GCF_964638095.1. NCBI lineage: Eukaryota > Metazoa > Chordata > Actinopteri > Beryciformes > Melamphaidae > Poromitra > Poromitra crassiceps. The sequence goes on along the minus strand of NC_139625.1, from coordinate 50,048,756 downwards.
TTCGATTACGATTCAGAGGGCTACGATTCGATTCGATTCCGATTATCGATGCATCTTAAATCGATGCATCAATTTTTCCGCAATACATGATTTATTTTTTCTCACTTTCTTTTTTCTCACTGTGTGGCTACTTTTAAAATAAAAGTGCATTTGGAATTGCATTGTATTATGATCCATAATTAAAATAAACAACTGCATGTACTTCCATTTTATTTTATTATAAAAATAAATAAATAAATAATAATAATAATAATCGATTTTTGACATTTGTGAATCGATGCAGAATCGTGCACGTCCGCATCGCGATGCATCTTATAATCGATTATTTTTGACACCCCTACTGTAGACCGTCCTGTACATTTCCCTCTGTGTGTGTGTGTGTGTGTGTGTGTATGTATGTGTGTGTGTGTGTGTGTGTGTGTGTGTGTGTGTGTATTTACACAATGATATTTTTGATAGTGTAATGTGTGGATATAATGACTAAGTGGGTAAAGGCAAATAATACAACAGTTAGAAGAATCTGGTAAGTGCAGAAAGTTACATCAATTTAATGCAGCCTTTAAAACCAGGAAAAGATTACACTTATGCCATATCACAATATAACGATATCCAAAATCTAAGCTGATATCTAGTCTCATCATATCACAATATCGATATAATATTGATATATTACCCGGCCCTATAGCACTTACAGTAATACCTTGTTTTTATTCAGAATAGCCCATATTTCAGAGTCACTTTATTTTCCTTTACTAATATTTACACCTCATCCTGTGTTTTGAACCTTGGAGATTATGCAGTGTGCCTGATGCGCTGTCCCTTATAATCACTTTAAACCACACCCGACTTTAGCAAGGGGCTGCTTACCTCAGTGTTTTTAGCCCAATGAGGCGAAAAGGCCTTACAATCTACAGAGTGTGCTCGGACAACGTCCCCACGATATGAAGAGGAAGCAGATCATCCCGTGTTTCCTAATCAACTAATTGATTACATCTATTATTCATGAACTCCTTAGCCTGACACAAAGTTGTAAACTCAGCACAGCCTCACTCCTCCCGTCTTCCTCCAGCTCTCTCCTCCTCTCTCCGCTTAGCCCACACCCATCCATCCCTTCATCCTTCCAGTGTTCATCTACCCACATAAAGCTGTGGAATTAGTCTGCCAGCTTCTCAGCCTCCGAGGGTTGGACCCATATAAGCCCCAACTGCCAGTTTGTGTTTTGTTCTATATGGCTAGCCAGGAGTGTGAGGCCGTGCACTGGAGGCTGCCCTCACGCTCTCTGCACAGGCTCACTCTCTGGGTAATGTCACTGCCACTTCCAGGCTACACAACAGTCATGGAACTCTACCTTCAAAACAGCCACAACACAGCAGTTTGACCTATTCTATGGAAAATGGAAATTACTGCTACATCTACAAATGCTACAATTGGGACATTTAGTAGCAACACTGTTTATGATTATATATGTATCAAGAAAGTTTGCATTTGTCTTTAGAGCCCCCCCTAAACAACTGCACTTGTTTACCTTTTATGTGGGCAATCTTTTGTACTACTGTACTTGAACAGAAAAAAGTACTGAAAGCTTAATTTGTATGCATGTAACCGATATGTATAGTGAATGTAAATTTTCAGGTAAGTGGGCCACCATGCTACATGTACTGTAAGTGGTTTGATGAATGAACTAATTAATTCTGTTTTTCCAACATTTTAATTGGACTATCCAAGTAAGCTTTTACACCAAAAGCACAATTGATTGGAACATCGATCCATGACCACAAGGTGATGGTAGTGGTACTAGGTGATTTAAGGTTGTTTAGGGGTAGTTTGCAAAGAAGTTAAAGGGATTTCAGGTGTTCGCTAAATCCCAGGGGCTGCTGGTTGCACAAAACACCTTGAGTTACGATGTTCCTTAACTCATTGAGTGCCAGCCACTTTTGGAGAACGCACAAAGAACGAGGAGAGTCTATTGTATCATCAGCAAAAAAAAGTTTATTGATACCATTTTCCGTTCTTTAGTTATGAGCCGGAGAAGATAGGTTGTTTTAAGCAAAAACAGGCGTTTCAAATTAGAAGCTGAGTTATTCAGCCTTTTGTGAAATTAAGCATTTCAAGCACATTCACTGAGTCTGAAGCTAATATTTTCTGATGTAGTGACGTGGTGTAGTTGTGTGGTGCCCTGCGTGCCCCACCCCCCTCTCCCCCTCTCAGCTGCAAACTCCTCCCCACACTAACACACAGCCTCACGCACCCAGGTCTATTTTCGGAGTGCTCCGTTTTTGTGCGCCGGCTCCCAGCGCGACACGGAAAAGCCAAACCGGACTGCTGAGAATGGTTTGGCCCTTCGGCGTCGGGTGCTGCTTTTCTGGCGGCTAATCGTGTGGAGAAACTATACAGCAGAGACAGAGAGGCTCAGTTGTGGGCGCGGATTGACTGCTGTTCGCAGCCAACGTTAACTCCAGCCAGAGCAATCTATATGGCTCTGGCTGCAGCATGAGCGGTTTCTCTTTCCTCACGGGGCTTTTTCCTGCTGTTTTCCTGACCTTTCTCTAATCTGGAGAGCACTGTCACCACCTAATGGGTCTGTAAAATAGGTTATACACATTCAATAGCTCCCATATTTTTATAGGAGATGTAAGAGGCTTTGATCCACGCCCCACCGTCAAAAAACGCAATTGACGAACATACTCGTCCTTGGCACTCTACGTTAGTATTTGAATTGACGAACATACTCGTCCTTGGCACTCAATGAGTTAAAGTCAGAGTTAAAGTTTTCTTCAAATAAAATTGGTTGTGCAAAACAACCTTAAGTCTTCTATGGGCATTTTAAGGAAACCTTAAGGAGAGTGTTTTGCACAACCACTTTTATTTTAAGGGACCCTTAAAGGAGAATTTTGTTTTTTTTTAACCTGGATCCCTCTCCTCACATTAATTATTATCTGACGACTCACCCAGTGTTCTCCGCAGCGATTTGGACCGTCGTAGCCGTTGTTGTGATCGAAATAGTACTCCAAGCCAGTCCTTGAATGCGCTCCGTCGGGGCCACATGGCAGCGTGCTCTTCCTCCCTCTCGTCAAGTCAGTCCACAGGCGAGCCGGCAGGAAAGTCTCGCGGGACTTGACGAGAGTTGGGGATACTGACCCGACAGGAGGAAATGGGATCCCTGTAAATACCGCTGGAAATAGCCTGGTCGAGATTGGCAGTCTGATGTTTCTTTATATATATATAATGACGATATGGGTCGAAAACAGGAAGAAAACTGTCTATTTACATGGAGGAAGAGCACGCTGCCATGTGGCCCCGACGGAGCGCATTCAAGGACTGGCTTGGAGTACTATTTCGATCACAACGCCTACGACGCTCCAAATCGCTGCGGAGAACACTGGGTGAGTCGTCAGATAATAATTACCTCGGACTTTAAGGAAAATCTTAATTCAATGTGATCGGTGGAACCGGCCCCTGATGTTTTATTTTTTATTTATGTTCAAGTGTGAACATAACTAAATTACAACACCCAAAACTGCAAGTAACCATGTACTGTAAACCATACTACGCCGATAGAAAATAATATATATACAGTATATATATATATTATTTTTTTGTGCATAAATATACAAGTTTTGTTGATGACTCCTAAAAACAGAAATATGATCAGTCAACTTTTAGTTTTTAGGTGATTCCTTGAATGAACTGTAACTGTAAAGTAAAAATAAATCCGTAAAGAGGATGTATATTTAATGCATCAAGCCTATTACCAAATCCTTAGGTTTAACCAGCATGTAATAGAGAGATAAACACCATAGCCACAATAAATAATCAATGAGCAAGTCCCTAAGCTTCCTCCTGAGCCTGGATATTACCATCAAAAACAAAGTGTCTGTAGCCAAGAAATCACCATATCAATGGCACATGCCACAACAACCCTGGCCTCTGCTTTCCTTTCCTCCCCAAGATCATGCTAGATAAACCCCAAATAACAGAGAAATTAACAAATGCTTGACATTTGCTCAACATCCATTATTCTGACACTTCTTCAGAATTTCAAAAGGCTGAAGGCATGCTTAATCAACATTCATATTCCCTGAGCGAGCCACAGCACCATATTGCAGCCCGCCTCACTGCTGATGAAAACGGCACATTAGGGCCCGATTCGGAAAACGTTCAGGGACTCCTCACCAGGGAGCTGTGTGTGTGTGTGTGTGTGAGAGAGAGAGAGAGAGGGAGAGAGAGAGAGAGAGAGATTGACTGTGATGGGGAGGACTTCACACTTTTCTTTTTAAGCATTTTTCAACAACAAAAAAGAGGCATCTGCCTCGTTCTGAATCTGCACACCCACAAACACTTGTGTGAAATGTGTGAAAGCCATATGAATGGTATTTTAAAGAGGGGAGTAAAGCCATATGAATGGTATTTTAAAGAGGGGAGTAATCATTATGTCCAAATTCATTCATAATATAGCACAGAGGACTCTCACATCCCCTCCCTCTTTTTCTCGCCCTCCTTACAGACTCTCTCTGGGGACAAAAAGGGTGGAAGGACCGGGGTCCCTTCTGGACCCGAGGGAAGTCAGGCAAGGCCTCTGAGAGCAGCCCATCATTTCCAATTCTAATACGTGGCGAGAGAAAGGTCTGATGGGACTGATGTCACATTTTCCCCCGCGCCGGCCTGCGATGAGCCCTCCCGCCCCCGTGCTGCCTGCCTGGCTCTCATTGTAGAGGCTGGTCGTGGCCCAAACACTAGGCAGGACATCAGGGCTGGCTGAGAGGAGGGCAAGGAAGAGGGGGCAAGAATGGGGGTTGATATTTGCATGTCCCTCCATTGTGAGAGGGGGTAAAAAGTGACAGCACCGTGTCCAATTGTTTTCCCCTCAGAGCAGCCCGGGCCCGGCAAGAGAGGCCAGGCTGACAGATGACTCCCAACATCTGTGTTATGCAGGCGTTACAGATGAGGGACTGCACATCTCTCTGACTCTTTCTATCTGTCTGTGTGACCCTCCCTCTCTCCTCCCACTACCCATACTCATAGCACAGCAGAAAGACTGACAGACCTTCCGTGAAAATTACCTTGAAATGGCCTATCACAATCATTTGGTTCAAAGTTAGGATTTTCCTCCCTTTGAGTCACCAATCAAAAGCAATGATTATGAAATGCTTTTGTAGTCAGAAAAGCTTTCAGAGGCTTGATGATACTGGCCACTCTCCACCACTCATGGCCACCATCTATCTCCATTAATTCCAAATAAATATTATCGGCATACATTTCCATTTATGACCTAGGCAACATTCCCAGACTAAGTTAGTCGGCCCAATGTGGGGAGGGGGGGCTATGTACCGTGTTTCCCCTAATATTGGCCGGGGTCTTTATTTACTCAACTGCAGAGGGTACCGGGCCTTTATTGGATGCAGGCTTATATTAGAGACAGCGCTTTATTTCTAACTCGCCCGACATCATTATCGACCAAAATCATCTTATGACATCACTGATGATGTCATAGACATTGTGTCATTGTGTCACCCCCCCCCCCCCGGGCCTGTATTTGGGACCGGCCTTTATTTGTGTCGGGTCGACCATGCCTCTGGCCATTATCGGCTTTTAATTGACTACTGGCCAATTAGAGGAAATACAGTGGAAAATATAATTATAACATGCGAAAATAATAGGCCTGTGTCCTCTACCTCATTGTCATAAATACTACCTGCAAAGAACCAGCACAGCTTCACCAGGACACTATAGATAATATGAATCTACAGATTACTCAACATAACATAACTTGCATCATTTGGAAATCATCCAGTGTATTGTGAAATGATTTGATATCCAAAGATAACGGTCTTCTTGTGTATCTCTCTGACTGTTATCCCCTCCCAATCTCCTGCCCACTCCTTCGGTGGAGGCCAGTCCACAGCCCACCCCTCACCCTCTTCCAACCCCCCCGCCAGCCCAAGCCTGGCCAATATTTACGCAGTGGCAGGGCTCCCACACAGTCCGAGGGGACAGGAGGGGGGTCGGGTGGGGAGGGGGGCGCGGTTGACTGCCGTGCCTGAGCGCATGCTAAGAGATGATGGATGGCCTAGTCGATATGTTATGTCTTAAGAGCCTGATTTCCTGCCAGTCCAATCACTAACCCTCCAGAGCCCAGCTCAGCTGATTGGACAACCAGAATAATTTCGCAGGCTGTGAAAACACTGCTGCCGTGCCTGTCTGTCAGGCCCAGTGACGAGACTCAGGGATTTTAAAGAGCAGGGGCCTCCCCAAGATTGGTTATGGTGAACGAAATAATAACAATAACCGGCAAGACTAAACAAAAGAGCCGGCACCTCCGGGAGGGAAGGATCGTGCAGAATTATTGGAATGAAAACGGCCCAATGTTTTCCTTTAATTATTACACCCACCACCACCTCTCTAAAAAAGGTATTTAGACTGTTGGTTAAAGTTTGGATTTGGAAACCAAAAAGAGAAAGAATCTCACAATAATCATGAGCAGGAGTCCTTATATTAGTGTTGGTGCCTAAACATACAGGATGTTGGATGCACTTTGTAAGCAGGGCAGATTGTGTAAAATGCTGACAGTGAGAACAAAGGCAAGCTCAAGGTAGGCTGTGTCCCCTTTGGGGACCTTCTACCTTCTTCTAGATTGGTGATTAGGACACAATGGAAGTAGGAAGCTCCAAATGCATGCGACTTTGTAAGTGACCTCGACAGGATCAGCCGTGGTGTCCTGGTGGCCTTGGGGGATTACACGTGTTACATTCAATAAAGAGAGGGCCCTCAGTGTCAAGGAGAAACGCAAACACAACCATTAACCCCTCTCTTCGATTTCTGAATGTGCAGCAGCTGCATGGCCAAACAGTGGCCAAAGCTGGAATGGAAGCCCCTGCAAAAGACTGTAAGGCATTATTCAGTGGTTATGATGAGTGAATTAAGTAGAATTAACATTTAATTATGGGTAATAAAACAAAGAGCAGGGGATTAAATAATGTTGCTATTAATGAGGGCACGGTGGCACAGAGGTAGCGCTGTTGCCTCACAGCAAGAAGGTCCTGGGTTCGATTTCCGCCTGAGATGCTGTGTGTCCAATGGTCCCCATCCCCATGTCCTCATTGCCTACTGCCCAGGTGGGCTTGTCAAAAAGGGCCTTTCGGTGCAGAGTTTGCATGTTCTCCCCGTTCTCCCCTGGGGTTTCCTCCGGATAGGAAGCCCCCGCTACAAACATGCAAAAAAAAAAAAAATGCTTACTCTGGCACCATGGACATATCTATTACATTGTTATAACTGTGCTCATCAAAAACCAAAATAAAATCACACCCAGGTGTTGAACTAAGCGGTGCAGGTTTGCGCAGGTCGAACCCAATACTTCTCCCACTAGTCGTCCCCTCTCTCTGGCAGTGTGTGCATGCATGCGTGTGTGTGCATGCATGTGTGTGTGTGTGTGTGTGTGTGTGTGTGTGTGTGTGTGTGTGTGTGCGTGTTGCACCGAGCCGTGCCACTGTCTGTCTCCACTGTGCTCCCTTGTAGAGGCGGGGGCCGGGGGAGGGGCCTAGGGTAAATTTTGTGCTCACCTCTTGGTGCACTACTCAAATCTCTGTGAACTGCTCAAATCACGGGGAACTGCTCAAATCTCGGTGAACTGCTCAAATCTCGGCGAAAACGGATAGATGGAAGCAGCTGCACCGCTTAAAAATCTGAGCGAACTAACATTACTGTGTCCTGAGTCGGACATTTTTGCTGCCATTGTCATAATTGGGACAACTTTACTGTTATAAATGAACATGTAATGTTTCCAACTAGTTTGAAGTATAGAACTCAAGTACTGTATAACTCCTTACATATATCGTTTCAATCATTTACTTTAGATTTGTTGAGTCGGACAAAGAATGCTATCGCCGGCCATTTAGCATCGCGCTAGGCTGTCCCATGGCTCCAGTTCATGCCAACGTAAACAATGCAGTTGAAGCATTGAAAGCCGATTGTTGAACGTCGCCCAACCGCATCCTACGGCTTTCTCTCATCAAAGTCACTTTTCTAAAGTAATTGGGCATTTAAATGTCCATGAATTCATATGAGATTTGACGTGTAGATTCTTAGACCTGTCGAAATTAATCCCATTCTTGCGGATGCCCTGACGTCATGCAGCTGGAAGCGGGGGTCAGATAGATACAGGGGGTTTATCTAGTCTATGAGTAAACAAACAAGTATATCAATGACACGGACGTGGTCTGAGCTTTGGTTTTTAATCCGAATATTACAAAATACCCCACTGATTCATAAGAGGTTTAAGGTATGTGCAGGAATCCTGACATTAAATTCAATACCTTTTAAGACCTTTTCAATATAAGTCAGATCTTAACGCCACTTTCGTCACATCAGCGATAGGGGTGTAAATCACAAGTTTCATCACGATACGATATTATATAGATTATTCGGACAACTATACAATATTTGCTGATAACACAAAGTCTGTTATACAATTTCAATTCAATTCAGGGGTCTGTGATCAATATGTGCCCATATCATATGCCCATTTAACACAAATAGGCTACCGGTATTCACATTAAGAAATAGTTACAAAATGTAATACCTCATCAAATGACGATTAAAGGCCCAATTATACTCTACGTTAATTATACTCTGAAAGCTTACGGATACGCAAATGCAGCAAAACCACACACACTCATGCATTTGACTCTACTGCCCACTGGTGAAAGTATTTCTTAACATGATACCAATGTGAAAGACGCATGGAAGTATGTGGGCAGTGCCGATTACACCGTTTGAAACGGACGCATTTATTTTTGTATGAAAATGGAGTATAAATGAGCTTGAAGACTTTTTAAGACTTTTTTAATAGCCTTAATTTTCCATAAATTGATTAATCAACTTTTAATACTGACCCCGGGGGTACCCTGTCTAAAGTTATGTTACAGCAGTCGGGCACACTTAGTGACGAGCAAGACAACAGTAAAACTGACAGGTTTTTGTATTGAGTTTGGTGCAACTCATTGGCGAGCGACCCACGGGTCCCCCAGCGTTGCGTAGCAACAACACTGTCAACAGGCCGGAAGTTGACCACAAGAATAACACTAGCTGAAATGAAAAGCGTCACAAAAAGACCGGAAATGTGTCAGACCGGATATGGCCCAACACGGAACACAGTTTCTTCTATGCTTATACAGTAGTTGGCCCGACACGTTCCGCTATCATGCTTATAGTGGGAAGCTGAGTTGACCTTAACTTGAAGTAGAAGCAGGAAGAAGATATTATTTGCTTCTTTTCTAAACACATCTTGTTATGTACAGTCATTCCTCACACTGCTTTACAGTGCACATGTATGGGCAATTCATATGCAGGCGCTTGGTCACATTTTTACTCCCCCAGTGGCACAGAGAGAGAGAGAGAGAGAGAGAGAGAGAGAGAGAGAGAGAGAGAGAGAGAGAGAGAGAGAGAGAACGAGAGAGAGAGAGAGAGAGAGAGAGAGAGAGAGAGAGAGAGAGAGAGAGGCAAAACCAAGCTCACAGATACTGTACAACCGAACCTCACTCCGATGACATGAATACTTACATTCCAGTGAGTAACTACTTACTTTGGAAATCTTTCCTTCAGCATCTTCATACACTGGCGCGTAGGTCTCAGCTGTGCGATGCATCTCACTATCTCTTTATATTCTGCTCGGGACAGTCTCATCTTCTTTCGATCAGCCGTGTATCTATACAGTTACCAATAAGGAGAGGTTGATGCACTGATGCTCTTGTGTCAGGCTTTGAGAGGTAAACAACGTGTCAGCTGATTGACAGCTGTCAAAAACAGCTGTACCTGCATGGCTAGCCAAACCTAGCTTTGTTATGGTTAGCGTGACACACTTTAGGCGTAATACTACACCAACTTTGATGTTTAACCTACGTAGGATTTTAGCCATGGCTGTTTTATTTAAGGAGCTGTCAAATATGATTCACAAATTAACCAGTAAATATGTTTATTTACCATAAATGTTCGCTGTCCCTGGTCCTGGTACAGTTTCCCGATAGCTTCCCGCTAGGAAGTTGAAGCAGGGACGTTGGTGTGAGATGTACTCTGATTGGCCGCGTCGTCACTGAAGCTGAGCATAGCGGCTGTGGATTGGTTACTTGGAAGCACGAGGGCGAGGACTAACGAAAAGACATGCTGCACTGCAACTGCACTCCCTCCCGAAGCATTTCTGCCTGCTGCTGCCTCTCTCCCTCTCTCATCGACTGCAAGCGGTGCCTACAAAAGCAGGTATTAGGAATGAATAGGCGCAGTCTTTTCCTCAGCACTCATCAGCTTCTCTCAAGCCCGACAGGGGGAAATGCACTGGAATAAATCAACTGTGTGGTTGGGGGAAATCTTGTTCGAGAGAGAGGGAAGAGAGAGAGCACACGCGTGCGTCGTATTATGACTTAAAGTAACAACAACTACTAGGCTATATTCAAGTTACTGCTCATTAACAAGGGTTGGTGTGTCAATATTTTCACAGCATCTTTTTTTCCACGAGAGCAGACTACCTTGGACTGAGGCAACAGCAACAAAATATCTACGCCTAAATCTAGGGATGCACTTTTGCTGTGACCATGATAGTTCTGTAGCCTACTGCAGGTGGAGTGTGCACGCACATGTTGTAGCCTAGCCTACTGCAGTAACATGAAATGTAGGGTACCACCTCTGTGTTGAGGTGGTATAGCAGGTGTAACCAATACCATGATGCTTACATTCCATAGGTGCTCCAGTGCCAGGGGCCCTCATTAATGTTATTGGTTACTCCTGCTTTACCGCCTCAAAACGGTTGGTGTGAAAAGGTCTAGATAAGATGGTACCATTCCATTTAGGTGTTCCAGAACTTCCAGGTCTAGATAAGATGGTACCATTCCATTTAGGTGTTCCAGAACTTCCAGTGCCAGGACCCTCATTAATGTTATTGGTTACACCTGCTTTACCGCCTCAAAACGGTTGCTGTGAAAAGGTCTAGACCCGTTTCACAGCAATCGTTTTGACGTGGTAAAGCAGGTGTAACCAATAACATTAATGAGGGCCCTGACACTGGAACACCTAATTGGGATGAAACCACCATTAATGGTATTGGTTACACCTGCTTTAATTCCTGCTTTACCACCTCGAAACAATTGCTGTGAAATGGGTCTTTGGCCTGGCTGTTTTGTTCATTGTTATATGCTGTTAATAGACTATCACAAATCCCTGCTGTCCTTTTCTATTTCACTTGAAATTAAAAGTTTGACAGTTCAAAGACCCGCAAGCCCTAACAGGAGGGCCAATTTGAAACAGAGCATCTTAAAATCCAGCATCTTAACTGCTCGTTCTACAAAGATTACTTTCCATATAGTGTATTGATTGAAACCATCTGTTTTTATTCATTGTTTTTTAGATATTATTTATATTTATTAATTTATTTGTTTGTTTTTCACTGACTGGATCTCATGGCTTTCATGGAGACTTAAGAGTGCAAAAAGTTAACTACAGCAATACATTATTGATTGTTATATACCGGTATATTCTTTCCCTTGTAAAAGTACTCTGAATGCCCCTGGCAGAAACACTTAAATGGGATTGGGTTGATGATACTGTACAGTATAAACACGCTGAAGCTTTGTAAAATGAGTATTATTGAGTAAATAATAAGTGTGTGATATATGCCTAAAGTTGTAACCATAGTTGTAATATTGAGCTTGCAACTCAAAAGCACTTATGTTTCAGTGAAAATAGCCATGTCATAGATTACTCATACAGCGTCATACTGTAATTAATTGTGTACGAATGCAAGCTGATCTAATAATGAATAGGCTCAATTATTTATTTATTTGTTTGTTTTCTTCAGAAATGTATGAGTGGCTCTTTCTGGAGTGAAATAGCCCCATCTTTAAGAGCTAATTTGTCAACAATATCCCCTGAGATTCAGATTCAGATTCAGATTTCTTTATTTGCCATTGTGCAAGACACATAGGCATAGATCAAAATAATCTTAAAGATATTCATATGGTGTGATTGCTATCTGAGCAGTGCTAAACCTCAGTCTGCCCTAATATATTTTCTCTTTAACATTCTATCTCTACACAGATGCGGAAGGATCCTGAAGACATTTTATGGTGAGTTTCACTTTTTGTGTGTGCAGGATATACATGTTTTTATTATTACCGATCACATCAAAACTATATCAGCCACTCTTTCCACAATTTAGAACATTTTCACAGTATAGCAAAAATAATTAGCTTAATACTTACATTATTATCTGTAAGACGAGACAATATCAAATATAGGGCCATAAAAAAAAAATCATACATTTTTTGACACCTTCACTATTTTCTCCCATTGTGGGTGAACAATGCATCTGTGAGCAGAAGGGCACTATCTGACCTGTGGTGCATCAGAAAATAGAGCTCATTGTAGTTGGGCAGTGTAGTATGATGTCTGAGATGAGCTGAGGTCTGGGGCTGTGTTCAGCGGCACAGTCCCCGGGTCGAGAAGGGCTCGGCGCTCTGTGGTGCCTACAAAAGGGAGCTGTGTACTGGGATTGGTATGGCCAGATAAGATCAGGGCCTCTGAGGAAGTCTGGGCTGATTGCTACAAAGGGCTGAGGTCAGGGGCAGCACGAGCAGTTTACCCATCAGGTATCAGAGGATCAGGGGGTTTGGTGTGTATTAGGTATAAAAGGATCAGTGTAATGTGATGGTATAAAACGGATAAGAATCAGAGAAGGGGTTGGGAAGGCAGTGTACTGTAATGCTCCAAAGGCAGGGGATTAGAGGGTTTTGTTGTGCGTGACGCACACCCTTGCATGACTCAGTTTGTGTCCGTGTGTCTCTGCATCTTTGATGGCTGTGAGCCACAGTGGGCTGTCATGATAGCTGAAGGGGAGAGAGGGCTAGGGCTGGCCCATATGGACCAAAAATTATTACGCTGAATGGCGATACACAATATACCTGTATACAGTATGTCGGTCTTTTCTACAAAGTGAGCTACATTTTCAGTTGGAAGTCATGAAATGATCACAATAACTTATATTAAAACAACACTGTAGGCCTACTTGACCAAATACCTTGATATCGACATTGCGACAATATTGTAGGGATGACTGTTGGTGCTTTTACTAAATGTTTACACAATGAGAGCTTTGATAAATAATCATCAGTAACGTGGACATTAATGACTAAGTGGGTAAAGGCAAATACTGCCATAGAACAGCTACTGTAACAGTCCTGTATGAGAATGAGAGAATGAGAATAAGTAGTTCAGAACATTAAATTATTGTAATGCAGCCTTTAAAACCTGAAAAAGACAAAACATGATACATGTATTACGATATCCAAAATATAAGAATATATCTAGCCTCATATCACAATATGGATATAATATCGATATATTGGCCAGCACTAGAGAGGCGATGGAGAGGATAGGAGGAAAGGATGCAGAGAGAGAGGCTGCATGTAAACAGGGCAGCGGTACACACAGTGCTGTTAAGCAGCTGTGAAGCCTGCTCAGTGGGAGATGAATTTACAAAGGATGTCTCCCTCTGATATCCAGGAGGCGCTGCACTGATCTCTGCTCCACTGCTCTCCGCACACCATTGTAGTGCTAAGCACTGTGCCACTAATGGCCCTTATATACCTTAATGCCTGGGAAACATTTACATTTCGCTTGCAGCAGAGGGAGAGTGGAGGGGAGAGTGTGTGTGTGTGTGTGTGTGTGTGTGTGTGTGTGTGTGTGTGTGTGTGTGTGTGTGTGTGTGTGTGTGTGTGTGCGTGCGCGTGCGTGCGTGCGTGCGTGCGTGAGTGCGTGCATGTGCGTGCCTGCGTGCGTGTGTGTGAGAGAGAGAGTGTGTTTTTATCGATAGTAGCCTATCTTCTGTAGATGAATCTAAAAGATTTGTGAGCTCGTGCAATTTCCTTTACACATCACACTGTTTAAGGAAATTGCAAGCACTCCCATATCTTTACACATGAGTCCCTCTTTAGCATATCCAGTCATATTCTTCACCATACAAAGAGAGCATTTTGTTACACTGAATCGTCAGCACTGCTGTCATAATGTTTTTTTCCTCTATTTGTGAAGTCGGTGACTTCACCCCTCTGCACCACAGAATTACTCTCCAATCTTCAGGGAGTCTGGCTTCTCAGCTCTAAAAAAAACTCAGTTTAAACATGAGGCAAGCCATAACCAGGAAATGCCTGTAGTATTAGCAAGGTATCAGATTCATGCAGTCCCCCCTGAACAGCACGACAGCCCCTGAAAATCCCACATCCATATTTTACATCAGGGGGAGAGCAAACACATGTGCTTCACTCCAGCTTTCAAAGCTGCTTCTTCCATTTATTTTATTATCCTTTAATGAATTTAATTAGAGGACATGTAATTAAATGCAATTGTGCCCCCCCCCCCCCCCCCATAAAAAAACAAAAAAAACATGCACACAATCACATACACCTCCGGTTGTAAATTGCTCTAAACACCATGTGTGGTGTGAACAGATTTCCTGGATTAATATGGGATTGATAATATTGTGGGATTATATTTCACACTAAACGGCTGCACGCGGAAACAAAGGCTGAGGCCAGACTCATTAATCATAGTCAGTGGGTTGGCCAAGTGCAGTTTGCATGAGCGAGGTGACGGCACATGCTGCCGCTCGGCCTGGGCTAGCTGCTGGATCTGCTGCTGCTCGACCTGGGCTAGCTGCTGGATCTGCTGCTGCTCTGCCTGGGCTAGCTGCTGGATCTGCTGCTGCTCGACCTGGGCTAGCTGCTGGATCTGCTGCTGCTCGACCTGGGCTAGCTGCTGGATCTGCTGCTGCTGCTCGACCTGGGCTAGCTGCTGGATCTGCTGCTGCTCAACCTGGGCTAGCTGCTGGATCTGCTGCTGCTCGACCTGGGCTAGCTGCTGGATCTGCTGCTGCTCGACCTGGGCTAGCTGCTGGATCTGCTGCTGCTCAACCTGGGCTAGCTGCTGGATCTGCTGCCGCTCTGCCTGGGCTAGCTGCTGGATCTGCTGCCGCTCGACCTGGGCTAGCTGCTGGATCTGCTGCTGCTCGACCTGGGCTAGCTGCTGGATCTGCTGCTGCTCAACCTGGGCTAGCTGCTGGATCTGCTGCTGCTCGACCTGGGCTAGCTGCTGGATCTGCTGCTGCTCAACCTGGGCTAGCTGCTGGATCTGTTGCCGCTGGACCTGGGCTAGCTGCTGGATCTGCTGCTGCTCGGCCTAGGCTAGGCATTTGGCCACAGTGTTAACGCTGCGTCAATCAAGGAGAACCCTGTAATAGTATGACTGAGGAGGGGGGGGGGTCTCCTCATTACCCAACACCCCCCTTACCCTCCCTCCCTCTCTCTCTTCCTCTGTCCACCCAACTTCTGATTTCAGTTACCACTCATTATTCTGGCTTGATGAAAAATGAAACCAAGGTGTTATAGATGACTGAAAATAGAAATGGATCTATTTTAAAAATAGCGTGTCTTTAATACTTGAAATGTTTTAGTTGAAATGTTTTATTTGCCAATAAAGAAACACATTTTTAGCATGATATATGAGTACACAATGATGATTAGGGATGCACAAATCAATATGCTGGCAATCATATCGGTATCAGCTGATGAGCCAATGAGCAAAATAACAGCTACCGTATATCGGTTATCGGTATTGGCCAACATTTTCATATTGAGAGGAGACAATGCAGTAAACCTATGATTTATGGGCTTTTCCAAATGTTTTGGAAATAAAGAAAGACATTTATTTTTTCAAATTCACAGTGTTTAAATGTGTTTTTCACTATCTACAAAAATTTGATTATCATAGAAACTTTTCTTTATACAGATCATATCGATGTCAGTAAATATCGGTTATTGACCATAACAGCAATATTTATTTAGATCGGTATCAGCTAAAATTTTCATATTGATGCATCCCTGATGATATTTAACTTGAATGAGATGTGCATTAAGCAATGTAAATACTGTAGAAGCATGGCCTTTTAACCTATAGGAGAGTTGGGAGGGGAAAACTCACTTGTGTCTATAAAGACAACTTTTTGGTTTCCTGTGGATTTTTCTTAGTGGGAGGAGCATCACAGTTTGGAGCCTCACTAAGCCATTTTAAGTGCAGATAATTGGTTTGAGTCGTCATGATGCAGTGACGTTCCAAATGAAGCACACATTCACACAGCTGTAATCTCACCACTGGCTCCATGCCCTGAATTCTAATGATCTCGTCATGAACTTAAAAAAGGCAATATATATAATTTGTGTGTGTGTGTGTGTGTGTGTGTGTGTGTGTGTGTGTGTGTGTGTGTGTGTGTGTGTGTGCGTGCGTGCGTGCGTGCCTGCGTGCGTGCCTGCGTGCGTGCATACAGTACATGCGTACGTGTGTGTGTGTGCGCGCACGTGAGATAGAAAGTGAGAGTGTGTTTGTTAGTGTAGAAAGTATATGTGTGTCAGTGTGTGTCCATGTGTGTTTGTGTGTGCGTAGATTTGTGTGTTTTCTGTCCGCCCCCTCTCCCTCCTGCTCAGGAGGTGGGGAGGATACCAGACATGCACACACACACACACACACACCAGCATCGCCACACACAGACATGTGAATGCAGCTTGTGTCTGGTCTGGCCTCTCTACCTAGCCCTGCTGCTGAGCGAGGCTCACGCTGTGCTCTCCCCCTATCCCCTAATATCCTGGAGGCATTTTTCTCATTATCAAATATTGTTTGATGTCTTTGTTTGGTGATGATTAACCATGGTCACCAAACACTGCTCTGGATTGTTTCAAATTTAATTTTGGGGGCTCTGAAGTACCTGCAGAGTGGCTGGCTGGTGGGGACACCCATATTTTATGTATGCTATTTTTCACGCTGAAATGCAAGAGGACACACATTGAAAAACACAATAAATCCTGGAGGAGAATCATTAGTGGAATACTAGTGGTTTTTATGACCATTGTTATTCAACGCCGTATTGAGGTGCAGTAAATTATTCTGTTTATTATGGGTTTATGGATCCAATCCCATTCCCAGAATAATTATTTTGTGCCTCGTTATGCATAAAGCGTTGTTTACACTTAAAATTCATCTATCTGTCTTGCTCTATATAGTTGCATTTTATGGATGTGTTTAAACTAAATATATATATTTTGTATATATGCATAATAGTATTTTCCACAACAGTAGCAATTTGTAGTTTTTCAGAATTACGTTGTATATTCACCAATGTAGTATGTATGACTATATCAGCCATCTGTATATATATATATATATATATATATATATATATATATATATATATATACTGTATATATATATATATATCTCCTGTATATATATATATATATATCTCTGTGGTAAGTATAATCTTGCCTTAGGAATCTAAGATTTATGAGAGTATTGACATTGTAAGCAAACAAATAGGGAAACAACACTCTGCCCTAATGTCAGCATGTCAAAACTATATTGAATACTTGAAATATCTGTGTATCTAGGGCTGGATAGCAGCCATTGTATGGGTCTAATGATATTATCCTCTGAAATTTGGAGTGAAAGAGAAATGGCAGAAATGAGCGGTACCATTGTCTGGCCCATCTTATTTAAACAAATTGCAGGAGCAGAGACAAACGGAGTGAGGGAGAGAACGAGCAAGGGACAGAGAGAGAGAGGGAGCTCTGTAAATGAAAGGCTATGCGTCGTCCCTCCCGTGTGTTTGTATTGTCAATAACTGCAGAAGGCTGTCAAGAAAGTGGGGAGATAAAGGTCAATAACTCAGGCAAATGTGTTTGTATTTGTACACTCCTGCTGATAGCATAGCAGACGTCAGGGCCTGTGTCTGACACCCCACCACAATAACACAAATAGTGGGGCGAGTACTGGAATAGTCATTATTATTGTTGAGAGGGAACCTCAGCACATGGCTGTGACAGCCGGCGCACTGTCACTCAAACATGTCACTCTATAATGAAACGCGCTGGAGATCAGAAAAGGCCACGATAAAGTGTAAACACAAAGAGATTATGCTGCCGGATCATTTTCACATTTATCTTATTTTCCCCTCTCTGAATAAATATGGCGGTTACCATGTTGTTTTGCAAGCACTTGAGATGAATGTAAATAACTGGCGAATGGTTAGGGCTCTAAGCTTTTTTTTAACTTAGAAATAAAGTTGCTCTAATTTAACTTGGCAATTTATTAACCTATGTTTTTACATTCACTTCCATTCAACAAGCATGCTGTTAATAATATATTTAGGCTATTGTAAAATGTGTTTGTAATTTTTTGTGTTAGTAGATTTCGTGGGGTAATCTTTGTTTTGTTTTTTTGAAGTACCTGATTAGTTGATATTTCAATTCGCTCTAAAAGACACAATGTAATAGCATGTAAATAAAATATATTGGTATTTTTGCCTCACAAGGTTAACCTCTAATCTAAAAGCTTAATTCATTTTTCATGATTCCTATATGTTCAAGTGTTATTTTATTCCAGAGCCATTTAGTGTATCTCTCTGTGGCCTTGAGTGTAATAAACGTGCAATTAACAGACTTAACTAATTCATGAGGAGCGTTGTGAAACTAATGAAGGGCATAACTACTGTAGAGACGTTGCCCCGCCGTCATTGGCGAATATTGTTATTGTTCTGCTTTTAATTGCTGCAGGAGGAGGAGGAGGAGGCGGCATGTTTTGTATATGTGCTTGGTTACCATGGTTCCTTCCTGACAGTTATATCTAACGTCAGAGGTACACAGAGGTGTTAACTTCTCTGCTTTAAACCAGTCGCCAAACAAATGCCTCCTTTTCAACATAAAGTAAAGTAGTAACTCCTCAACTATTAGGGATGCACCGATATGAACAATTTAATGTTGTCCGATATACCGGTAACTGATATTAACATTGCTGTTATGGCCAATAACCGATATTTACAGATGTCGATTGATCTGTATAAAAACAAGTTTCTATGATCACATGAATCACATTTTGTCATTTTGTGCATACTGAAAACCACATGTAAACATTGTGAATTTGAAAAGGTAATGTCTTTCTTAATTTCCAAAACATTTGGGAAAGTCCATAAATCATAGATTTACCCCATTGTTTCCTCTCAATATGAAAATGTTTGCCGATACCGATAATGGATATTAACATTGCTGTTATTTTGCTCATCCAATACCAATACTGTATATTGAAAAATGAATAACGTCGGCCGATATATCGTGCATCCCTATGGACTATCTATGTGAAATGTATGTGTGTGCTTTGGGAGGTGTGTGTGTGTGTGTGTGTGTGTGTGTGTGTGTGTGTGTGTGTGTGTGTGTGTGTGTGTGTGTGTGTGTGTGTGTGTGTGTGTGTGTGTGTGTGTGTGTGTGTGTGTGTGCGTGTGTGTGTGTGTGTGCGTGTGTGTGTGTGAGAAGGGGGATGGATATGGCAAGCATTCATCTTGATCTATGGTCAAGTGTCTCATTAACACAGGCTTCCCTTTTTATACCAGATATAATTTCTGCTGTTGTAACTGTTGCCAATGTGGGATCAGCATGATATTGTTAGCTTATTTCTTCAGGAAACTACATTAATTAAAGTCATAAATCATTTTTGTTGTAAATAATATATATATATATACAGTTCCTGCTTAAAACTGGTAGCACTCTAACTGTGGTTAGAGTATATCGAGTATACCTGAGAAGCTTATTTTCTGTTGAATCATCACCACCGAATTTGCAAACGTTGTCCTATTGTTGTGAGCGGATCATGCAAAATGTACTTTTAGTAAGTATATTAAGTCCATAGGGGAAAGTGGATCCCTCTCTCTCTTTCTCTCTCTCTCTCTCCCTCCCTCTGTCACCCAGTTTGTTTGTTGGTCTATGGAGCCTCGTTGTGGTTTACATTACATATGATTATGTAAATCTGGAGCTGTTCCTGTGCATTACAGGCCAGCGCATTGTCAAGATCTTTTGTAAAGCAGTCAAGTAGCTATTTCTGAATTCTTTTATTATCTGAGAGTGCAACAAAGAAAGTCTTTTGTTCACCGTTTGCCGCACACACACACGCGCGCACACACACGCACACTTGCATACACAAACACACACCCTCACACACGCACTGCTGTGCCGTCCATGACTTACTACTGTCCCCTAGTGGTGTTTGACTCCCGTAGTAGTCTCTCTAACTCTCCACCTCCATCAACTTTCCACACTTGCATTCACCTGCCTCCCCCTGTGGCTCCCCCCTCTGTGTGCCTCCCCCTGTGCCCCCCCCCCCTCTCTGTGCCCCCCCCCCCCCTCTCTGTGTGCCTCCCCCTGTGCCCCTCCCCTCTCTGTGCCCCTCCCCTCTCTGTGCCCCCCCCCCTCTCTGTGTGCCTTCTCTCCATCTTATCATGCTCAAACATTTAAAGGGCTGATTTGTTGTATTGTATGACAGAGAGCATTGCTGTGTCCACAGTGGCTTTGCCTTCAATGGAGGACTCAAACAGAGTCAACAAAAACAGGAACCCTGATGTTTTGTGGCCATTGTGAGGCTGCAGCTCGTGTCAATAAGGCATTGTTTGGTCAGAGTGCCACACCGAAACTGCACTAAGAATGTTATCAGACCTGTGGAATAGGGTGTGCACATAATAGTGCTAAAATGTAAGTATGATTGTTTGGACAAGCCCAACGCAAATGCGCAGAGGGAACAGCCTTGTAACCTTGTCACCTCTCCAGTCCACAAAGTTTTTTTCCCTTCTTTTTTACACATAACTTATCGTGCCAAGAATAGTGTTGAGTGTTTCAAAGAAAGAATAGTGTTGAGTGTTTCAAAGAAAGAATAGTGTTGAGTGTTTCAAAGAAAGAATAGTGTTGAGTGTTTCAAAGAAAGAATAGTGTTGAGTGTTTCAAAGAAAGAATAGTGTTGAGTGTTTCAAAGAAAGAATAGTGTTGAGTGTTTCAAAGAAAGAATAGTGTTGAGTGTTTCAAAGAAACAATAGTGTTGAGTGTTTCAAAGAAAGAATAGTGTTGAGTGTTTCAAAGAAAGAATAGTGTTGAGTGTTTCAAAGAAACAATAGTGTTGAGTGTTTCAAAGAAAGAATAGTGTTGAGTGTTTCAAAGAAAGAATAGTGTTGAGTGTTTCAAAGAAAGAATAGTGTTGAGTGTTTCAAAGAAACAATAGTGTTGAGTGTTTCAAAGAAACAATAGTGTTGAGTGTTTCAAAGAAAGAATAGTGTTGAGTGTTTCAAAGAAACAATAGTGTTGAGTGTTTCAAAGAAACAATAGTGTTGAGTGTTTCAAAGAAAGAATAGTGTTGAGTGTTTCAAAGAAACAATAGTGTTGAGTGTTTCAAAGAAAGAATAGTGTTGAGTGTTTCAAAGAAACAATAGTGTTGAGTGTTTCAAAGAAAGAATAGTGTTGAGTGTTTCAAAGAAAGAATAGTGTTGAGTGTTTCAAAGAAAGAATAGTGTTGAGTGTTTCAAAGAAACAATAGTGTTGAGTGTTTCAAAGAAAGAATAGTGTTGAGTGTTTCAAAGAAAGAATAGTGTTGAGTGTTTCAAAGAAACAATAGTGTTGAGTGTTTCAAAGAAAGAATAGTGTTGAGTGTTTCAAAGAAAGAATAGTGTTGAGTGTTTCAAAGAAAGAATAGTGTTGAGTGTTTCAAAGAAACAATAGTGTTGAGTGTTTCAAAGAAACAATAGTGTTGAGTGTTTCAAAGAAACAATAGTGTTGAGTGTTTCAAAGAAAGAATAGTGTTGAGTGTTTCAAAGAAAGAATAGTGTTGAGTGTTTCAAAGAAACAATAGTGTTGAGTGTTTCAAAGAAAGAATAGTGTTGAGTGTTTCAAAGAAAGAATAGTGTTGAGTGTTTCAAAGAAAGAATAGTGTTGAGTGTTTCAAAGAAACAATAGTGTTGAGTGTTTCAAAGAAAGAATAGTGTTGAGTGTTTCAAAGAAAGAATAGTGTTGAGTGTTTCAAAGAAACAATAGTGTTGAGTGTTTCAAAGAAAGAATAGTGTTGAGTGTTTCAAAGAAAGAATAGTGTTGAGTGTTTCAAAGAAAGAATAGTGTTGAGTGTTTCAAAGAAACAATAGTGTTGAGTGTTTCAAAGAAAGGAGAAACACTCGTCGTTTCTGTCATTTTTTCCATCCTGTAATTATTTCCAAAAAAGGGAGGAAAAGAAGAGCATTCACTCTCATGTTTGAGATCATGGAGCTGCTCTCCTCTCAGCTAATAGTATGCGTTTTTACACTTTTTGGTTTGCCTGTCCTGATCGCTGTTATCCCAGTCCTAATTGGTGTGATAACCTGGGCCGGGGCTAATAAACAACAGGCTAAAAGGGTCAGTCTCCACTGGCAGTGTACGGACACACGCAGTCAACTCACTCATGTCAAATGACCAATTATACAGGTTATAGAGGATGGCACCTCCGTCTCCAGTGCCCCGTGCCTCTTGGGATAGCTCTCCAACCAGAGAGGGCTATCACTCAAACCTAAACCACATTCATTCATTAGCCCGTTAAGATGTGCATCAATTATTCATTAAGAAGGTGGCCAGTGGATTCTTTCTGTCAGCGCTGGGCTTATTGTATCAAAGGTTGATTATAGCTTGCTTGATTTAGTATGCAGTATTGTCCATGGGATAATAAAAAAGAAACATCTGCGAAAAGGAAAAAAATTGTGATTTGAAATTCATCGAGTATGAAATAAGTTGTTCAAATTGAAAAACTTTTAACTAAGCATGATTATTTATTTGACAAAATTCTATTTATACTGAAGTGCATTGCTGTATTAAATCACAGAGTGCATTGATCTGATTTTGATGGTAATTTTTCCCTCACTGCTCAGCATGATTAAACCACCTCCAGTTTACCTTATGATATAATATGCTGTCTCATTGATTTATGTTCAGCACCTTTGCTTTATTCTCCCAGTCTCTCACTCGGTTTCTTTCTAACAATGTTGTGCTCGCCTCTTTTTCTCTTGTCACGGCATCATCTTCAAGATTCACACTCTCACCACTCTGTAAAAGACTTTTATTGGAATGTTAAAAAGTCCTCTGGGGGTTTCTTGAGAGAAACTCTGTGAGAAGAGAACTAGTAGAGCCTGAGTCCTGCTAAACCGGCCGCCTGACAACGCCCTGGGCCCAGTCTACCGGCGTAGACCAATGCAAAGTCTGCTGATTTTACACTTTTGCACATTCCATCTGCCAGTTTCTCCGGTGAAACTGCTGTAATTATTTACTCTAAATCATTGCATTCTGTTTTGATATTGTATTTAGATGAGTAATTGTGTCCTGTTGTGTTTAACAGGTACTTTTTCAATTTAAACTATTAAAAATTTACTTCTCAATCTCCAATTTGCTCACCTGCTCTTCATACTGATATCACCCAAAGGCACTTTGAAGGATAAAATAATAATGTTTGTACATCACACTGAGAAACTCTGCGTATTCTCATTCAAATGTTATCTATGATGAATACCTGGAGGTGATGGTCCTGTGTATTGTAATTGCACTTTTTAAAATCTTTTTTGCAACAATCATGTCATAATGACAGTTTGTTGATGTGTCCAAGCAGTTTTCAGGTGCAGCACATAATATCAATCACAGGAATTATAATCACTATATATTAGCCGGCATTTCCCTATTGCCTGGCAGGGCACTTTGTGAAGACTGGAGTGAGTAAAGTGACACTTGAGCACACAGGGGGAGAGTGAGGCAATGTTTTAGCAAATACATATGGAGTGTTTAGGAGATTAGCATCCTGTTACAACACACCAGCAGTATGTTTGCAATGACAGATTTCACCTCCGACCTCACAAAAGTTGTTCAGAGCAGCAGATAGTATTTGCAGATTCTGGAGTGTAAATAGACACCATGTAAACAATGCTTTTTTGGGGGGCTTTTTTTATTTGTTTTTCTTAATTTGGTATTTACATAGCATAAGGTTGTACTGTGTGTGTGTGTGTGTGTGTGTGTGTGTGTGTGTGTGTGTGTGTGTGTGTGTGTGTGTGTGTGTGTGTGTGTGTGTGTGTGTGCGTGTGCGTGTGCGTGTGCGTGTGCGTGTGTGCGTGTGTGATAGAGAGAGTTTGCCTGCCAACAAAGTGCACACATGGCTGCATATACCACACACACACACACACACACACACACACACACCTACAGTACAAACTTTAACTTTGGCCAGAACACTTGAGCACCCCTTTTGGTATTTTTTGCCCTGAGCTTTCCTCCCTTCCCCGCTCCTACAAGTGTAAAAACAATATGCAACTGTCATGTTGTCACAGTGTCGCCACTTCACAGGTTACCAAAAAAAGTAAAAAAAAAGCAAAGAAAAGGTGGTGGGTGTGTCAGTATGTTGAGAGTGTTGTTGAAGGATAAACATTATGGTGAGCTGACAGAGAGCAGACCTTGGACTCGGCCCTCAGCCCTGAGCCACAGCAGGCGCTTGATGCAACGACAGCTCCTTGA
Source organism: Poromitra crassiceps (assembly GCF_964638095.1). Classification (NCBI taxonomy): domain Eukaryota; kingdom Metazoa; phylum Chordata; class Actinopteri; order Beryciformes; family Melamphaidae; genus Poromitra; species Poromitra crassiceps. The sequence goes on along the minus strand of NC_139625.1, from coordinate 50,024,352 downwards.
GATATTGGCGAAATTAATATTTGCTCAATGTAAAGAACTATTCATAGCAGGTTTGTTTTGGAAAATATGAATAATTCTTCATATGGATCAAAGTGGCCATCTGGTGTGAAATTCACATAGGGTTTATTTTTTCCTTTTCTTTTTACCTTCTATGCATACACACACCTCCTTTGGTAATCTCAGTGGATTACCTTAATGTTCTGCCTGCCTCCCTCTGGTTTGTGCAGCATTTGCAGAGAGAGACTCTCTCAAGAATGCGTCTAATTTAGTGGGCTAAGAGGCAGATTTATACCTGTGCTAGTTATGGAGAAGCTTGCTCCCTGGAGAAGCCCAATGACTGTTTACGGGCGGCCCGAGAATGCCTAAGCAGATGATGAAGCACCTGCCAGAGTCCCCTCATGTCTGCTCCATCCTGTTCTGTCTGTCTGCTCGCCTCCCTTCCTCTTGCTTTCACTCTTCCTCCCTCTCTCCTTCCTCCCTTTCTCACTCCTTCCTGTCTCTCTCTCTCTCTCTCTCTCTCTCACACACACACACACACACACACACACATACACACACACACACACACACACACACGCATACACACACACACACACACACACACACACACACACACACACACACACACACACACACACACACACTTTTTCCCCTCTTCTCAGCAGTGCCACATCTCCTCCAGTTACCATGGAGTTGTGCATTTTTACAACCATTCCCACTGCTCTCTCCCCAGAGTGAATGTATCTACTTACTCTGTCTACCACTGAGAAGAAGAGAGTTTTGGTCTCTCGCTCTCTCTTCCTCCCTCCCTCTCTTTCTCTCTCCCCACACACACACACACACACACACACACACACACACACACACACACACACACACACACACACACACAGACACTGCGGCCAGGTTTTGTTTATGGCAGGGAAAGGCAATATGAAGAGTGTTTCAGAGTAGTGTCATCACGTGAAATGTATCGCTGTCAGGAGTGCCTTTTATACGTCTGGGCCTTCGGCTGAAGCCATTTTAGGAAACAGAGAAAATATCATATCGAATGACCTCCTCTGGTATAAAAGTCAACTATCAGCTGTAAATCCGATACACAACTACAGTAGTGTGTGTGAAGAGGGAGAAAACTGGGTTTGGTGTGACATACCAAACTAGTCAAATAAAGATCAGCTGTTTCTCGCAGTGAAGTCAATTCTGATGCAGCTGTGGGAAATTACATATATTTTTTTTATACAAATACATATTAGGGGTGTCAAGATTAATCGTTTAATCAAGCAGAATCATTGACAGATAATCGCTGAATCGTTTATGTTTAAATTTATGTTAACATTCAGATTTAAGTAACAAAGGGAGTTGATATTTATCTGACTGCTTGTATTAATTCATGAAAAAGTAGCCATGTGCAGTAATGGCCTAAAGGTGTTGGGTTGTTTTGTCTGCTGGCTGAACATGAAAACGAGAGTTTGCATGTGGACTCAAGCTGAATAGTTGGGTTAGAGCAAGGTAACAAAATTACATTGCATTTCATTTTTCTAACACTGTCTGTGATTCCTGCTCTTTATTGCTGCTATAGCAGTTTTACACAGCAAGTATTTTCTTTGACCAAGGCCACTGATAAAAACATGATACATTTTCAGACACTTTATCAGAAAAAAAGATAGTTTCACTATTCTTATTAGAGGTTATTTAAAACTTGATATAATAATTGGTACAGAGTGAAGAAAGAGGGCTATAGGAACATTGTGAACTTCTACAAATGGAAATAAAAAATTGAGTACTGCCTTGCCAGTTCCTGTATTTCAATTTTCAAAGGATATTTATTTATTTTCCCAACAGGAAGCACTTCTAATTTTGGTTGACTGAAAATTTATATTTCCTGCTGTAAAACTGGTGAAAAGGTGCTATAAATCTCCACACACATTATTTATTTCTCCCCTTATGTCATTTGAGTATTAAATCATCAAGCGTCGACCGATTCTTGGTCACAGTACAGTAATTCCAATGAAAGATCTTTCTTCTTTCTCTTAAATATCCATACACAGACCGCATTATACTCAATGGGCCGTAACTCGTTAATGCATGTGGTATGATTTTGCACCTGTAATTAAGTGTCAGTTTATAAACACACAAACACTAATAATACCCGGAGCTTTTCTGGGCGAGCTTGGTGGTTGCACTAGCCCATCCATCAATGTCCCTAATGAGGCTTCATATAGACAAGTCAGCGGAGGCTTCCTGGCCTACTCAGTCTTCTTTTTCATGCTCACAATGATAGCCACCCAAATCCCCGGTAAGATGATATCAGCCAAGATAGCAAAGATGTTAATGTGTGTATATGTGTGTGTGTGTGTGTGTGTGTGTGTGTGTGTGTGTGTGTGTGTGTGTGTGTGCGTGTGCGTGTGCGTGTGCGTGTGCGTGTGCGCGTGTGCGTGTGTGTGTACGCGCACGCACAGTATGTGTATGTGTGTGCACAAGGGGTCCTGCTCAAAGTTCCCATTAACCTCACTGTCATTTTAGTGTTGGTGACGTTAATCAAAACCAACAGCATTAAGTGTGAGGTGGTTGGCTGCTGTTTTCAATGTCCCCATTAATAATATGATGCGGGGAGGCCAACTTGAGGAGCTAATGAGGTGTCACAGGTCATTTAGACCAATCAGAAGCCACCACAGGACATTAGCCAAACAAAGGCTTTGGCACCGCTATGCTACTGGGACAACGCAGCATGTAAGGGAGAATATTGTTACAACAACAATAACAGCCCAAATCAACTTGCGACAAGCTACCGACAACAGAACAAGGAGGTCCTGCTCTTCTCTCCAAAGCCAGTAGAGACCTTGTTTATTTATGGTCTCAACAAACCAACATTCTCCACTGAAGTCCTAATGATCATCCTCTTCCTGTTTATTTGAATTATAGATCTCTCTCTCTCTCTCTCTCTCTCTCTCTCTCCATGTCTCTCCCTCTCTGTCTTTTTCTAGGCAAAAAAGTTCGGCCACAGAAGAGGACAGCACAGAATGTGGTCGACGTGTTTGGCTGACAGATAGATCTACAGTTTCAGAAGCTGAGGCCCTCACGCTGTGGGACGGATTTCATGCTCCGGATCGTCACCGCATCAGGATGAGACAAGGTTTGGATTGGGCCTGGGATCCTGCGGTGACGGAGGGGGATTTGGTCAACATAACATTTATGATATGATTGGGAATGCCGTCGATTTGCCGACACATTGGAGAGACTTATGAGAGCAGAGGCCAGTGTCCCTGATGGCTGTGTGTGTGTGTGTGTGTGTGTGTGTGTGTGTGTGTGTGTGTGTGTGTGTGTGTGTGTGTGTGTGTGTGTGTGTGTGTGTGTGTGTGTGTGTGTGTGTGTGCGTCCGTCCGTGCGCGCGTGTGTGTGTGGGGGGTGTGTGTGTGTGTGTGTCTCTCTCTGACTGGCCCCCGGATCTTTTATTAACCAAGTGATAGGAAGCCTCTAATCTTTTCCATGAAGCTGCTAGGTGCACACTGCACAGACTAAGTACTTTCGTGAACATCAGTCTGAAAGGCAATTTGCTTACTATTGATTAGTTTTCATTTTCACAAATCAGGTTGGCTACTGTATCGTTTCCTAAACATCAAGTGGGACTTGCTATTCCTGATTGGTGCTAAATGTGCTTGTGGTCTCGCAGGCTACGCTGCACACTACTGAATGATTGGTTGGGAAAGGACTGACTTTCACAGGAAAATAAATCACAGATCATGCAAGTTCTGACAATAAGAATTATGATGTCATGCAACATTTGACAGACGTGAAGAATGACCTCATGGCATTTAAGATAACCATCTGTTTTCTCTCTCTGTGTTGGTATTGAATGAGTCCGAGATAGCGAAGCCTTCTCCCAAGACACTCTTTTTATCTATAATTTCAGATCTGGCCGGAGACTTTTAGTTATTGATGTTTCCAAATGTTCAAATCCCTCCAGCGATCAGCGCGCATTAACATGACAATAATGAGAGACCACTTAGGAAATGGTACTTTTCTTTGAGATGCCCCGCCATTGAATTTGTTCACTGTATTCCTGTGTGTGTCAGTGTGAGAGTAGCAGGCATCGGAGTCAGCGGGTAATGACAGAGGAAGTGACGTGTGACAGCCGTGGCCTGCCAGCATGGTTGCTTCTTTAAGAGCAGAGGAGGTGGCCACGTCTCAACGCTAATGGAGGAGGGGAAAATGGCCGTGTCACTCCTGTCAGCGTATGATGTTTTCAACCTAGACAGTTGTTGCAGGCCCATAATTCCATGCCATTAAAAGTGCCAAGGGGAGAGCGAGGAAGGGTGGGGGGACGAGGGAGGTGGGCTCTGAAGTGAAGCCCTCGCAGGGGTTCCTCCCTCTTGTTCCCTTCCTCCCTGATGCCCTGTCACTTTTGTGCTGGAAACTTTTTGGCACCGCTTGAAAGCATAACGACTAGTTGCGGCTTTAAAGTCATCATAAAGTCAATCACGTTGGCTTGAATTACCCAGCAATCTTTGTCACTTAGTCCCTTTTCAGCCCCCGTGCCATGAGGTGTGGGTGTAGACGTGCATGTGTGTGCGTGCCATGAGGTGTGGGTGTAGACGTGCATGTGTGTGCGTGCCATGAGGTGTGGGTGTAGACGTGCATGTGTGCGTGCGTGTGGAATAGTGAGTGAAGGCGGAGGAGGATGCGATGCGACTCACTCCTAACTGCCATTTGAGTGAAAGCCTTCAGGTCCACTAATTGTTTTTTTATATATTAGTCACATGAAAGAAAGTACAAGAGAGGTCCGGGTAGTGCAGTGGTAGATTCTCTTCTTTACAGAACGAGGGTCACAGGTTCGATGCCCCGTGTTACCTTGGTACAGTACAGGCACAGTTGGCCGTGTCTGCGGGTCGGAAGCCGGATTAAGGGTATGTGTCCTGGCCGCTGACTTGCTGCACTAGTGCCTCCTCTGGTCGGTTGGGGCACCTGTTTGGGGGGAGAGGAACTGGGGCGAATAGTGTGATCCTCCCACACGCTACGACGTAGCGCGTGCTACGTCCTGCTCACTGTCACGTGAAAAGAAGCGTCTGGGGACTGCACATGTATCGGAGGAAGCATGTGCTAGTGACAGTCTACCAGCAGAGGAGTGGAGCAACGACCGGGACAGCTGGGGGAAGTACAATTGGGGAGAGAACAGGGGCGGGTTGAGATATATATATATATATAGAAAACTTTATGCCGATATCTCCACCAACTTTTAGAGGAAACACATACAGTACTTCTATTATGAAAAAAATATATTTTCAAAGCAATGACTAAACAAGCAGTGTGACCACAAGTAGAATGCCCCGCAGATCCAAGCAACTCTTGACACTTCTTTATGAATTGCTACTAATGGAAAATGTTGGTGTGAATTACTGTCACTTGTTCCGATTTGTATGCATGACAACCTTTTTCATCTGGAAGAATATGAGACCCCACAAGGTCTTTACATTACGTGCAAACATTTGCAATTATGATGAACTACGCCAGCTTATCTCAGAAGGAACAGGTTCTCACTGATGGACAAGTAGACGTTTTAATGAAATAAACTGCTTTGAGCTGATGAAATAAAGATTGCTCCACCTCGGGGCAGCACTCAAATTAAATTATCAAGATGACTGCATGCATGCTGCTTCCATTAGCTCAGGTATGGTAACGCTTGGCCTAATCGCACTGTGTCTGTTCCATCAGGCTCCCAGTGAAAGACAATACAAGCCATCATTAAAGTTACTATTGTACACAGTGGATGGGCCTGTTGCTCAAAAACACTAAATCTGCTTTTTCTGTCCTACGTCTCAGCTCAAGGCCTCACAGATTCTCCTTTTCTCCGCTCAGAGAGATGGACTGATGTAAAAACCATGTGTGGTCCCCAGAGGCCTAGCGAGTAGACGGTACGATGCATGCAGTTTCATGCACACAGATACACACGGGCTGTCAGAAGGTCCTGGAAGGAGCGAGTAGAGTAGACAGTACGATGCATGCAGTTTCATGCACACAGATACACACGGGCTGTCAGAAGGTCCTGGAAGGAGCGAGTAGACAGTACGATGCATGCAGTTTCATGCACACAGATACACATGGGCTGTCAGAAGGTCCTGGAAGGAGCGCAGAGTCCTTTGCCTTAAACCAATGTTGGTGTTGGGGCGAGAGGGACTGTGAGTGGCAATAGGAAACACCTGGGTTGGGGTGAGGAGCCGAGCAGTGGAGAGAGAGAGAGAAAGAGAGAAAGGGACAACGTCTTGTGTGCAGTAGGGATAGTCAGGAAATCCATCCTAGGCATTTGGTGTTGAGAAGTGGAAGTCTAAGGAAATTAGTTACAGTTATGTCCCGCTTGTTGCCTCTTAAACACAAAGGGGCTGGCACTATAGAGTCCAAGCACAACCTGGAAAGCTGCACTCATAAAGGGATATACAGTAAAGGTGCTTTTGCCATGCTGCTGCATTAGTTGAGGACAATCATAGAATGATATGTTTGGGAAAGGGGTAAGGTACTGTAACATCATGGTAAACTGAATTCAGAAATATTATAGAAATATGAGTCAGTATTCAGCCATCGCTCCCAATTGTATTTTTGTGCTGATACAATCTTTGCCCTAAGATTGTCTGATGCCAAATTTAAACAAAGGAATTCTTATCCCATATCATATGTTTTGAGTAAGGATTTGGCTCTGAAGGGACAATAGTGGAGTCTCTATCTCAGTCTATGCAGCAGGTTACTGAGGGAACCACCATGTAGACACGTTACAAAGCTTCTGGCTTCCATAAGTCTGTGGCAGTATTTCAGACAATTTCTACCGTGAGGAGAAATGGCCATTTTATCTCCAGCTGATTCGTATTCTGACTTTTGGTAGGCTCGTGCGGCTTGAAGATCTTTTGATTAGAAACATTTTACCCCTTTAGCGACCCCAGCAGCTTATAAAACGCCCCAGCGTTTGATATCAAACTGAAATGAAAAACTTCTCCAACATTACCTCTATCTCGATCATTCATGGAAAAGTTATCTCTAGTGTCAAAATGTATTCTTTAGGGGCTCTGGCGTTCTGTAATGCTCTGGAGATAACATTCATGTATCAATGCATACATCCCCCCCATATAGTAACAAGAAAGACTGTATTGAGGCAGCGAGGGCAGGGACATCCGTTTTATTGGTTTCTAAATAACACCTAGCTCTAAAAAGAAAAGTGTGCATACAGTACAGTATACACATGCAAATCCTGAAAGAAACAATGAATTCACAGCACAGCAGCATTTTTACAGCCGAGCATCTTCCCCAGCTGTATGAACAGCACATATCCATCAGCCTCTCCTCAGCCCTCACGTCAGCTTGATCATCCCATCTCCTGCTTCTCTATCCTGAGGTGCCTGCTGTCATTTTATCAGACGGCCTCCCTTTTAATTCCAGACTTTCCACAGTGTACGCATCCATCTCCGTTGTCTGCAGCACCGTTAGAGGGTTCAGAGCGTAGCGGCGTGAAACGGCCCTATGTGTAGCCCACAACTGTCAGGGAGGAACAGGCATGGAGTAATGATCTCCCCAAACAGACAGCACTGCACTGTAGACACTCTAAGCTTTCTTACTGTACATTCTCTATATTCTAGACACAATCTATGCAACTCTTTGTATTCATTACAGTAGGATTATTATGATGGTATTTTCCTGTGCACTTCCACAAAATCAATCCAAGCTTGCAACTTGTGCTTTATGCTAGGGCTGGATTACCGGTATATAGGCAAAATTAAATATCATTATATTTTTTCACCAAATACCTCGATATTGATATTGCGACAATACTGTAGGGATGACTATTGGTGCTTTCACAAAATATTTACACAATTTTGATAAATAATCATCAGTAATGTGGATATAATGACTAAGTGGGTAAAGACAGAACAGTCTGGTAAGTTAGGAAAATGACATCACTTTACTCTAATGCAACCTTTAAAACCAGGAAAAGAGAACTTATGTGACATCACAATATTACGATATCCAAAATCTAAGACAATATCTAGTCTCATATCACGATATATATATAATATCAATATATTGCCCAGCCCTACATTATTGTGTAATATATGTGACATAATATACTGGCTTTGCTTAAGACAGATATGCCAGAGTGCCATGTCACCACATACCAGATACCAGATACATAAAAACCCGCTGAATGGCAAATCATTGAATCCATGTGGAAACTTATGGTAGACACAGACACAGTCGAGGATCATAATATAACGTAGTGGATCTTATCTATGCTCCAATTTTGACATGCCTGTTTTCAGTGTTTGAATCTGGTAGACATGGTAGAATTGTCTGCATTCCTATAGATAAATCAGAAATCATATGTATTTATGGATTCATAATTAAGCATGCTATGTGTGGTTCATAGCCACATTAAACCCCATTGGCTTCATTGCAACAGCTCTCCCTTTGATTTGACACATCTGAAATTTGGAAATAATTTTGTACTGGATGTGGCGCATAAAATATCATATGTTCAATCTCGATCCAGGACTCCCAAACCTCATCTTCTCATCACCCTCTCCTCTCTCCCACTTTGTCTCTCTCTCTACGTCGAACAAAATTAATTACTGTATGTTTTATTTTATGAAGGTGTCAGGATGAAATGATGAATGGCTTGTAATATCAAAAGATTAAAGACACAATGCAAGGCGGGATAGATTACCACTGAGGGGACGCGCACGCTTACACAGAAGCATGCACAAACTCTCCGGGGGCCGTTAATATCTGCTTTCATATTTGATATTAACTTACTGGCAGAGCGATTATGGGCACAGCGTCATTACCAGTGGTAGAGGGACATAATAGAAGTGAACTTTTCAAAAGGTCCTCATAATTGCAGCCTGGACCCTTCCTGATAAGATTCCATATTGGTATGTACACTGGTCCCCTCATTACGGCCACAGATGAAAAAGAGCATTTCAGCGTTCTTTAATGAGTGCTGTACGAGTGAAGGTCATCTTAATGGGCTTCAACTTGCTGCTGGGAGCCAGAGGTAATATTCTAATGAGAAAGAGCCGCTACACCACTCCAGCAATTCTCTAATTGCGCCCATGGATGCCATTTTATTGTTGCCTGTGCAATGGTATTGAAGTCCTTTGTTGTCATTTGCAACATTGCTTGTCCTCTGTGGTCTGGTTTAGCCGCTCGACTGATGTGCAATACACACAGACACGTCCGCACACTTGCATATATATACACACACACACACACACACACACACACACACACACACACACACACACACACACACACAGTACACCATTATTACCATATTTCACATCCACTTGGCACAGCGTCCAGTGTTTATTGGAAGCAACAGTTTATTCATTGCTTACTTATGGGTGGAGGGACATCAGAACCAGCCAGCAAAAAGAATGAATATTAACCCCCGTACACACAAGCATGGCAGAGCAAGGACAGAAGCAATGTGTGCGTAGCACATAGATTGTATATTTGTGTAGCATTTGCGTGTGCGTGTGTGTGCCTCAGGCTGATTGTGCAGCGTGTAGTGATGCCCTCTATCCGAGTGTATCTGTTAGAATGAAAGAAACAAGAACTTAGTTTAGTAGTAGTAGTACAATTATGGATGTCTGCGATATTGTCATTGTTAGCTGATGTTTGATGCCACACACACTTCATTACAATCAGGAATGTAGGCTAATATGATCATTAGCAAATGCAGCTCGATCACAGTTACAGTGAAGAGTCCAGAGTAGAAGAAGTCATTCATCACATCAGATCCTGAGTGTCACTTCCTCTGGTGCGGTGTTTTCCTTGAGTCCAGTCCCTGAGTCACCCTCCCACTGAACCATGCTGACAAGATGAATGGACGGACGGACGGCACGTGGCCACCATCTGGGGTTGCTAGGTGGCCTTTCCTCCATAACAACCCTGGCATTAGCTCAGGCGCTGATGAGAAACAGAGCAGCGAGGACTACGGTGACGCCCGTGTTCACAATTCACTTTTACACTAGCTTTTGGGCCGATGGCTAATAGTCAAGATGCAATGTTAACTGGTTAATGGCTTGAGACAGTCATCATTTCTGAATCATTGACCAGGTTAATCTCAGTTTCACAGCATTGTGTTAATCAAAATCTATAGCTGAACTGCATTATGCCCCAAATGAGCTTTATTCTGTTGTAATGTTATCAGTTCTTCTGAAGATGGAAATATAGCCCTATCCTTACCATGTTTACCAGTTGAATGTGTACAGGGCAGCCCCAGATTGTACAGCTTGGTGCGATCACAGGTTCAAGGGTCACTATTCTGGATTCTGGTTTTGGGATACGGTTTTTCATATTTGCAAATATTTATTTTAGAGATGTCAGACATTGTGACTGAAATGTATCTCATTTCATTGTGATCGTCTACTTAAACTGTTTCTGGAGAAAGGAGTGAAAGTAGTTAAACATGAAGTAGAACAGGCTCCAATATCTCTCCCTCTCTCTCTCTCCCTCTCTCTCTCCCTCTCTTTCTCTCTCTCTCTCTCTCTCTCTCTCTCTCTCTCTCCCCCCTGTGCTATTATTTCCTCTCCATAGGTCATGTCAGTTTAAACAGGATCCTCAAATATTTTCACCGTGACTTGTATGCACGTGGGAGATGCACCACAGAACCTGGGGTTAAAAGTCGTAGCGCTTTTTTCCTTTTTCGACACAAAAATAATTTTCAAAGTCACGATCCATCAACATTCCACTTCCTATCCAAAACAGTAAGTTTCAGTGCGAGACAATGATGAAAAAGATATAGCCGACACTTAAATATAGTCAAAGTTCAGAGGCATATTCTTTGGGGAATTACAAATGAGCGTAACTCCTCCAATTTGTCAAATGTAATTTAAAGCATTGAAGTGTTTAAAAGCGTGGATGAATTTCACTCTGTCTCCTCCGGCTTTGACTGAGTGAAATAGGGAAGCGAAGAAGAGTGAATCTGCTCCACACAGGACTGTGTGAAAGTAGGAGGGGGTTTTAAAGGTGATAAAGAAGCAAGGCAGTGAATATCATGGTGTAGATAAGACAGCCACCTCGCTTTCCACAGGCTACATCCCTTTTATTACATCTGCCAGTGAATTAAGGCACGTTTGCGGGGCGATAGGACGATTGAAAATGAAACCCCGGGCTCTGACTGCATTTTCCTTTCCTCCCTCAACACTGACATTAGACTTTGATTCTCACATGAGATCCTCTGATGATGATGATGATAAACCATAAAAACGATATAGCTCAATAAAAGTACAAAAAGGCGCGAGTTCATAAAGAGGACCTGAGGGCCATGTTAAGTTTGGTCCATCATGCCGAGGCATTTCTTCTCCCTCCGCTGGCTTTTAGAGATGATTACCTTGGATATTTATGGCTGAAACCATTTTTGATTTGAGGGAGTTAGCATGGCGGGATGTTTGTGTCTGCTGGGTCTTACGTGTCTGAGCATATCTGATTCACTGGCATTGCTCTCGCCATCTAAACTGAAACCTTTCACATACCGTATTTACATTACTAGCAATCACTACGCACTACGTGCGTTCGATTCCTAGACTCGGCCGCTACGCGGGCTCGCAGCCTTGCCCGCCCTGCAGCTCGGCAACTGCGCATCGCATATTGGCACCAGGAAGGATGACATTACTGATGACATCATCACTGATGACATCATCACTGATGACATCACATCATTAGGTAATTACGGCAATCACCTAATAAAAAAAAATGGCTGGCCTCGCCCACGCTGCAGCTCTTAGCTGCGTGGGGTAGCCCGCTGCTCGGCTGTTGCATGGCCTCGCCTGCTCTATTGGCATGTGCAGCACACATTTGCACAACTACGCATCACTGATGACATCACTCACTGATGATGTGTCACTGTGGGACAATGTCTATGACATCATTAGTGATGTCATAGACATTGTCTCACCATCAGTGACATTAATGTGTCATCTGGGAAAGACAGCAGCAACGGACGTTTCAGCCCTAAGGCCTTCTTCAGCGTCATATCAAGGAACCCGATTTTATTACATATTAGAGCCACGGACCTCCATTTAATGAGTGTCTCTCGGACCCAAATCTGAAAAGATTTTTTTATTGTTAGTTATGATCATGATTTTGTCCAGAATTCCAGAAATAAGAGTATGGTCAAAATAGTCATTCTTCTACAGTCTCTATTTGTGTTATCTTTATGTAAATGAAGTAATGTTGAAGTTTAATACTTCATCAATTTTCTGGGGACCCCCTGTAACCGCCTCAAGGACCCATGTTGGTCCTCAGACTCCACATTGAGAACCACTGATGTCATAGCTATCACCATAAAGAGCACTCGAAAAAGCTGCTCTAGCGCATTGGAAAACCAACTGATATCGACATGCTGATTGAACAGACAAATGAGATGATTCTTGGGAGTTTATCTGCTCACCTTGACGGTCTGCAGTGGATTCAATCAAAGTACAAAACATACAAACGGGTCACATGCCCCTATATACATCATCATGAGAACATGCCAATACATTGAGTTTTTTGTCATTACAATGTGGAAAATCAACTTCCATCTGCAGCCAGGGAACAGAATTAACATACAGGACCTTTCTTGAGCCACAACCAATCACTCCACTCTTCTCTTCTCCTCCCTTCTCCTCTCCACTTCAGTCCACTCCTCTCCTCTGCTCTCCTCTCCACTCCTCTCCTATCCACTTCACTCCTCTCTTCTCTCCACTCCCCTCCTTTCTGCTCTCCTCTCCACTCCACCCCTATCCACTTCACTCCTCTCTTCTCCTCTCTGCTCTCCTCTCTTCTCCTCTCCACTCCTCTCCTCTGCTCTCCTCTCTCCTCTGCTCTTCTCCTCTCCTCTGCTCTCCTCTGCTCTCCTCTCCACTCCTCTCCTATCCACTTCACTCCTCTCTTCTCCTCTGCACTCCTCTCCTTTCTTCTCCTCTGCTCTCCTCTCTACTCTCCTCTCTTCTTCTCTCCTCTCCCTCATCATTTGGTTCATCCTCTCCTCTCTGTGGCAGGAGTGCAGGCTGGAGCATGCAGCAGGCTCTATTGAGCGCTGGCCCCCAGCTCTCCAGGCAGCGTGTCATGTGACTTGAGCCGTGTGATCTCCTTGAGAGAGAACCCTGATGCGTACAGGAAATAATCAGGGCAACACAGGCGGTGTTCAGAGGAATGCAAATATTTTCAGAGTGCTTAAAAACAATACTACACACACTACGTGTATGGTTATACACGCACACACACGCCTGCACACACGCACACACACACACACACACACACACACACACACACACACACACACACACACACACACACACACACACACACACACACACACACACACACACACACACATAACCACAGTGCATATACCCACACATACATCACACAACAGAGGAAGAAGAAGAAAAAAATCAGCCCCCCTGACAAAACACTCCCCGAGTGAATTTGCATAAAACATTAAGCGGAACAAAATGATTGCACCTGACAAGTTGAGTTGGAGGAAGAACATGGCCGGTGGCAGACGCTTACTTGCAGATCCTGCAATCATTCTCTCGTCAAGCAAGCGTTTCATGGCCGTCTTTGTAGGAACTGTCACAGCGCTGCATTGTGATTAATCTTTCCCTTTTGTTTTCCCTCTCTGCCTTCCACCCCTCTCAGTCCCGCCCACAAAGCCAATGAGTTGCCCTTAAATCAGGTTAGGCTGCACCTTGCAGATAGGGCTATTGTGATGGATATGCCCACATGCATGCCAGGCAGCATGTGTTTGTGTGGAAGCACTGTGAAATTGTACTGCGGTGATTCTGCATTATGGTGCTAAGTGTTGTGTCTTGTAATGCAATTAAATGTGCATGTAAGCCGCCCCCGCACTCCCCAAACTATTGTGCGCTGCATTTAATAATTTTATATACGCTCTTTTGTGACACTGCCATTTAACCCGAGGGAAAATAGAATAATTTAGAGGAGTGGTAAAAGAATAACTGAAGAATGTTTGCCATAGAGAATGCAAGCTGAATCATTTTGGGAAAAAAGATGCCAATCAAAACATTAATATCCTTCTCACTCTTATAAGCCTCTGCTGGAAATTGGTACCAGTGAGTGCTTTGCTGAAGGATGGCTCGCAGATAAAGAAAGAGAGAGATTATTGCTTCCTTTCATTTCTGCCCCCGCTGGCAGCAGTAGGTATGGTAATATGGTTTTTGAATATTTGCAGGCGTAAACTTAAGAAATGAGTGCTGATAAGGAGTGACAGCAACAGAGGCAGCAGAGATCTTCAGCATGACAGGCGATGTCAAAAAGCCCGGTGACGCTGTCACTGTGACAAACTTTTCAAAAGAACAATGCACAGACACACCGTTATTGAAGTGAGCTGCTGCCAGCCTCTCCGCCGGTGTTGTCCCAGCAGTTAAAAAATGGAAACATCGCCTGATTATGCACCCCACAATTTCCTCTGAATACTTAAGCATACAAACTTTCAACGTATGTCAATATACTTTGCAGTGTGCCTCCGTGGTGTGCATGGCATGGGCACAAGTCAGATTGATATGCCGGTGCGGCTGTGCGGGATGGGGGAAAGTGCTCCAGGAGGATTCACACTGTATAACAATGAATTACATTTTTGGAACAGAATTCAAATGAAATATTGAAATCCCCTAATGGTTAATAGTATTCAAAACATATATCTATCTATCTATCTATCTATCTATCTATCTATCTATCTATCTATCTATCTATCTATCTAACTATCTATCTCTCTCTCTCTCTCTCTCTCTCTCTCTATATATATATATATATATATATATATAGATATATATATATATATATATATAGATATATATATATATATATATATATATATATATATATATATATATATAGAGATAGATAGATAGATAGATAGATAGATAAAACTTTTATACCATGCCTTAAAATATATATATATATATATATATATATATATATATAGATATATAGATATATATATATCTATATATAGATATATATAGATAGATATAGATATATAGATATAGATATAGATATCTATATATATATATATATATATTTTTTTTTAAGGCATGGTATAAAAGTTTTTTTACACTCATATTTAACCTGATCCAGCAGTTTGTGCCCTGAACCTGACATTAACCTCCATGAGAGCAGGTGTCACTTTGACGCGGGGGCTGCACTATTGAGCTTTCCCCTTCTTTTAATCTTAGCCCTACTTTTATTAGCACAGTAACTCGGCGGACCCTGTCACGTCTGCGAGAAGCCGAGAGGATCATTACTCCCAAAAAGAACCAGCTGGCCCATTGTTTAGGCTCTGCCAGCTGTGTCTATTTTCATAACCCATTTTTCTTTTGTTCTACTGCACCTCCCTATAAAAGTGCAGAGAGAGGAAGACAGAGTGATATCTCACCATTTCATGAACTCTTCCCCCGATGATGCTCAATGCTTTGGCCGTGTGTGTGCATGTGATGTGTGAGTTTATGTGTGTGTGTGTGTGTGTGTGTGTGTGTGTGTGTGTGTGTGTGTGTGTGTGTGTGTGTGTGTGTGTGTGTGTGTGTGTGTGTGTGTGTGTGTGTGACTGAGGAGGAAGGCAAGGTCTGTAATCACCTAATCCAAACATACACTGGGGGAATCTCATTATGGACCTAACAGTTCCATTTGAACCTTATCTGGTTTCAATCAGCCGCCTCTCGTTTGGAGCGAGGCAAAGAAACTTGATTCCTTTTTGTCTAGAAGTCTGTGCTATCAGGGCTCTGTGCTATCAGGGCTCTCCTGTTTGTCTTGTCCATCACCCCTCTCTTTGAGAGCTCAAGCTATTTTCAATTCTCGCTCAACAGTGAGGCGAGAGGCGGCCTCGGCCAGTGGACCGCTGCTTCTCGTCAGGCAGCTATCGACGAGTCGCGTGTGTGTGTGTGTGTGTGTGTGTGCCGAATGGACGGCTGCCATGGGGGAACTCCCGCTAACCCCACACCCTTCCACACTAACCCCTGTTCTTGCCCAGCCCCCCGCTCCACTCCCCCCAATCCCCCATCCACATGTAAACGGACATTAAAACGAAACCTGACCCCGGCCCTGGAATCTGTAAGGTGCTGTTTTTTCTCCCCCTTTGCCTTTTTTTTTTTTTTACTTAAACTGGGAATCCTGCAGGTTGCGTGCATGTCTGTGCGTGCGTGTGTGTGCGTGCCGTGCATGCGTGTGCGTGCGTGTGTGTGCGTGCATGCGTGCGTGTGCATGCGTGCGTGTGCGTGCATGCGTGTGCGTGCGTGTGCGTGCGTGCGTGTGCGTGCATGCGTGTGCGTGCGTGCGTGCGTGTGTGTGCGTGCATGCGTGCGTGTGTGTGCGCGCGTGTGCATGTGCATTGGTGGAGTAGTCAAGATGGGGGGTCAGAGAAAGGTGAGCAAGACGCGACGTCAGCGGCTGCGAGTGAAGCGTCTCGGGAATCCCCAGATTAAAAAACTCCAGAAGGTTGCGAGTCGGAGATAATCACAGGATCTGGAATTCACAATAACAAACTGGCCATATATCTACCTGTCTCCGGGCTTCCTCCCTGAGAGGCCACGGGGTCAAGCAAATGGCTGCATTCCATCAACAGCTCTCTTTTTTCCCCTCTCCTCCTGCTGGGCTCCCAATGAAGTGTCTGAAAGGATCAAATATGGCCTTAAGCAGTTTTAACTCTCTCTCTCCCTCTCTCTCTCTACCTACCCGCCATATTTTTCTTCAGAGGTCTATTTATTTTCGTCCCTTCCAGCACCAGGCGTTGATGTTCGAATGACGGTGCCGCCTCCTCATGCCGCCTTTTCTGTTTGTGTTTGGGAATTGGACTTAAAAGGGAAAGGAGTGAAATGGCTGGAGCTTGGATCCCGGCTGGATTTAGGGCTGTATAGATGCTACTAAGTGTTGGAGCTGCAGCATCAGGGCTGAAGCTGGGGTAGTTAGGGCTGGGTTAAGGGCTTAGGGCTACAGCGTGGAGACCGGCCCCAGGGCTTTGTGGCTGAGGTTCGAGCTCTTCCTCTGAGACCTGGGATGGAGCTCTGGGTTCTGCGGCTGTAGCGATTTCTGGGTTGAATTAACAGTTGAGCAGGGGGAGCCATGACTTGTGTCTGGAGGGGGCTGTTGGGGTCTGGCGGAGGGTCTAGTAGGGCAGGTATGATTTACATAGCTGTGAGAGAGTCCAGGATCTCAGTCTGCCCAGACCCCTCCCCAGGGAGTCGTGTTGAAGGAGGCGCTGCATTGTGATACTTGTGTGATTTATGATCTCCGCACACTCTTCCTTTCCCATCGCCAGACAAGTTCATTTATTTTTTGTTTGTTTTTTGTTTTTTGTTTTTTTTGCTTTAGCGTAGCACAGTTCGTTAGTGAATATGGCGTAAACTTTGTGTAAACCCCGGGTTGGAGCCTAGAGACTTGACTGTGTGCCTTCAGATCTGCGCTCTGTAGAGGTTAGTCTTTGTTGTTGCCTGTGTACCGGTCTAGAAACGCAGGATAATTTGTCCCTTTGCTTCCTCCTCTGCTTGTTGCGTTCTCAGCATGGGGAAATTACCTTACAAAGAGGGCAAGGGTTGCAGATTGAAAGTAAGTTATTTTGTCAGTTTAAAGTGTAGTAAATAGCCCGAGGTTAGGGCAAAATAATGTACTGTCCTGTCCAGAAGGAGACTACTGCATGAGACACAATCAGCCCCGTGCAGAAAACCTTCTGAAATGCGTTCAGAGGATGCATTTCATCATGTCAGATTACTACTGTGGATAGCACCGCCATTGGATGGTTATATCATATTCATATCTCGGTGTAGAGTGTCTGGCATTGTTCACCCACATTCCTAGAGTGTATATGGTGTTTAGACTGCAGGGTATATCTAGAGTGTAGTGTATGGTGTTTAGACTGCAGGGTATATAGAGTGTAGTGTATGGTGTTTAGACTGCAGGGTATATAGAGTGTAGTGTATGGTGTTTAGACTGCAGGGTATATCTAGAGTGTAGTGTATGGTGTTTAGACTGCAGGGTATATCTAGAGTGTAGTGTATGGTGTTTAGACTGCAGGGTATATCTAGAGTGTAGTGTATGGTGTTTAGACTGCAGGGTATATCTAGAGTGTAGTGTATGGTGTTTAGACTGCAGGGTATATCTAGACTACAGTGTATGGTGTTTAGACTGCAGGGTATATCTAGAGTGTAGTGTATGGTTTTTAGACTGCAGGGTATATCTAGGGTGCAGTGTATGGTGTTTAGACTGCAGGGTATATCTAGACTATCTATCAGGGTATATCTAGGGTGCAGTGTTTGGTGTTTAGACTGCAGGGTATATCTAGAGTGCAGTGTTTGGTGTTTAGACTGCAGGGTATATCTAGAGTGTAGTGCATGGTTTTTAGACCGCAGGGTATATCTAGGGTGCAGTGTATGGTGTTTAGACTGCAGGGTATATCTAAAGTGTAGTGTATGGTGTTTAAACTGCAGGGTATATCTAGAGTGTAGTGTATGGTGTTTAGACTGCAGGGTATATCTAAAGTGTAGTGTATGGTGTTTAAACTGCAGGGTATATCTAAAGTGTAGTGTATGGTGTTTAGACTGCAGGGTATATCTAAAGTGTAGTGTATGGTGTTTAAACTGCGGGGTATATCTAAAGTGTAGTGTATGGTGTTTAAACTGCAGGGTATATCTAAAGTGTAGTGTATGGTGTTTAAACTGCAGGGTATATCTAAAGTGTAGTGTATGGTGTTTAAACTGCAGGGTATATCTAGAGTGTAGTGTATGGTGTTTAGACTGCAAGGTATATCTAGAGTGTAGTACATGGTGTTTAGACTACAGGGTATATGTAGAGTGTAGTGTATGGTGTTTAGACTGCAGGGTATATCTAGAGTGCAGTGTACAGTATGGTGTTTAGACTGCAGGGTATATCTAGGGTGTAGTGTATGGTGTTTAGACTGCAGGGTATATCTAGGGTGTAGTGTATGGTGTTTAGACTGCAGGGTATATCTAGGGTGTAGTGTATGGAGTTTAGACTGCAGGGTATATCTAAATTCAACTATTGATTAACCTTGCAGCAAAAAAAGACAACGAAAGCCCCTGTAAAGACATCACCGTCTGCAGTTACACTGCAGGACTCTTTAACCCCCCTCACTGCTGCATTCAAATTATTTGCTTTCACAGTCGAAAATCGAACGGTTGTAAAAATTGACTTCCTGTACTGCCAGAGAGAAATAAATTTCAGCAGTATTGACAGCAGCCAAACAGAAAAGCTATTGCCCAGCATTTAATTATTGAAGACATTGATCAAGAAAGTGATTTATTTGCTGTGGTTCAGTTAAAGGGCCTAATTGAGTCAGAGTGTGTACTGTAAAAGGTTCTTATTTGTTCATTTGGTTTGGATCAGAGACCACAATACTGTAGCCTACCCTCATACATAAGGCTGCAATTATGAATCTGAGCATTGTTTAGTATTAATGAATTCATAAAGACTTTTGAAAATTACATTATTTGTTATAGGCTTACAAAAGAGGTCAGACTACTTTTTGATGATGACTTATTGTTGAATTTTCATTGTGACATGTACAGTCCCAATGCGAGTGCATCTCTGTGCCCAAGCTGATGGTATAACCTACATTCTCCTCTTCAATACTGCAGCATGCATATCCATAGAAGAATCCGTGCACAATCAGCCATCCACAGAAAATCACTCTCATCTGTCCTCCCAGACCCTCGCTGACGACAGAGCAGCAGTTGGGAGTCCATTCGTACAGCAAAGAGGGACTTAGAGGTCTCTGGCTATTGAACTGCAGCCCCCCCCCCAATGCCCCCATGCTCTCATCAATAAGCAAATAGTCTGATCTCCCAGTCACATGTGCTGTGCTGTGCTGTGCCCTTGGTCTCCCTGTGGGAGCTGAAGTAATCTGACTGTCACTGGCTCTTGCCCTGTACACTCAAACTCTCTCTCTCTCTCTGTGGCCAAATGGAAATGATCGCAGTGGATTCACATTCGAGCCTTATAGTAGACGAGGGAAAAACAATGTTCCACTCAGACTCTGGGAGCCCGTGCACATTGGAGTTAATCTGAACTATAACGTAGCCTTTTCCCCTCACTGTTGATGCAATTCCCCGAGCAGCAGATGAGAGTTTTGCAACAAGGGGAACTATTCAGACTAAACATTATGTTCAATCCAGTGTGATGCCCCAAACACTGTAATGAATACACCCAGAGGGAGTCTGTATGAGGCATCCACCTCTTGACTAACAGTATCCCTGCCCAGCACTTTCTGCCTGGGAACCTCCTCCTCCCCCCAAGCAAGTGCAGCTCACGATCAGGTTGCACATTATGCAAAGAAAATCCTCAGAAACGTGCACGATGCAAAAAAGCAAAATAGCAAAAGCAAACGGTGTCTTTCTTTTCAGATTTCCATTAACAGTTAGAGTACCTTCTTCTTCTGCAGATGTTTGGAAAAAGGAAGAGTGGAGTTGGGCAGGCTGCACCTCCTTTCTCCCATGCCTCTCCATCCATCCAGGCCCTCTGGCCCACATCGCCAAGATGTAGAGGGAGCGAGGAGAGAGGGAGGAGAGAGGAGGAGACAGCAGGATGTTCTCATCAGAATATGTCTCTTAACTCCGCTCGGTCTAATGATCTCACTCAGACCGAGATGGGAATGTCGGGGATTAATGGCATTCCGAGAGGAAGGCCGGGGCTCCAGGTTGTGTCCCCGGCACAGTTTGAGACTGGAGGGAAGAGACAGACGGCAGGACTGGAAGAAATTATGAGATAAAGAGAGAGGGGAGTATGAAAAAAAGGAGGGAGAAGTGAGAGAGACCACGATGGAAAGGGGGGGGGGGGGTTGTGTGTGTGTGTGTGTGTGTGTGTGTGTGAGTGTGTGTGTGTGTGTGTGTGTGTGTGTGTGTGTGTGTGTGTGTGTGTGTGTGTGTGTGAGAGAGAGAGAGAGAGAGAGAGACGCCACAGGAAAAAAGAAAAAAGGGGTTTGTTCATTTTCTGGATAGATAGATCAGATGGAATGGAACCATGCGTCAGAATGAAGGCAGCTGTGCTTTTGGCAAGGACTTTCTCAGCATACACACGAGCGCACACACACACGCCTAACCCACACACACAATACCCACACACACAATACACACACACACACACACACACACACACACACACACACACACACCGACCACGCACGCAGGGAGGTATAGGGATCTCCACGGACAGGTGAGGGTTAGCGGTGGTATTAGCCTGTGCTGCAGGCCTGGATGAGTTCTCCCACTGATTTCTCCTTGATTCTTCCTCTCCAGGGCTTCAGCCAAGGGAGCAGTGTTTAGCAGGCCCTCAAGGCACGG
This sequence comes from Poromitra crassiceps, assembly GCF_964638095.1. Classification (NCBI taxonomy): domain Eukaryota; kingdom Metazoa; phylum Chordata; class Actinopteri; order Beryciformes; family Melamphaidae; genus Poromitra; species Poromitra crassiceps. The sequence goes on along the minus strand of NC_139625.1, from coordinate 50,003,020 downwards.
AGCCATTTAAGCAGCACTAAGACCTGGCACTGCTTCCCATTACCTGCCTGCCGTGTTCTCTGCCAGATAGTGCTCTCTCTCTCTGTGTCTCTCTCTCTCTCTCTCTCTCCCCCTCTCTCTCTGTCTCTCTCTCTCTCTGTCTCTCTCTCTCTCTCTCTCGCTCCCTCTCTCTCTGTGTATGTGGGTGCACGCGTGCATGAGGGCATGTGTGTTTACTGCAGTTCTTTGCGGTTGATGTCACTATCAGATTACTTGCACATCATGCACTTTATGCATTTCCATTACTTTTGCAATCCCCCCCATTTTAGATTAGCGATGCAACTCTTGTAAACTAGCATTAAGCACATGCACAATCAAATCTATTAACTTAAGAGTGTTTATATTAGACCAAAGGAAACGTTACTCAATGGAAAATGATCGACAAGAATTGGCATTGTCTTGCATTTTGAATATGAATTGCAAACATAGGGATTTTTTGTTCAGTGTTCAGAGCGAAGCCAGTCAGCCAGTACTGGAACAAAAATAAACTGTTATCCTTGGAAGTGTCTTTATTGTATTTAGTCACACACACATTTATCATGAGGTGATAAATCTTTGTGAGTGAAGGCTGTTAATGGCTCTAAAGAGACAGCGGTGGAAGTGCACTGTCTCGTCCGTTAGACTGCTTGTGATTGTAGTTGCTGAAGACAGAGCGTGGGCTGGGATAGTACTTTACCTGGCCCCAGCCTCTCCTGGGCCCGCTCCACAGACTGGAGGCCCTGGCCTCATGCTGGGCCTGTCTGCATCCTGCAGTTTATGGAGATGCTCCATATAGACTGACACTGACAGTTTGAGGTCTGCTGCCTCTTGTTTTGCCTGGTGTTTGAGAAACTATTTTACAGTAGCTCTTCTGTGTAAATGCACTCAATCACACTCTCTTTGTGCGTCTATCTGGCTCCATCGCTCACCATCTCTCTCTCTCTCTCTCTCTCCCTCTCTCACTCTCTCTCTCTCCCTCTCTCTCTCTCTCTCTCTCTCTCCCTCTCTCTCTCACTCTCTCTCTCTCCCTCTCTCTCTCACTCTCTCTCTCTCCCTCTCTCTCTCTCTCTCTCTCTCACTCTCTCTCTCTCCCTCTCTCTCTCTCTCTCTCTCTCTCCCTCTCTCTCTCACTCTCTCTCTCTCCCTCTCTCTCTCTCTCTCTCTCTCTCTCCATGATGTTGTTGAAAGATAGACTTTTGGAGGCAGAAGAGTAAAGCTGGCTCTGCTCCTGTATATGGCTGTCTTCCCTGGGTCTGCCAGCTTTCATACAGGAAACACTCCAAACAGTGGTGGGCAGAAATATCAGTGTGGTTTCTTTTGAGTTGTTTCATCTTTCCTTCCTTCTGTAGATATGGACACAAGGGAAATATCCATCTCCTGGGATCCTGACCCCATAGGAACTAGCCTATCTATATTCCAGGCGGAACTCAAACAATGACATTGGGAGAGGGCAGGGGGACTATTTTTAGTGTCAGGCCACTTCCAAGGCATCAGCCTCAACCTTCCAGGGCCAATAGGCCTCAGTCCATTTATAGTGGTGAGAGCAGGGAAAATAAGCATCGCCGACAGTTTGTCTTTTTACAGTCTTGCATCATTTCCTGTGCCCCCCTTGATCTTACTCTCTCCCACTCTGCTCAAACACTCGCACTCAAACACACACACACACACACACACACACACGCACGCACGCACGCACACGCACACACACACACACACACACACACACACACACACACACACACACACACACACACACACACAAGCACCATCCTCCAGCTCCTCCGTCTTTCCTCTGTCCTTCTCGTTCTAATGAGTCTTTCAGCTGAGTGATGATAGACTTGTATTTATTCTCCAGGCCGATAATTTGAGGGAGTGTATCTCCACTCTCAGTGCCTGGGGCTCATGCCAGGGACAGATCAGCCCCAGCCTCAGGCACTGAGAGGAATGGGCAAACCACCTCCTGCTCGATTTGTCTTGACAGTAAATATACACAGTATACCTAGGTATGACTTCACTTTCCCTGGACATGTGGACTATTTGAGATTGTTCCAAAACAATTTACTCTCAACATACAATACATACACATACACACACACACACACACACACACACAGAGCTAATCCTGTTAGCTCTTAACACATTGACAATGCATGAAGAGCTAATTCTGTTAGCTCATAACTCAATGACAATGGAGCAACTCCAAGCAAAAGCCTCTTAGGCTATCACTTCCTAACTTCTAGCTCAGTAAAGAAGGAAAATAGACAAAAAAGACAGCATCATATAAACGTTTCTGTCCGTCATGGACTCAGGTTCAAGTGCCCGAGCAGTTGTTTGCTTTTCCAAAATGAACTTCAAAGTGCGCGGCGAGTGCGTGTATGTTGTGGTGGGGGACTCGGGCACGCCGGAGAGCACGGCGTGCGGGGGCGGGAGCAGCGCCGCGAGATAAATCTATTACGCCGTACATGAGGTCATCAATTCAACATTTCAGTCCATGCGGATGCCTATCCAAACAGTCTCTCTCCCTCCACAGCAGGCTTCTGAGGCTTAAGCACTCCTCTCCATTTAGGCGGGTGTTTGGGCCCGTGCCATGTAACACCGTGACCCAGCCAGAGGAGGCCGTCGAGACATGCGTCTAAGAAGGGAAACACTGAGCTATTGTAAGTCTCAGCACAGCAGGCTTTGCTTTGACTCGGCTTTATCATTTTCTCAGCTAACTGACACGCGTGATTGGTAGTCACTCTAAATCCTTCTGCTATTTCCCCGTATGACTTCCCTGCATTATTTAACTTGATACATCTTAACATTAAACACACGTTTTTATCCATTGATAAAAGCTAGTGACAGAGCCAAACCAACACGAATACAATACATCCATCTTTGGAGAAAAATCCCGCAAAGTTAAACAGAGCCCGGTTTGTTAAAGGAAACAACTTCCCATATCTCATTGCATACATTGTATATTTTTCAGCTGTTGTGTTTGGCATCAACTCCTCTGCTGCACACACAAAATGGGTGAAATACTTTTTCAATGATTTCAAAGAAAACCTCCCTCAGTCCAGTGCACCCCTACCCTGCCCTCTTGCACGCATGCAAGCACGCACACACACACACACACACACACACACACAGACACACACACACACACACACACACACACACACACGCACCCCCCCCCCACACACACACACACACGCACGCACCCCCCTACACATACACACACGCACCCCCCCCCCCCCCCCGCCCCACACACACACACACACACACACACACACACACACACACCCCGCACACACACACACACACTCACACACACACGCGTGCCTCTGACTCAATACTTAAGATTCCACCCTTGCTCCTGAACAGCCCCTTGGTGTTGACATTAGATCCTGTGGATCAGTGTCTCCCCGGGGCAGATGGTCTTTGGGGAGGGGTAGCGCGGTTCCCTGGATGCCTGGATTTGTGCTGGAACATGCAGGACGAATCAGAGCACCTGTGTTCTTTTGGACATAGCTCTGCATATCACATGATCTATCTGAGGCGGGACAGGGAGTTGGGGAGGGGGGGTTGCAGGGTACAAGGGTGTCCAGTGCGCATCCTGGCCGATCCTGGCCCATGAACACCTCCCCTGCCTGACCCCACGCTGACCCAGGAAGAGGATCATCCATCTCTGCTTGGACCAAGTTTTTCTCAAAGACAAACCAACGCAAAAACATAAACATTATATTTGACGTTTTTAAATTATGTTTAGTTCCTAGACTAACATTGCCAGCAAATTTCTGACACTGCAATATTTTTGTCCTACTTGCTAAATGTATTGTATGCAAATGTAAAATATGCTCACAGAAAATTAATTGGTGTAGTTTTAAAGGTTATTTATCTCAATAAATTGACTCTCTAGGGCTTTCTAACTCTACAGCACTCAAAACTTCCTTTAATCTGTAACCTGATTTTCCTTCATATCTCTCTCTTTTCTTTCTTTCTTCTTTACCACTCGTGAAATGTTGTGCAATGTGCTCATGCATTATAAATTATGCTTACTTACCAAAATGAGAAGAAGAAAGGAGGGCGGGGCTACAGTTCACAGAAGGTGAGCAGGCAACAACGTCATAGTCCACAGAGCTCCATAATGGTTTCATACGCTCATAGGACAAGCTTCAGGTCAGAAGGCTTGATGATATCAGCAGAGCTTCTCCCATCAGAGTGATACCACATGCTGCGGCTGGTGTCGGCGTCTGGGACATATTATTTTGAGGCGAGGGCTCATGTATACTCCAAAGCAGCACCATACTGCCCCAAAAGAGGAGCTTAATGTGGAACAGAAGTGCAGCATTGCGCCTATTGTCCGGTGCATTAACCCCAATCAGCTTATGGATGGTATCCTGGAGAGAGGGAGTGATTGGGAAAAAAGGATAAATATATAGAATGGAGATAGAACACTTCTCCAAATGCCCTGATTTTTTTTTTTTTTTTGCCACTATTGGGTGATTTATTTCCGATGGGATGCTTTTTACAAAGTGCACTCTGCACTGATATTTCTGGGGCTAGAATTATACATGGCTATATATACTTGCAATCCCCCCCCTTTACCTCCCCCAGACTCGTTCTTCATTCCGTTTCCTGTACGTCTCTTGACCTTTCTGTGGTCACCACATCTGAAACATTCCCTTTCACATGTTCCCGACGCAGCTAGTGTTCCAGGCATAGCGTTCCCATCCAAGGGATCTCCCAGAGGGGCCGGTTTTTGTGAAGTACTAGTGCTAATAGTCCTCTCTGCATGTGTGTGTGTCTGTGTGAGCATGCGTGCATGTACGCCATATTTTAAAACTTTACCATTGTCCTATAAAATCTCTATCTAATCCTACCGTCAAAGTTAGAAGAGTTAGTTGTAATAGTATCCACAGTGCGTGAAGTGCCAAGAACTAATTTCATGAATACAGTACTTAGACGCCCTCAGCCATTCTAAGCCTTTAAAATGATTCCATCCACTAGACGTGAAGCCTGGTTGTCTTCTGCCTTGTTCGTCCCCTACTGTCACAGAGGATGACAGGTAAATGACCTCTGAAAGTGAAAAACACCACGTCACTCTACTGTCATAAATGCCCCTGTATAATACCAAGCAACATGCATATTTATGATGTCGCATAAACACTGCCCTTACATCAGACCAGCAGGCATGTGTGTACCTCGCCACGCCACTCATCTCCCGCCCCCCAGGGCCCCCGATGGCACCCGGCGCCACCAAGGGGCGTCAAAGAGAATGCCAACCTTTGTCAAAGTCTACATGGTGATTCCCATCAATGCAAAAAACAGGGGGGAAAAACTCATTAATCGGCCCATAGGGGAATTATTAGCAAACGCTCAGCGAGTGTGGCCATTTCATCCTGTTTTGATAGGGAGGCTTGTGACGGGATCTAAAGTGCATGTTGAGACAGAGGGGCCTAGCCGCTGTGAGGTATCAGTCATCCCCACCTGTCACAAGTCAGGGACTTTTCTAAACTCAGATGATTAGCGCATGATGAGTCCAGACATGCTGGTGACTGACAGCTCCACCGCCCTGTCAAAGCATTCATCCAAGAGGAATGGTGGGAGGCGAGGCCAGGGTATTAATCCTGTGAGCATTAGCCCCGCCCCCACAACATCACAAACCCCCTTCAGTGCTTTTAAAAAGCGTCTTTTAGTCCATTCAAGACAATTATCACATTGGTGTTGAACATAATCACCATTAATAGTCTATTTTCAGCATTGTACTCTGGTGTGTGGCTCAGACTATCTACAAATATCCACGTACTGTAGCCACTGTTTATGGACTCCCGTTTGAAGCCTTGAGTTTGGCATTTTGACCGTCGCCATCTTGTTTTTTTGGAGCCAGACACAGCGAGCTAAACCCACATGGAAACATAAAAACAACAGATTTCATCAACTCTATGTATAGCAACAGTCTTTTTCCTGTAATCTTAAAACCAAGTAGAATAACACTAGACACCGCCACGCTGATAGACAACATATTTACCAATACACTTGAAACAGAAATAACTGCTGGGCTACTGATAAATGACATTACTGATCACCTTCCTGTCTTTGCGATCTTTCATCACTTCTTCAAAACAATAAAAGAAAGCACTATTAACTTTTGTAACTTGTCCCGACACAAAACACCAGAGGCCATCGCTGCTCTCAAGGTGGACCTTGAGAACCAAACCTGGAATGATGTTTATAATAATACTGACCCAAATAAATCCTATGAGGCCTTCCTAACCACTCTACTAGTACTGTATGACAAACATTGCCCTATAAAAAAGGTGACTAGAAAGAAGAATGATGTAGGAAAACCTTGGATTACCAAGGGAATTGAAAATGCTTGTAAAAAGAAAAATGTACTTTATAAATTGTTTCTAAAACACAGATCTAAGGAAACAGAAACTAGATACAAAACATATAAGAAGAATACATTAATACGTATAATTAGAACAAATAAAAAAGATTATTACCAAATGCTACTAGAACAGCATAGGAGTAATATTCAAGGAACCTGGAGAGTAATAAACACTATAATTAAAAAGGGCTCTGAAAAAGCAGAATACCCTAACTACTTCCTAAAAGATAAAACAATCATAGATCAAACAAAATAATTTGCTAATGAATTCAATAAGTACTTTACTAGTGTTGGCCCAAATTTAGCAAATGAGATTGTGGAGCCGAGAGATAAAAATGGCTTGGATGAAACTCTAATAAAACTTAACACTCATTCAATATTTATTAATGGCGTAATTGAAGAGGACATCATTGATATTGTTAATAAATTCAAGAATAAAAAATCCACTGACTGGATGGAATTCGACATGTCACTTCAACTCCATTGACACACATCTGTAATCAATCATTTCTAACCGGCATCTTCCCTACCAAAATGAAAACTGCAAAAGTCATTCCCATCTTCAAAAGTGGAGACAGACGCCAATTCTCCAACTACAGACCGATCTCTTTACTCCCACAATTCTCAAAAATACTTGAAAAACTATTCATACAAAGGCTGGACAATTTCCTCAACAAACACAATATATTGACTGACCATCAGTATGGTTTCAGATCCAATAGGTCCACCTCAATGGCAGTGTCCGAACTGGTCAAAGAAATTTCGACTGCAGTTGACAATAAAGAATTCATGGTTGGGGTCTTCATCGATCTCAAAAAAGCTTTTGACATCATTGACCACAGCCTTTTAATGAAAAAAATTGAGCAATATGGCATCAGAGGAATAGCCTCGACATGGTTACATAACTACCTGGAAGACCGATTTCAATATGCCCAATACTGTTCATTTTGTATATAAATTATATTTGTGATGTGTCAAATCTGTTAAAATTTGTTTTGTTTGCTGATGACACCAGTATATATTGTTCTGGGAAACATCTGGAACAGCTCTTGATTGCAGTGGGAAGAGAGTTAAAAGTCCTTAAAAGCTGGTTCGATGTCAATAAATTATCTTTAAATCTGAGCAAAACAAAATTCATACTCTTTGGTAACCGCAAAATAAATTGTGAAGTCAAGTTAAAAATGAATGATGTTGAGATTGAACGTGTTTTTGAAAATAAATTCCTAGGTGTGATTATTGATGATAAACTCAATTGGAAATCACACATCAATAATATTAAATCCAAACTGGCCAAAACTACTGCAATCCTTTACAAGACAAAATAACTTTTAAACCAAAAATCATCTTATTTATTGTACTGCTCGCTCATAGTTCCATACATCAACTACTGTGTGGAAGTTTGGGGGAACACCTACAAAACAAATATTGATCCAATTATCAAGCTACAAAAGAGAGCCATCCGAATTGTCAACCATTCAAAATACTGCGACCCAACAAACCCACTCTTTATTAAATTAAATACCCTTAGATTTGAAGATCTAGTTGAGCTCAGAACCTCCATTATACTATACAAGGCACATAATAACCTTCTTCCCATCTGCATTCAGAAATTGTTTTCACCCCAGCCGGTACGAACTAAGGGGAACCTGCATGTTCAAACAAATGAGAGTAAGAACAAACTTTAAAAGTAGATGCATCTCTGTCAAAGGTGTACAACTATGGAATAGTCTCTGCGATGAGTTAAAATTGTGCAATTCTATATGTAAATTCAAAAAAATGTTTAAACTAAGAGCACTTAAAGGACGGCTTTCCCGTGGGGAATATGAATATATATTAAATCTCACGCCCCTAAGGTTTTCGAATCCGTTGAAATTTTTGAAATTGGTTCTACACAGCCAAAGCTATCAACCATCTCTCACATATTTTTTGGCCCAGCCGACGCGTTTTACGTCAGTTGGGCCAAGTCCGCCTTGCGGAAGTCGAGCACCTATGAACTACAATTGTTGTGGGCCATGGTCCCGCCTCTAGAGGTCCTCCACGCCCCTTCAGAGGTCTTGAAGAAAAACAAAAGGCAGCCATCTTTTTCCACCGCCTAGCCTACGGTAGCTAATGTTAGCTTTCCATAGCTCCTTGCAAAGAGACCATCATATCTCGGGAACGGAAGCACGTACAGACACGGGACTGGCGGCATTGGAAAGCTCGTCAAATTTTACATCTAGTAGAAGGTGCGTTGAAGTAACGAAATCAACGCTGAGCAATGTACCCGTTTTTACACATTTTTACATTAAATAGTTACAACATCAGATGCGCGTAACTCCTAGGGAAATGCCTTAAAATGCATGAAAAATTTTTTATGAAGACATCTCCCGACATATATACTACCGTTTAAATTTGGTGCAATTTGGAGGCAATTGTTTTTTTTTTCTTGTTCTACTAAATGTTTTTATGTCGAAGCCTTCTTCTTCTTCTTCTTCTTTGACTTTTATGGCGGTTGGCAAACATATATGTGCATTACCGCCACCTACTGGAGTTTGATATCAGCCAAATGCCTGAGGGGTGGGCGTGGACTCGAAGGCCACGCGAGCCCAGTGCATTGTGGGAAGTGTAGGATTTCGGGTCCCTGCACCCGCCCCTCCCCTCCACCACCCCCCCCCCCCCACACACAGAGTGGATTTTAGTTGATAGCTATGGCTGTGAACAACCAATTTCAAAAATGTCAACGGATTCGAAAACCTTAGGGGCGTGAGATTTTATATATATTCATATTCCCCACGGGAAAGCCGTCCTTTAACAAATACAAAACCATAGTACAATCAAGTACTTAAAAGCTATCATTAGGGCTTCTACGATCTATTGCAAACTTTCCTTCTCGTTGCTGATTCTTGCAACTATCTTATTTTTTGTTTTTGATTTTGATGTAATGAAATGTAAAAAAGGGTAGGCATTCATAAGCTGCGGCTTCAGCCTACACCTTTTCGGTCTCCTATATGTAAACGCACATTATTACTGTAATGCATTTATGTGAAACTGACAAATTGACCGAAATAAATTATTTACTTACTTACTTACTTACTTAACAGCTGGCGCTCTGTGATGACATCATTGAAAGAAAGCGAGTTGCTCAAACGGTCCGTGTTATTGATATAGTATAATAAAATTATGGATTTTGAGCACTTTTGAAAACATTTGGGATAATGTAAGTGCATAACTAAAGAATATATATAACATAGGTCTACTCGTTTCTAGACATTTTAATGATATAATAATATAATGATAATGCTAAAGGTTACATATTGCATCTTTAATATCTATTTTACTCTATATTTTTCTCTCAATTGAACCATAATTTACAAAATGAACATCATGCTGTATTGAAGAAGACTTGAAACTAGTGATTGAGACCATAAACTCATTAGGAAAGTGTTTACAGAGGTAAGAAATCAAGTGAGAAGTAGGGTCATTTTCCCATTGACTTTGATACAATCAGACTTCTTTTGCAGCCAGTGGAGTCGCCCCCTGCTGGCCATTAGAAAGAATGCACTTCCACATTGGCTTCGCTTTTCAACCGCGGAGGTTGCCCCTTGGTCTGTCTTTGACTCTTAGTCCTGCCTGTGTTGAGGGAGTTGTTAATAACCAGTGATAAATCTGAGGATGAGACTAAACAATCGGCCACAACTGGTGTGAGATCCTCTCTGCTCCCCTGTGAGGTGCTCTGACCACTCCGCCACACCTCTGCCCATCTTTCCTCTCAGCGGGACGCCCTTACGACCCCCCCCACTTCCCTCGGCAGCAGCCAGACTTCCTGGATCTCTCAGCCGTGAAACATGTCGTTCTAGGCGGGGAAAAGGTCCACTTTAAAAAGCTGGCTATAAATTCAAGCAGACGACTAGCTGTTAATTGGTTTATGTCCTTTTTGTTTCCCTCTTGGCTACTGTAGTCAATCTGTCTTAGCACCCAATTTATCTGCTGCAAATGCTGAAGAGCAACGTGTGTGTAGCTGCTGTTACCAGGTGGAGACAAAGCAAATGTACTCTTTTTATTTCTGCCCCTCTCTCTCTCTCTCACACACACACACACACACACACACACACACACACACACACACACACACACACACACTCTTAACCACAGAGTTCAACCAAAGCGTAAGCGGCACGAGAGCAATTAAAGTCAGAGTTTTATGAAAGCCAGTGCTCTCTGACCTACGCCCTTCCGAAGTACTTTTACCCTACCTTGAACGTTGAGTGAAACTCATACGACCCCTCCCACAGGTCAACTAATAACGGAGACATTTGTGAAAGATGCTTCCCGAAATTTAATGTATTGAAAAATGTGTTTCCTCTCCCCCTCGCGTTTCACATAACCTCTACCGCCCGCCTGTTAATGGCGCTCTCGCAGCCAACGGGGGCTTGAGCAGAGTGAGGATCCACCTGTGGTAATGAGGAGACCACGGTCTAGTCGGGGGGGGTCTCATGACGAGGACGCGGCCCTGCCAACATCCGATGCAGCTGGCTGGAGCTTCTCAAGGTCCACACTGAGGAAGGTGGAACCCAGGGGAAGGGGAGAGTATTAGATATTTAATACTTCACTCTTTCTCGATATCTGTTAAAGTCAACCGCAACACCCAGAATCCATCCCTATGGGCAATTCCGGGGGTCAGTTTGACAGCAGCGTTGAGTTCTGCACGCCACGATGTCAACTGTGATGTAAGAGCAGAAAATACAGCAAATCCACTCCCAAAAGTAAAGCAGGCACACGGTACTCATAATGCCAGCTCTTTCAAAGTAACACCTGAGCACATGGATGGATATGTCTCCTTGTAGGTGTGAGTTGATTGACAGCTGCTTTGGAATGTTGCGTGAAGCTGTTTCACAGTTCAGTGTCAAGGTTGTGTGCATCACACAAATCCGTCCTAATCGTAGCCCCTAGTAAGCTCTAGCTGACAGTGAGGAACTCCACTGACGATGAATTGTTGACATGTTTTCTGAAACCAGCATGCCCAGCACATTACCCCCCCCCTAAGCCTATTCACCGTGATGGGGAGTGCTGAAAGGATTTTGATTGTCTGCTCAAGTCTTTAATGCACAGTAAATATTTGAGACACTGTTCATGGCGCGGAAACAATACACACAGATTCCAGCATTCTTGGCTAATCAAGCAGAACAAAACAAACGAAGCCAGTGGGAAGAAAGGAGGAGAAAATATTGCCCTTTTGGCACGGGTGGACGGCCGGATTCTGAAAGAAATGGTTACTTTAACCCTTTTCTTGAATGTTCCTTTCTCCAAAAGTACACAGAATATTGAATATTTGCATTGTTCCGTCAACCCGTCTGCAGTTACAGATTGGGAAATATACGAATGATAACATCACAATAGCGGTCTTTCTTTAATGAAATTTAACAGCATTGCATTAGTCTGGAATGAACTGCATGCCTCTGCCCTGCGGTGTTTAAAAGGATTACTGGAAAAATACAATATCTTCTTTGTCAGCACTTAAGGTCTATATAGCCGTGCCTCAGGACATCCCTTTCCTGACAGGAAGGATTGCCCCATTTTATTTTTTCACCCCTCACGTGTTTATCACATTAACACCTCAGCTACACTCAAAGCCAACACTCTCATCATCACATGAAGAGAAAAGTTGCTGTGGTGGAAAGTGCTACAGTATATACACTTCGCTTTTCTTAAAGAGAAGAGAAAGGGCGTTTATCTTTTTAAATAATTTTGGTAATCATAACGATAATGTGAAATACAAGTCAAAAGAACGTGAAGTTTCCAAATCTCAACATATTTTTGGCACTTTGGATCAGCACAGGTTTAAGTGCTATGTCCTACACTGTACTACAGAATCTGTTTTTCCGACATGGCAGTTGATTTTGCCTCCTGTATCGTCTAACAGCAGAGGCCCTTCACACAGCCTTCCTCCCTGTCCCCTTCCAGATGTTGCCTTTCGTCGTCTTCTCCATCTGCCATTCTCCCTCTCTGCCATGCAAAATCAATAGCAAGTCCATTTGCCGTATCATACCGTAGCGTCTCCCCAAACTCCGGATGCTAATGATGCTATGATAACCCATGGGTGAGGCGCATAGGGGAGATTTTTAGTCTGATCAATACTAGCTGGTGTGCATTATGACAAGGATTCTATCAGGATACACCCACACTCCCCTCACTTGCTCCCTGCAATGTCACATGTGAAAGCAAGTGACGACCAAGGTAAATCAATGAATTCTCCTATATTTAATGACATTCTGTAGTATATTCGGCTGACATGAAATTTCCTGTTTCAAAAAGTTGGTGGCACGTTGCTGCATAAAATATTTAGTGATACTTTGCGGGCTTTCTGTCCATCATTCCTAACTGGTCCAGGGTCAGTTTGTGGGTCAGAGAGTTGGGTTTTCTCGCTGTCCCTGGACAGTAGCAGTGATATGAGCTACCATGACATCACTCCATTAATGTTCTCCTCAGCCAAAGAGAGCTTGAGAGTGGCCCTGCCTTGGGGGGGGCGGGGGGGGGGGGGAGGTTCAGCGGGGGTCTTCAGCATTCTGAGCTGCTCCAGCAAACCCCACTTAAAGCCAGCCTTCTGCTTCCTAAACATGGATTTAATACCCTCATTAATGATATATGACAGGGGAGATCAATGCAGACTGTGGGTTAGAGCCCTGGATGTGTGTGTGCTTTTCTGTGTGTGTGTGTGTGTGTGTGTGTGTGTGTGTGTGTGTGTGTGTGTGTGTGTGTGTGTGTGTGTGTGTGTGTGTGTGTGTGTGTGTGTGTGTGTGTGTGTGTGTGTGTGTGTGTGTGTGTGTGTGTGTGTGTGTGTGAGAGTGAGTGTGCGCGCACCAAGCGCTGCCTTTAATGGGTACATGCTGTTGAACATCATACAGACTGGACTGCCTCTGGATACATTACACCTCACGGAGGAGAGGTTGGGAATAGCAGGCTAGGTTGCTGTTAGAGCTCAGACAGTTAATTCCTCCAGTTACCCAGAGAGAATCAAGGTTGCGCTTCATCACATGGCTTGAAGCCTCACGCCACAAGAGGCTGAAGAAACTTCTAAACTCCATTTGCCTTGCCAGTGTGCATGATGTCTTCAAACACACAATCATTTATCTGACAATTAGCTAAATTTGAGACTGTATGAATCCAGAAAAGCACCAGTCATGTCATGCTATCCTATCAGGACATGTGAATTAAATAGGGCAGAACAACACAGCTTTCACCATCAGCTGCAGGCGTTACCAAAATAGTAAATAGGTAGGCCTACTAGTGTAGATATTTAGATCATTGAATCAAATCTGACCTATATAATATTGTCCTTTATAAATCGATAAGTGATATATATATATAAATATATATATATATTATATATATATAATTTCTTTTGACAAATTGATGTGATAATTTTCTAACTGCACCATTTTTACACCATTATTCAAATGGACTCTAGTCCTCTATGGATACTAGTCTATGCAACACAGAAAGAACAGCAGCAGTGTACTCAGTAAGCTGCGTCTAGGATAGGTCTTGTGAGTGGCTGTGGCTAAGAAATACTTTCATAGGCCCCGGCACCAGGCAGAAGTCTTATTCCTGCTCTGCAGAGAATATACAGTTCACAGTAAAAATGCACTGCCAAAGACGTCCAAATAATGTCCAGTCTCGTCTAGGATGGAATTCCTGTTTACAGAGGAGCATCGAGGTGAAGGCCCAAGTTTTAAAAGGTAAAACTGAAGTACCATCTACTTGACCCTGTGACACTCTATCTGAAGAGACCCGAGTAGCCCAAGTGATAGCGTGGTAATAAAGCCCCAAGATCAAAGTTTGGATTTGATTTCCAGCCAGCATGGCCCAGTGAACATGGCCCAACATGCCCATCCAACAGCCATGGCAACCATTCAGCGCTTTATTTTCTTATTAGATTGCTCTCCCAGAATTCCATTTTTATCCCCATAGATCTGGCCAGTGAATCACCATTAAAGGCCCCATCAAGCTGTCAGGCCATCCAGAGTGCAGGTGCAGCACCGGGCCTGCTCCACTGTAAACAAGCAGCACCGGCCTCTGAATAATGGAAGCGCCGGCTGTTTTATGTTGTTCAAGGCGACTTAAAGAGATTCATCCCCCGCTGCTTTTCGCCAAGTTTGATTCTCAACTCCGGGCTGAACTGCTGAACGTTACAGTCTCATATGGGGACAGAGGGAGGGCTGAACGTTATAGTCTCATATGGGGAGAGAGGGAGGGCTGAACTGCTGAACGTTATAGTCTCATATGGGGAGAGAGGGAGGGCTGAACTGCTGAACGTTACAGTATCATATGCTGACAGAGGGAGGGCTGAACTGCTGAACGTTACAGTCTCATATGGGGAGAGAGGGAGGGCTGAACTGCTGAACATTACAGTATCATATGGGGAGAGAGGGAGGGCTGAACTACTGAACATTACAGTCTCATATATGGGGACAGAGGGAGGGCTGAACTGCTGAACGTTACAGTCTCATATATGGGGACAGAGGGAGGGCTGAACTGCTGAACGTTACAGTCTCATATGGGGAGAGAGGGAGGGCTGAACTGCTGAACATTACAGTATCATATGGGGAGAGAGGGAGGGCTGAACTGCTGAATGTTACAGTCTCATATGGGGAGAGAGGGAGGGCTGAACTGCTGAATGTTACAGTCTCATATGGGGAGAGAGGGAGGGCTGAACTACTGAACGTTATAGTCTCATATGGGGAGAGAGGGAGGGCTGAACATTATAGTCTCATATGGGGAGAGAGGGAGGGCTGAACTGCTGAACGTTACAGTCTCATACAGTATGAGGAGAGGGGAGAGGGAGGGCTGGAGGGGGAAAGGTTGACTAGTGGAAGGGGGGGGGGGCGGCTGGCATGAAATGGAAATCTCTCCCTACATTCTCAGACAATCATTACCTGTGAGGATGGGCCAGAGAGCTTTGTTTCTGGAGAGAGGAGTCTAAATGGAGCATTTTATGCCTGGCTGAGCACTGACACTAAAAAGCTGAGACTTCTTCAGATCTGACACATTTTCTTTCATTATCTTTTCCCCATAATTTCTCCAGCAGTTAAAGGGGGCTGTGGTTCTTTGTAGAGCAGCAAAATGTCTGACTTAACTAGTGGAGACACCAGACAATTGCCCGCCGGTCCTTGTTCCCCCAAGGTCAGAGAGGGAGAATGGAAGTGGCCAAGAAAAACAAATGCAGACCATAGTGTAGGTGTCACACGCTCCACTAGCACATGTGAAGGCTGACTCTTCTTTTCTTCTCAGATAAAGTGCTCAGACATAAATGTGTCCCACGTAAACTGAAGGATGACGGCCGTTTTTCATGATTCCAGAAAATGGCCCTCAGAGTTTACCTTACTTTAATGTCGTTGAGTTTGAGTGACATCACCCCTCCATTACATTATTACACACCGTGATGTTCACTGTTTGTTAGAATTGTTCTGAAAGATTCTTTTTCCAAAGCCCAAGATAGAAAACGCTACATGTTTACTTGGGGGGAAAAGGGGATCCAGAGTGTTACACTTATCTTAAAGTGGAATGTATATATTTTTTTCAAAGCAAGAAAAGGATAGCAGAATTATATGACCTTCAACCACCTAAAATGATCTGAGAAAATCAGCCCATTAGGCCCCAGTTGGAAAATGTGAGCTAGCAAATGTGTGCTAGCTATAGCTCTGTGGGGTAGTTAATGTGTGCTAGCTATAGCTCTGTGGGGTAGTTAATGTGTGCTAGCTATAGCTCTGTGGGGTAGTTAATGTGTGCTAGCTATAGCTCTGTGGGGTAGTTAATGTGTGCTAGCTATAGCTCTGTGGGGTAGTTAATGTGTGCTAGCTATAGCTCTGTGGGGTAGTTAATGTGTGCTAGCTATAGCACTGTGGGGTAGTTAATGTGTGCTAGCTATAGCTCTGTGGGGTAGTTAATGTGTGCTAGCTATAGCTCTGTGGGGTAGTTAATGTGTGCTAGTTATAGCTCTGTGGGGTAGTTAATGTGTGCTAGCTATAGCTCTGTGGGGTAGTTAGCACCTTAGTGCCCCTGTCCTTGAGGGTGTCTGGTTGTGATTAGGGTGATGGGCAACAGTACAGGCAGGTGGGGCTCAACGCTTTAGGTCCGCTGACAGTTTTGCGAAACTGTAAAAGATATTATCTGAGGGGAATGAAAACAGCACTCAGCAGGTCTGTCATGGAAGACGGACAAGTTAAAACAGATGATGCGCGCCGTGGCGACTGCCCCATCACTCTGGTGCCCTGCTTCACATGCAGCTGGAAAGCTTCCTGGGTCGCCACATCTGGCCAGGCTTACCTTGAGGCTGGGGGCTGGGGGGGACAGACAGTGAGGCTAAAGGAGACCTGTCAGAACAGACCAAACAAAGGCTTGCCCCGGCTACCGACAGGCTAAACACAGAGAGCGCAGGTCTACACACTTTCTGCTTCTGTTTGCTCCCCATCAGCCTTTCAAAACGACACCTCGCAGAGCAGAAGTGATCAGTGTTTACAGTATGCGGCCAGCTTGTGTTGATGGCAGCGGGGGGTATTGGTGTGATGATGCATCTGAGATACCAAGAGAGGAACAAATACTCAACTTTCATAGTCAAAGATGATGTGTGTAAATATTTGAAATATTTAAGTGAAACTTTGCTTCATAGAGATAAGATTAATTCAAGTGCAAGTAAACACTGTCCTTATCTCATCTTTCTGAAAGGGAGCTGCAGCAAATGGCATATAACAGCATTACAGTATATCAAAGCATATTCAAAATGTTTTGGATTTTCCTCATGCCGTAATTGCCTGCAACAAAAGAAACACAACTGCTATAGTGCCGAGCTTTACAACTCATTGAGTTGATATAAACAGTAAATTTGTCGAAGGGTGATGTTTCCACAGTCCATCAAACCACTGGATTCTCCTCGTCATCCTGCAGAGATCCAGGCTTGATGTGGCCCCTGGCGCAGGGGGCTTTAGAGGAGAAGAGGCCCGGGCCAGAGAGGGCGCAGGGCAACATGAGGTGACTGAGGGACACAGTGTGGGGTCACGTTGGGGCTCTTCCTGCTCGGCGCGCTGCAGGCCCCCGGTGCTCTGGAGGCTAGGGCCTGATTACTGCGCTGGGACCCAGCCGCAGAGCGTTTTCATTAGGGAGAGGGCCAAGATCATCCAGGAAGGTTCCGGCCCATTAATACATTTGAAACGGCGAATGAAAGGGGGGTGCTGTCGGGGGTTGAAAAGGGGGGTTGCGGGTTATTTTGAAAGGGGAGAACCCTGTGGAACGACCATGAGAGCCTTAGTGAAGAAATACCCTGTGGATCATCTTAACCTCATTCTACTTTTTTCCCCTCCTGTCCTCTCCCTAAGATCTGCAGCCAATTTTCCTGCAATTTAGGATAAATTGTTTGTGAAATCCTTGTCGATCCTACCGCTGGGAATCCATTCACAAAAGATAGAGAGGGGCTGGCTCAGGGCAGCTGCAGATGGATAACTACAGTGAGAAGGGGAACAATGTATGGAGGTTCTGGTTAATGACATCATCTGCATCCTGTTTCAGACTTATGCTTTTCATATAGACAATCATAACAGGCCATAGAAAGAGATTTTGCATTCACACTTGAAGTAGCTTGGAGTGATCAAAGTATCTTCATCCATGTGATACTATACAATATGACACTGACAGATGTTTGCACAAAGCCATGGTACTTTTGATATGCTTTTTGAGAGCTGGAGTCTGGGATCAATACAAGCCTACAAATGCATGAGCTGAATTTCCCGTGGATTGCGTTACCTACTGTAACACTCTATACAGAAACACCTTCCTCTCCCAGTGCTGTTTGACACATCATTTAGGACAGCCAGGTCGGCCTAATTATATTCAAGGTTAACCACTCATCTCCCTGCTGTCTTTGGTAAATATGATATTTCCCCAGCTACTTGCACCACTCTAGGTGTTTATTACCAATAACCATATCAAGCCTTCACTGCGGGAGGGAAAGAAATCTCTTCAGGTCAGTTTCCAAACTAGTTAATATTTTATCCTGCATAGTGGTGTAATGACTACTATTGATTTTTCATCATCTCTTATTAATGCAGTCTGGTGCCAGAGCAAAATGCTAATCATATATTACATGTTAATTTCTACCATTACTGTAAATAAGAGTACGTCTCAATCGTCTCAATTCAAGATCTTCAAAACCAGATGACAATATTTCACCACAGGCTCACTATGATGTATCACCCAGCCACGTTTAACATGCATTGCATACATTAAATTGTTTAAACATGAGATAAAATGATAACAGCCAGTGAAATTAATGTAAAGAAAAAGTCACACAGATTTCTTCATTGATCAGATCCACTTGATTTTTCAGTCTGTTCAATATTTGAATATCAACAATATTGCAACTGGTTAGTGCAGCGGTAGATTCCCTGCCTACCAAGACGAGGGTCGCAGGTTCGTGCCCCATGTTGCCTCTGGCTTGGTCGGACGTCCTTATACAGACACAAGCTGTCTCTGTCGGTGGGAGCCGGATTAAGGCTATGTGTCCTGCTCGCTGCACTAGTGCCTCCTCTGGCCGGTTGGGGCACCTGTTAGGGGGGAGGGGAACTGGGGGGAATAGCGTGATCCTCCCACACGTTACGTCCTGCCGGTGAAACTCTTCACTGTCAGGTGAAAAGAAGTGGCTGGCGACTTCACATGTGTCGGAGGAAGCATGTGCTACTCTACAACTCCCCCTCCGGCAGAGGGGGTGGAGCAAGGACTGGGACAGCTTGGCAGGGGGAATTGGCGAAGTACAATTGGGGGTAAAATGGGGTTGAAATCCAGGGGTGGCGGCCGGCGGTGAATCAACAATATTTTCACCTCATCCTGTTCAGAGACTAATCTTGTGCACTACATTGGCCTAGCATACAGTAGTACACCTTAGCCGGTGACCTGACCAATAACACAAAGAGCGGACCCGGCCTGCCAAGCCGGCAGGGTGCAAAGTGAGCTGTTAAAGGCCGACGTGTGTTTTGTCATTGAAGCATGGCGGTGAAGGGGCTGACGGTTAGCACTGAGCAGTGCTCAGGGAGCAGCTCTGTGACTTGGCAGCCTGGATCTCAGTCTGTGCCAACACAGCTGTCCGGCTGGCGGCTCACTCAGCGGCGCTCCCCACGTCAAAGCCTCCACCAATCTATCACCAGCAGGCGGGCAGGCGGGCACACAAGGACACGAAGGTGCAAACCCAGTGTAGAGAGGAGAAGGCCTGCTGGCAGAGAGCGAGGGCTTTGCACATCAGTCTAGCCTCACACAGTAGACTTGTGATTTAATTGTCTTATCTTTGGCTGCGACCAGCAGCTCATACAAGTCTCTGTCTGTCTGTGTGTCTGTCTGTCTGTCGGTCGGTCGGTCGGTCGGTCGGTCGGTCGGTCGGTCGGTCGGTCCACAGAAAGTTCACCACCCTTTAGTGAGCACAGTTTTCACCATAGGAGACTGAGATTTTGCATGGAGGTCGATTGTGGGTGAAGGTGTGTGTTCATGTCAATTGGCTGTAAGGGGGTGGTGGTGGGCACATTTTGAAATGCAGGGTGGCAGAGGCAGAGTAAGGTGGGTTGCCCCTACCATCCTGCATTTCGGAAATCCGCATATCCGCTATTGCGAATTTGCGCTTGTTTATCAACATATTCAGTTTCATGATTAAATTGTGATTTGTGGATCCCCAAGAGTCCATTCATTGTATTTCTGGCAAACAAAATGTTCCTTGTCTACAGTACCATGCCCTCATCTTGATGTCTACACATGTCCAACATTTGAAAAGGGGGACAGAACTCAGATCAGTTTAAATTTTAAACTATGTAATTCAGTCAACTGTTAATAACTTGCAGGGCGCTGGGCCTGTGGAATCTCTTTTGTTAGGAAGACAAGGGTGAGAGAGGGAAGGAGATTTTATGAGCAGGCGTTTCTCTTGTTGTGCCAGGTTTTTGTTTACACTTTCATTATATCTCTACTATATTATCTGATGCCTACATCCTGAGTCCAATCTGGCGGTTAGGTTTTAATCTCCTGACGCACTCAGCTCACTCGCCTCGCTGTCCTGTGCCACACGGGGAATCGGAGAGGGGTTATATTACAGTACATGAATCAAGGCGAAATGAAATGCACTCCAGACGCTTTCAGATGGTTTTAATTTATGGCAGAGGGCTGCGGATACAAAAAATGCATTTAATGAAATCTGATCACTTTATTCGATGCTGAATTTATGAGCAATCTGACTCTGCCTGGCTGAGTGACTGATTTTAAAAATAGACCTTGTGATAGATTACAGACCTTTAACCCTAATGCTGATAATAGTATTAACAATAATAAGATTATTTATTGTAGCAGGAAAAAGTGTAATCACTCCAGTAACAACCGTTTCTAAAGTAAATACTTAAGTTATTAACCCTAGTGAGGGGCTTTGGGATTTGAACTAGTCATAGGTTTATTGAATTAATTATGCACATCTATAGACTTGCAACAAATCAAATGAAACTGTCTCGGAGATACTAGTTAACAATAATAACTAGTCACTTGAGTAACACGTTTGATCCTCCCTGTGCCAATTTAGCCGTTTGTTTCAATGGGATTGACTTTCCCCGTCTCCTCTGTTGTGGTCCGTGTTCCATTGATGTCTCAATTGTAAATATCATCTCTCGCTCGGTGTCCTCAGAGATCAAATCAATTTATGAGTGCTGGATATCTGTCGCTGGACCCAATCCATTACGCTCAATCCAACCCAGCAGGGCATTTGGCTCGCCCATTAAGAGGTCCACAGGCGTTTACAGGCAAGCGAGGAGACGCATCAAGTTTTAATGCTCAAAGCCACAGAAACCAATGAAGGATTAGTCTGACTCATTACTTGACATGAATGCCTCGTGGCATTAAAAGAGAAGTGCAAAATGCTGTCAAACAAATATTTTTTCCCCTCAAAACACAAGTGAATGGAGGTTGTTTTTAATCTTTTGCTCTGTTGAGCAGATAATGCATGGCCACAAGCAAGAACATTAGCATACAATCACACCATTTGTTCCAGCTTGCGTGTTGGGATGCTGAAGACTTAGGAAGTGCATCCATCAGCAGTTTCAGGCCGCTGCTGAAAAACAAAACTGCCTGTTCCTTCCTTCAACTTTGACCCCAGTGTGACCACTGACACCTGGGTAAGCCAGGATGTGCCAAATTATGAATGCAGTATAGTCATGCAGGTCATTACATTGTCTGCCAGTGGGAATTTGTCTCCTTCAAATGTATTAGCTATTAGCGCGCCCTCCGTTCTTCCTGTACAGAGTGTCTTCTTTGAGATGTTCTCCTGACAGCAGCTTGTGAACATCTGTGTGAGGGAGCTTGCTCTAAGCTCTCACTTCCCTCCCACCGGCCTGAAATCAAGTGCAACATGAACCCGGTACCACTCTGCCTGCCTGTGCCCATCTGCCTGCTCTCTCACTCCCCTCCATGGACACATTCCTCCCTCCTTTCTCATCAGCAGAGACCCTTTAAGGAAAGTACCTGTGTTACTCAGGTTTTTGGTGCATTGCCACCATTTCTCGACTATTCAGTTCAGACCCATCTGGACAAGTGTTCAAGGCATACAGCGTCCGATGAGATACATAATTAAAAGTCTTGTTATTTTACACTGCCCATAGGGTCCAATTTGAAATTCCATCAAATAGCCTATTGAAAGACATTCTCTTTCTCAAGGGAAACAGCTTCCTCATTCTTTTCAGGTGTATAATTTGTTAAAGATTTCTCGAATAAGTAGCATTTGAGTCAGTGCGATCAGCAGGTGTACGGTCTGTCAACACTGCTGGGGTTGGCTCCAGTGTGGTGTTTTGTAGTTTGTGTTCATGATTACACCACCAATAATTGACCTTTCAATTATCAGGGTCTTGTTCAAAATCACAACTACAAATCCTGCGATAGAAAATGGTCTGTAGATAACGAGTACAGTATTGCTGTAACAACAATAATACAGTACAGTAATAATCATAATAATACTCAAGAAATCTAATTCAAAATTGTAGTTTTTCTTCAGCACATTGTATAAATGACACTGTTAGCAGTAGCATCCTCTCTCATCTTTACCATAAATAGATCTGAAGCTCCTAGATTTGGTAAACAAATGCAAAATAGTTCAGTTCTTGCAGTATGTGTCTGAGGTCGCAATAGGATAAGTGCTTGCCAGCGAATCTTGCTTCGAAGATGATGCACAAAGACTGAAAGTAAGGCTGAAGACTGAGGCAATAACTGTAATGTTCTCGTTTTTGTCGTTTCTCCAGCTGTACCCGTCTGATAGTAATTGCCACAATCACATTTTCAAACTGGAATCATAAAAGCCCAGTTTCAATGTACTGTAAACAAAACATCTAGCAAGCAGCAGAACCACAACAGAACAAAATCACAGGCAGCCGTGTTTTGAGAAGTATTGTACATGGCGAGTGTCCACCAGACACTTGTGTGCTCGTTTACAATGAGATAAGCTAACTCCTACCCACAATCCCTTTCAGAGCCTGCCACCATGGCTCTCTGCCTGCCTGACTGACTGACTGCTCGCATAAGCTCTTCTTTTAATGTCAAGTTCTGAGGCCAGTTTTGCAAACTTTCTTCAGTTAAACAAAGAGACTATTACTGTATTCCATCTCTTTGCTTTCTCCACTGCAAGTGTTGAAATAGTTACAAGGACTTGGTGGTTGCTTCTGTAAAGATAGTGTGGGGGGTGGGGGGAAGAAAAAGAAAGGCTTTTGGATCTTGAAGAAATGATTCAGGGCCTCAGCTCAGAGGAGTGCTCATATGATGGGCTGTGACAAGTGTGCTGCTCTGAGCGCGTCCCTGCCAGCCTGCAAGTGTGTGAGTGTGTGCCGCGTGGCTTCCACAGACACCATTAGTGCTGCGGCGCTCGTCATCACACTCGCTGAGGAACAGAGGCACCGTGCGTACGTGTCTGAGATTTGGCGTCGGTGAAGTTTGTTTTGAAGGCTCACCCCAAAGTGGTGCGGATGATCTGAAATTTGAGTTGTGCTTTTAGTCTGGAATATCATGTCAAGATCTTCCCAATGTTAGGCTCCTATTTGTAGTTGAGAGAGCAAATAAGCACTTTTCATGTCTGTTGGTTGTTTTGCTCCAAGAATTTGTTTAGCGGCAAAACCAAAATCCTAGATTTAGCTTTAATTGAAAG
Source organism: Poromitra crassiceps (assembly GCF_964638095.1). Lineage (NCBI taxonomy): Eukaryota > Metazoa > Chordata > Actinopteri > Beryciformes > Melamphaidae > Poromitra > Poromitra crassiceps. Next base: position 49,979,456 of record NC_139625.1, on the reverse strand, counting down.
GGTTTAATTTAACTGCATTTGATAATCAGCACATTAGTGTAATAATAATTACCATCAAAACAAATCCTTTGATGATCATTATAATCTATCCATGCATTCGTTCCAAGAAGATATTTAAACTCATATTTTTTTTACACGTCTTTAAATAAAATTGAATATTTCAGCGGTACTAAAACAATTGACTGAAAAAAGAAGAAGAAAGAAACGAACAAAGAAGTTATTTAAAAGCGATTTCAAGATGTCCTGGTGTTATGTCTATAATTGGCCCATCCTCTGTCGTGAGGTCCAGACGCATAGTGTTTATGCATTCAGAGATGGTAATAAAAAGGGCTTTGCTTTAGGCCAAACGAGGACAATGACATGTCACCCTCACATCAGAGGAAGGGATGGGATCGGGCCTTCTCAGACTACCCCTAACGACCCTGCACTTTCCCCTCGTCTCATGCATGTATTGAGATATGTGCGCCTTTGTACCTTTTGTCTATTATCTATCTCCGACTAGGCCTGCAGCTATCCAGACGAGCCTGGGAGTTGAAGTTGTCCACAGCCCAGACCTAGCGCTCTCTGATGGGGAGAAAGAGGGTTCAAACAAACCAAGCCTGGCTGGGAGCATTGTGTAAATTAGCCTGGTTACATATGCACAGGCCTGCCGTGCCCAGAGGTCCTACAGCAACCTAAAGACAATGGTGACATAGCCATCAAACACTGTGTGTGTGGGTGGACATGTTTATGCCTGGACAACAGATTCAACTCACAAAATAAGCACAGAGGGGATATTTTTGTTTGTGTGGGGAAAAGTTAAAACACAGCAATGCGGTGCAACTGCTTCCTGCTCTTCCCAGCCAGACACATTTGCAACTTTCCTCTGTTCTCCTCTCCCATCTCATCAGACAGGTACAGTAGGAACTCACCTTTAACACTGAATGAGAGGGAATGGTTGCCGTCTCCTGACAGGTTATTATTGATCCTTTTGAATGTGCTGTCAAAGCACATCTTCAAAACGGTGGGCTAAGTCTTAGCATGTTGTGCATCCAGTGTTCAGGGGGCGCTGTGGGGCAGGTCACCAGCTGACCAGTCAAACAGCTGCCATGAAGGCCATTTCAATTCTGACAGTCACAGAGTCAGGGTCGAAAACAAACTAGTCCACCTGTCAGTACTGTAACAGGAGCGTGGAATCTTGTCTGCTCCTGATTGCTCTCTCAATAACCCAGAGATTTTATCACTGAAAAAGGGGGGAAAAAGAGAGAACCTTTTCTGTGAAAATGATTGACTGTCTTGTTTCTAATAGGTGTCAGTCTTTGAATGTGAACAACAAGCATTGGAAGGTTGAATGCGAGCATGGTTAGTGTGCTCTACCTTGTTATTGGGCGGGGGTGGATGGCAATTATCCAGGATGACAGACAGCAGTATTTAGCACAGGAGCTTTGCATCACGGCATGTCAGAGACCATAGGCCTAACATGCCCAATATGCCAGTAATCATGTTTATAGGCCTGGTGAGAAACCAATGCCCATCAAATCCTCTGGGGAGCAGTGTGACGAGGATAAAACATATCAACCACACCCCTAACCACCCCACTCCTCCCTGCCCCGCCCCTCCTCCTCCTCCTGGTAGTTTGATGCTCTTAAATCAGCAACTCTGTTCAAAAAGAGTCTCTGTTCTGCTCCCTGACTCTGACCCCTTCCCCCTGCCTCTGGCTTACCATGCTCTCAGCTCTACATAGCCCATAGGGGTATGAAGAATTCAGATGTGCAATACCCTGATACGTTTCCTCCAAAATACAATTTCTTATGCACGACTAACACTCCTGTTTTTACCTCGTTTTATTATAGTTTAAATGTCTTTTTTGTGGTTTTGAGCACTTCAAGTACGTAACCTCCATCCATCACTGCCAATTTACACTGCATGCACCAGGTCTCACGAGGAGATAAGAGTGATCAAGTAATGCTATCACATATGTATTTATGATGAATGGATAGGATGACTGTAGATAAGATCCTAATATAGCAATACTATAACATTGTTGCTATTACTCTAAAGGGGAATATTGTAGAAATGGTGTGTTGACCATAATGAGTGCCACACAGCAGAATACTGTACTTACATTCCTGCCATCGTAGTTACGGTAAACCTAAGGTCTCTGTTGTTTTGGTCGATTCTGTGCATGTATGTGTGACCTGTTGTCTATGAGAGGGAGTGATCAGAAGGTGGGTTTCAGATGAGCTGCCTGTGTTGTCTACCCAAGCAGAACCTGGTGAACCGGTGAACCTGCAAACCTTGAAATGCAGATCTGAGGTGTGCTGAGGAGCGATGACAGCTGTCATAGCTCCGTGATCAAGTCAAACAAGCGAGAGTAGAGAGAGGAAAAAAGGGAAGAAGCACAGCAACTTTAACACTTTTGTGCTGAAGACACAAGAGGCTTTTTTTGTTCGGGGGGGGGGGGGGGGGGGTAGTGCTGAATCCTGCTACTCAGCATCAAATGTGTCGGATTGAGAAATAAAGGCAGTGAGTGACCAGTGTAAACGCTGCTGAGCTGCAGGGGATTCTGCTTCCTTTGTTGAGATGTTAATACACTGCTGTGATAGCAATATGGAATGAAGGGGTCCTCCTATGCCTTTGATACACATTATTCCTCTGCATGATTTTCACTAGCCTGGCACAACAAGAAGAGGATCCCTTGGAGAGTAAATGCGGCCCTTTTGTTGCAGGCTGACCTGCAGGCGCTGAGCAGCCATTAACATAAGCATTATGGGTAATATCTACCACTACTGCCTTGTGCTTTTGTGTGCAAGAAATAATGATGCTTTGATCATATGGCTCTGTTGTATGTAAAGTAGCTAGTGTGCACTTCTCCAACAGTTTGAAATATGGCCTTAGATGGTCAGAGAATGTTGTAGACACTACCACAACGCTAACCCTTCATTTGACAGGTCCCTAAGTAACAACGTATGAACTATTTGTAATTAGACATGAACACCAATGTAATTACCGTACACAGTAATTACATTGGTGTTCAATTACAAATAGTTCAGTTACATGGTACATATTATGTAGTTACATGGTACATATTATGTAGTTACATGGTACCGGCCTGGTCAAATGGAGTGAGTCTATTCAACTGTACAGTAGTTCATAGTAGTTATGCTACCAGACCTGTAAATGGAAGTGAATCTATTCAACTGTTGTTCATTGTAATTAGATATGAACACCAATGTAATTACTAGTGGGGGCAAGGACGAACCCATACAATTTTGGCGCGGATCCGATCCGTGGCGGAGCAAGGAAGGGGCAGGGCCAAGGAAAAGGGGCTGTAACTAGGGATAGGAAGGTCATAGAGAGTCGGGATTCGAGGGGTGGGTAGGGGGAGTGGCTAGATGTATCTGGGCGGTGGGAGAGGGTGGAGCCAGAGAAAAGGGGCCGTAGCTAAGGATAGGAAGGTCATAGAGAGTCAGGGTTTGAGGGGTAGGTAGGGGGAGTGGCTAGGTGTATCTGGGCGGTGGGAGGGGGCATGGTAAGGAAATGGGGCGATGCTAGGGAAAAAGCGGACGTAGCTAAGCATAGGAAGGTCGGAGAGAGTCAGGATTGGGTGAGGGGTGGGTAGGGGGAGTGGCTGGGGGGATGTGGGTGGGTCAGGGTTCTGATCCGACTCACAAGATTTGCATGTCATAGCAGACTGGAGTATTGGCCTTGGCGGAGGTATGCACTCTCCGAATGCACTTCTAGTTTATCTATGTTATCCTTTAATTTGAGTGTAATGCAGAGATTATCCTCAGCATATTATCTGCCATAGCTGCTCATACTGTCTCATTCTCCCTCCTCATAAGTGAGCCAGGCAGGTCCGCAGCTCTCTGCATAAATGAGTGGGCCTGCATGCCTGCTGCACACAGGGTCCGTGCACAGCATCACTTTGTGTTGAGGGTGTGTGGTGCCTGCTGCACACAGGGTCAGTGCACAGCATCACTTTGTGTTGAGGGTGTGTGGTGCCTGCTGCACACAGGGTCAGTGCACAGGATCACTTTGTGTTGAGGGTGTGTGGTGCCTGCTGCACACAGGGTCAGTGCACAGCATCACTTTGTGTTGAGGGTGTGTGGTGCCTGCTGCACACAGGGTCAGTGCACAGCATCACTTTGTGTTGAGGGTGTGTGGTGCCTGCTGCACACAGGGTCAGTGCACAGCATCACTTTGTGTTGAGGGTGTGTGGTGCCTGCTGCACACAGGGTCAGTGCACAGGATCACTTTGTGTTGAGGGTGTGTGGTGCCTGCTGCACACAGGGTCAGTGCACAGCATCACTTTGTGTTGAGGGTGTGTGGTGCCTGCTGCACACAGGGTCAGTGCACAGGATCACTTTGTGTTGAGGGTGTGTGGTGCCTGCTGCACACAGGGTCAGTGCACAGCATCACTTTGTGTTGAGGGTGTGTGGTGCCTGCTGCACACAGGGTCAGTGCACAGGATCACTTTGTGTTGAGGGTGTGTGGTGCCTGCTGCACACAGGGTCAGTGCACAGCATCACTTTGTGTTGAGGGTGTGTGGTGCCTGCTGCACACAGGGTCAGTGCACAGGATCACTTTGTGTTGAGGGTGTGTGGTGCCTGCTCCACACAGGGTCAGTGCACAGCGTCACTTTGTGTTGAGGGTGTGTGGTGCCTGCTGCACACAGGGTCAGTGCACAGCATCACTTTGTGTTGAGGGTGTGTGGTGCCTGCTGCACACAGGGTCAGTGCACAGGGTCACTTTGTGTTGAGGGTGTGTGGTGCCTGCTGCACACAGGGTCAGTGCACAGCATCACTTTGTGTTGAGGGTGTGTGGTGCCTGCTGCACACAGGGTCAGTGCACAGGGTCACTTTGTGTTGAGGGTGTGTGGTGCCTGCTGCACACAGGGTCAGTGCACAGCATCACTTTGTGTTGAGGGTGTGTGGTGCCTGCTGCACACAGGGTCAGTGCACAGGGTCACTTTGTGTTGAGGGTGTGTGGTGCCTGCTGCACACAGGGTCAGTGCACAGCATCACTTTGTGTTGAGGGTGTGTGGTGCCTGCTGCACACAGGGTCAGTGCACAGGGTCACTTTGTGTTGAGGGTGTGTGGTGCCTGCTGCACACAGTGTCAGTGCACAGCATCACTTTGTGTTGAGGGTGTGTGGTGCCTGCTGCACACAGGGTCAGTGCACAGCATCACTTTGTGTTGAGGGTGTGTGGTGCCTGCTGCACACAGGGTCAGTGCACAGGGTCACTTTGTGTTGAGGGTGTGTGGTGCCTGCTGCACACAGGGTCAGTGCACAGGGTCACTTTGTGTTGAGGGTGTGTGGTGCCTGCTGCACACAGGGTCAGTGCACAGGATCACTTTGTGTTGAGGGTGTGTGGTGCCTGCTGCACACAGGGTCAGTGCACAGCATCACTTTGTGTTGAGGGTGTGTGGGCAAACTTCAGTGAGAGCCTGAGCAGGAAATGGACAGGAGGGGATCAAAATGAGTGATGGAGAGACAGAGTTCAACTGGGGGGGGAAAAGAAAACACCCAAACCAAGAGCGAGGACCTTCTCAAGTTTCATTTTAATAGCGCAGGGCCATTTTTCTCCCTTTACGCTAAGCACAGGCCTGGCCATTAGGGCCTCTCTGTAGAATGTGTAAACCTCCCGCTATTAAAACCACCATTTGCACTGTCAGCTCCTATGAGCCAAATCTATGACCACCCCACAACCCCCTCCCCCCACAACTCAGACCCCCTTTTTCCTCTTTTGTAACAACTTTCAGGCCACAATAAGCATCATCAGTTAAAGGCGGCGGGTCCATTACACTTGGCCTGTTCACACAGCCCTGCATTAAGCTAATATTATCTATTCCCCGAGTGGCCCAGCCCTTCACACACCCCATCAATTATTAATCTCTCTGCTCACAGCTAATGTTTGGTCTGAATTATTTAAACCTATCTTCATTTATCAATAAACATAAATGTTAAACAAAGAATGCTGATGAGCAGCGTGAATTACACTGTAAAAAAAACTTTATGAGATTATTTGGATGCACGGGTTTGATTTATGGATGTGATATTCAGCGGTAATGTTTCAAAGGAAGGGCAGAGGAGAGAAAGGCAGGCAGAGGGAGAGGGGGAGAGCATGCTTCTTTGTTTATGGTCAATACTGTCAGCACTTTAGCAGGCAATGGGGAAACACTTTTTCAAGCCACACATCAAAATGTAACGTGGGTTTTCATCTTATCCCTTTCTACAAACGTGAATCCAAATCTGTGGCCCAGATATGCGCTGTTGTTGAAAGCTCTTACATATTAGTCCGGGCCTCCCTTGGGTGCCATTATTGGTCAATACCCCTGCAGTGAGAACAAAATGAACCGGTGCCTCTGAGATGTCCAACCTGTTACAAGGAGAAATGGGCAGACGCCAACACAGCCGCTCTGTTGGGTCTTGCGCTGAAAGAGAGGCCTATCCCTCCGCAGCCTTTTGACTAATGAGGGAAAACAGCCAAACGTCACATCCCTCCCTATGCAAACACATTTGGATATTATGGATGACCTATGGAGGCAGGAATAATAAGAGGCCTACAGGGTGTGAAGGAGCTCAGCTCGGGGTTGCCTGGCATGCAGGCAGACTTCAACCCAAGATGTCCGTGCAACCTCCACCTCCACCGTGGAATCTTCAACCCAAGACGTCCGTGCAACCTCCACCTCTGTCGTGGAATGCTGAGAATTCCCCGCTCCCATCCTCTGTAGCATAGAGAGATAAGAAGGAATAAATACAGCCTTCACATATATTGCAGTATAGAATGTATCTAAGACAAAGAATGAGATGTGTGTGTGTGTGTGTGTGGGGGGGGGGGGGGGTCAATGTGGGGAGAAGAGCAATCCTCAAAGGGGAAAATGAGTAGAGGGCTCCTTCAGACCATGTTAACCATAAAGATGTGTGTGTGTGTGTGTGTGTGTGTGTGTGTGTGTGTGTGTGTGTGTGTGTGTGTGTGTGTGTGTGTGTGTGTGTGTGTGTGTGTGTGTGTGTGTGTGTGTGTGTGTGTGTGTGTGTGTAGAGTGGGTGGGATTGGTTCACATCCAAAAATACCCAAGACCCTCTTATCCGATCCACCTGTTATTATTCAAACAGCCTGAATCGACAGATTACATTTCACAGAGCACAAAGAGTGGTAGGCTGCAATCACAGAGATATGAGCAAGAGCAGCCACACATTTATAGCGACACCCCAGGGTATATTTCTTCCATTCATTTGACATCACTCACTGACGTTTCCTGCCATCCTCGTAGAAATTGATCCAAATATGATGCCCATGCAATACCTCTCCATGCCACCTAAATCCCCACCCTCTCCAATGCCACCCATGCTGTCTCCTCTGTTGGGTAAACAAGGCGGAACCCTCGTCGGCGTGGTTAAGCTGGCGGCTCGTGACAGAACGCTGAATGAGTGATTTAAGGTTTCAAGTGAGCAGCTTTCACAGTTAATTAACCTGCTGATGGCTGTGCATGTGTGGAGAGGGATCCGAGGGAAGGAAACCCTCTTCATTTCAAGTTAAGACAGCCGCACGTGTTGCTGTGACACCAGCGGGGGGGAGTCTTCCGACAGAGTGATCACTCAGTCATTTTCCTCTGGAAGTTGTTGGTTCTGCAGCTTAGCCTCTCTCGTCTCTCCTCACCTACATGCATCAGAAAAGGGTTTCAGCAGGAACATGGCTGTTGCTGTCCCTCTCAACTCAGAATCTGAAAGCCAGGCGTTCATTCATGACCACTGTCGTAAAATAAATCTATTTAACTCGAATAAGACTATTTGCAAAGGTTAGAATAAGGTTTATTACAGAAATCACGTGATCACGGGCCATGATCACGTGATTAGGAAGCTGCTATTGCAAGTTACTAATAGCCACAGCGCCCCCCTCTGCCATGGAGGACGTTAATGGACAGTGTTGGGCAAGTTACTTTCAAAATGTAATATACTACATATTACTAGTTACTTTCATTTAAAAGTAATACGTTACTTTACAATATTACTTTCTGTCTAGAGTAGCTCGTTACTTATTACACTACTTTTGCATTACTTTGACCAAAACAACAGCAGCAGCAGAATGACATCGCCGCCCCGGAATCATCCCGAAAAATAATTTCAACCGCCTTGAAGTCAGTGTAAACAATCCAAAATTCTAAATGTTGTTCTTTTCCTTTGTTATTGTAATCTATAGTGGTTATTTGCAAACAGAAAACACAGTTTGATTAGGAAATGATTGTATCTTTTTTAAATATGTGCTTTGATTTAATCAAATGTAACTCAATTTGTAACTTGAGTTACTTGACAAAGTAACTGGTATAATATTACTGAAATCCTATAAGTAATAAGTTATATTACTGAGTTACTGCTAAAAGTAATATATTACAAGTAATGTGTTACTTTTGTAGTGAGTTACCCCCAACACTGTTAAGTAAGGGATAATGTATACTGAGCCAGTGATTACTGTGGAAATAATGACCGACAGGTGAATGATTTAGCCCGACGCGCAGCGGAGGGCTTAATATTCACCTGAAGGTCATTATTTCCAGTAATCACCGGCTCAGTATACATTATCCCGCTTAGAACACGGCCTACAACTACCGTAAATCATTCAATAATCTGACAAAAATAATTATTCAAATAGATTTTTTAATAGCGTTTTCAACACAAAGCGGTTTCATTCGTAATTGGCACACAAGACACCACAGCTGCAACTGGTTGGCCTAATTAGTAGCGTCTGCGGACAAAATGCTCTTACCAACTGATTAATCCAGGTGTGGCAGAGCAGCGGTCGGTTGTCGAGAAATAATGACCGGTGAATATTGTTGATTGACCAATCAGAATCGAGTATTCGAGAGAGCCGTGTTCTAATGGAATATAATGCCCTGTTATTTACAATGCTGCTATTGCAAGTTCCTAATTGCCACAGCGCCCCCCTCTGCCATGGAGGACGTTAATGGAATATAATGCCCTGTTATTTACAATTATACTAATAACTCAACACTAAAGAAGTAGAAGAGTCTCACCAAACCACATCCTGTCAATGGAGGGGAAACAAACATAAACTCAATCCATTCTAAGACAATTGCATGTCTGGTGTGGAGGGACGCAGCACTGGCTCTATAGCTGTAGTATGAGTTTAATAAGCATGCAGGACACAGTGGAGATATGTGTTCTCACTCTGTTTCACCTTGACGTCTCGTGCTGGCCCCTCTTGCCGAGAGAGAACAATTCCCAGGTTCTAAATCGGTAATTACGGAAGCCCTTGGCCTCACTCAGGAAGACTTGCTACCACTGGGATGCCTAAATACTAGTGACTACTTCACCCCTGTGAAATTTTCAGGAAGTTGGCTGTTAAGCTGCATTTAAATATGAGCTAATCATTCCTGCTGTACATTTCCATAACGCTTGCCGTTCACACTGGGAGGTCAGGGGCTTTGGGGGTAGATGTGTGCCTGATTCGCTCTGGGCCACTGCGCACTCACACACGCACGCACGCACGCGCGCGCACACACACACACACACACACACACACACACACACACACACACACACACACACACACACACACACTTCTAACATGGCGCATTAACAGTCATCAATGCTCTTGCACTCTCTGCAGGTTTCTTCAGAAACTTGATCTGTACGTGCTGAAAGCTGGCTCCTCACCTGTTAGCAGAACACCCAGCAGTCCTCTGGGTCAGTGTGTGTTTTTCTCTGGTTTGCCACCCAGGCAGGAATGCATGGCAATGGGAGGACTGTGTGAGTGATTCATGCCCTGATAATTACAGTGTGTCCTCTTATTTTTAGCAGCTGACTATTCAAACAGATACCTCGCTGATGGGTCCTGACAGGGCTTTTTACATTACTTCAGATAGTCAAATGAGGATGTCCTCCTGCTGTAACCATACTATGCAAATGAATAGAAGAAAGATAAAGTACGGGAATATTTTATGAAACAATACATGTGAAGATAATCTTTCTTTTCATCAAAAATTCATTTAAAAATGGACTATAGCCAATTAATCTGAGTGTAAATGGGTGCTGCTGTATGAAGGGAGTAATTGTCCCTCCAAGATGGAGCTTTCAAATATTCATCTGCATGGCAGTAATGTAAACTCTTGGCTAATTTACATCAACCTTGAGGCAATGCAGCAAAACAATTTCCCAGCGAGGGCAAAAGCATTGACAAAACCAAATAAGAACATGTACGTCATTATTGACTCTTAGCCTTTTTAACTACTCTCCTAAGGACACTATAATTGTCTATCCATGTATATGAGTAGCTCCAGGTTGTTTCAGATGGCTCTTTGATGAGTTCGCTGTCTGCAGTCTCAGTAAGCCCCATAATCATAGTTTGTATTGATACGGATTGAGGAGTAACGATCAAACCATTAAAGTAAACGTCTCTCTATTTTTGTTCCTCATTTGAGGAAATTATTTGATCAATGAAGTCATTTAACGTAATTGATACAATGGAAATCTGTTCACATTACATTGATAAGAGTAGGCCCACTATAATTATATCTTCTACATAAAATGATATATACACCTTGTTTTTTTTATTGTTACATACATGTATGGATAAAATAAGACTACTCCTAATTATACCTATACACTTGAAAATATGGGGCTTTCACCCTTATTTATATCCCGTTACTAATATAATTGTTGAATGAAATTACAGTATGTTGGAACATTAGTAAAACTGTTATATTAGACACAAGGCCATAGTACAACATTTTTGTTAAAAGATCAAATCAAAATAATATTGTAACTATATTTTGGAAAATATAGCTTTGAAAATACAGTTCAGGACTTGTAGCCTAATATTCACTTCTAAACTCAAAATAACACACTGGTAAAAGTGATGAAATGGTGGGAGAATAATATATGTGTATGCATACATGTCTTTCTTTTTTTCTAAGGGGAAATGGGGATGTAGAATAGAACGCCACACCACTGATCTATGGGACTCAATGATGCAGCCCTCTCCCAAGGCACTCTGGGATGCATTTAGGACATGCATGGAGAAAACAATGGCGGGTGTATTACCAGAAAAGATAAATCTATCTCATTAATCCTTTATTCTCCCAGGCTGGGAGGCACATCTAAGGGAACATGCAGAAGCAGGATTGTGCGCTAGGATCTTTCACACAGATGGGCAGAGCGGAGGAAAGGAAGGGAGGAGGGGCCTCGGCGTCAATCTGTGCATCATTAGACAGTGGCAAGATGGCAAGAGGAAGAGAGGGATTACCAAGATGTGGCTTTCACAACAAAATGATCAATGATGGCTGTGTCTTGTCATATAAAAAGATCTCCATTCCTTTGATGGCTGTGTCTTGTCATATAAAAATATCTCCATTCCTTTGATGGCTGTGTCTTGTCATATAAAAAGATGCCCTCTCCCTTCCTCTGATGGCTGTGTCTTGTCATATAAAAAGATGCCCTCTCCCTTCCTCTGATGGCTGTGTCTTGTCATAAAAAGATGCCCTCTCCCTTCCTCTGATGGCTGTGTCTTGTCATATAAAAATATGCCCTCTCCATTCCTCTGATGGCGGTGTCTTGTCATATAAAAAGATGCCCTCTCCCTTCCTCTGATGGCTGTGTCTTGTCATATAAAAAGATGCCCTCTCCCTTCCTCTGATGGCTGTGTCTTGTCATAAAAAGATGCCCTCTCCCTTCCTCTGATGGCTGTGTCTTGTCATATAAAAATATGCCCTCTCCATTCCTCTGATGGCGGTGTCTTGTCATATAAAAAGATGCCCTCTCCCTTCCTCTGATGGCTGTGTCTTGTCATATAAAAATATCTCCATTCCTTTGATGGCTGTGTCTTGTCATATAAAAAGATGCCCTCTCCCTTCCTCTGATGGCTGTGTCTTGTCGTATAAAAAGATGCCCTCTCCCTTCCTCTGATGGCTGTGTCTTGTCATAAAAAGATGCCCTCTCCCTTCCTCTGATGGCTGTGTCTTGTCATATAAAAATATGCCCTCTCCATTCCTCTGATGGCGGTGTCTTGTCATATAAAAAGATGCCCTCTCCCTTCCTCTGATGGCTGTGTCTTGTCATATAAAAAGATGCCCTCTCCCTTCCTCTGATGGCTGTGTCTTGTCATATAAAAAGATGCCCTCTCCATTCCTCTGATGGCTGTGTCTTGTCATATAAAAAGATGCCCTCTCCATTCCTCTGATGGCTGTGTCTTGTCATATAAAAAGATGCCCTCTCCCTTCCTCTGATGGCTGTGTCTTGTCATATAAAAAGATGCCCTCTCCATTCCTCTGATGGCTGTGTCTTGTCATATAAAAAGATGCCCTCTCCCTTCCTCTGATGGCTGTGTCTTGTCATATAAAAATATGCCCTCTCCCTTCCTCTGATGGCTGTGTCTTGTCATATAAAAAGATGCCCTCTCCCTTCCTCTGATGGCTGTGTCTTGTCATATAAAAAGATGCCCTCTCCCTTCCTCTGATGGCTGTGTCTTGTCATATAAAAAGATGCCCTCTCCATTCCTCTGATGGCTGTGTCTTGTCATATAAAAAGATGCCCTCTCCCTTCCTCTGATGGCTGTGTCTTGTCATATAAAAAGATGCCCTCTCCCTTCCTCTGATGGCTGTGTCTTGTCATATAAAAAGATGCCCTCTCCCTTCCTCTGATGGCTGTGTCTTGTCATATAAAAAGATGCCCTCTCCCTTCCTCTGATGGCTGTATCTTGTCATATAAAAAGATGCCCTCTCCCTTCCTCTCATGGCTGTGTCTTGTCATATAAAAAGATGCCCTCTCCATTCCTCTCATGGCTGTGTCTTGTCATATAAAAATATGCCCTCTCCATTCCTCTGATGGCTGTGTCTTGTCATATAAAAAGATGCCCTCTCCCTTCCTCTGATGGCTGTGTCTTGTCATATAAAAATATGCCCTCTCCCTTCCTCTGATGGCTGTGTCTTGTCATATAAAAAGATGCCCTCTCCCTTCCTCTCATGGCTGTGTCTTGTCATATAAAAATATGCCCTCTCCCTTCCTCTCATGGCTGTGTCTTGTGATATAAAAAGATGCCCTCTCCATTCCTCTCATGGCTGCGTCTTGTCATATAAAAAGATGCCCTCTCCCTTCCTCTGATGGCTGTGTCTTGTCATATAAAAAGATGCCCTCTCCCTTCCTCTGATGGCTGTGTCTTGTCATATAAAAATATGCCCTCTCCCTTCCTCTGATGGCTGTGTCTTGTCATGTAAAAAGATGCCCTCTCCCAGTCTCCCTTCATCTGATAGCTGTGTCTTGTCATATAAAAATATGCCCTCTCCCTTCCTCTGATGGCTGTGTCTTGTCATATAAAAAGATGCTCTCTCCCTTCCTCTGATGGCTGTGTCTTGTCATATAAAAATATGCCCTCTCCATTCCTCTGATGGCTGTATCTTGTCATATAAAAATATGCTCTCTCCCTTCCTCTGATGGCTGTCTTGTCATATAAAAAGATGCCCTCTCCATTCCTCTGATGGCTGTGTCTTGTCATATAAAAAGATGCCCTCTCCCTTCCTCTGATGGCTGTGTCTTGTCATATAAAAAGATGCCCTCTCCCTTCCTCTGATGGCTGTGTCTTGTCATATAAAAAGATGCAATCTCCCTTCCTCTGATGGCTGTGTCTTGTCATATAAAAAGATGCCCTCTCCCTTCCTCTGATGGCTGTGTCTTGTCATAAAAATATGCCCTCTCCATTCCTCTGATGGCTGTGTCTTGTCATATAAAAAGATGCCCTCTCCATTCCTCTGATGGCTGTCTTGTCATATAAAAAGATGCCCTCTCCCTTCCTCTGATGGCTGTGTCTTGTCATATAAAAAGATGCCCTCTCCCTTCCTCTGATGGCTGTGTCTTGTCATATAAAAAGATGCCCTCTCCATTCCTCTGATGGCTGTGTCTTGTCATATAAAAAGATGCCCTCTCCATTCCTCTGATGGCTGTGTCTTGTCATGTAAAAAGATGCCCTCTCCCAGTCTCCCTTCATCTGATAGCTGTGTCTTGTCATATAAAAAGATGCCCTCTCCCTTCCTCTGATGGCTGTGTCTTGTCATATAAAAAGATGCCCTCTCCCTTCCTCTGATGGCTGTGTCTTGTCATATAAAAAATGCCCTCTCCATTCCTCTGATGGCTGTGTCTTGTCATATAAAAAGATGCCCTCTCCCTTCCTCTGATGGCTGTGTCTTGTCATATAAAAAGATGCCCTCTCCCTTCCTCTGATGGCTGTGTCTTGTCATATAAAAAGATGCCCTCTCCCTTCCTCTGATGGCTGTGTCTTGTCATATAAAAAGATGCCCTCTCCCTTCCTCTGATGGCTGTATCTTGTCATAAAAATATGCCCTCTCCCTTCATCTGATGGCTGTGTCTTGTCATATAAAAAGATGCTCTCTCCCTTCCTCTGATGGCTGTGTCTTGTCATATAAAAAGATGCCCTCTCCCTTCCTCTGATGGCTGTGTCTTGTCATATAAAAAGATGCCCTCTCCCTTCCTCTGATGGCTGTGTCTTGTCATATAAAAATATGCTCTCTCCCTTCCTCTGATGGCTGTCTTGTCATATAAAAAGATGCCCTCTCCATTCCTCTGATGGCTGTGTCTTGTCATATAAAAAGATGCCCTCTCCATTCCTCTGATGGCTGTGTCTTGTCATATAAAAAGATGCCCTCTCCCTTCCTCTGATGGCTATGTCTTGTCATATACAAAGATGCCCTCTCCCTTCCTCTGATGGCTGTGTCTTGTCATATAAAAAGATGCCCTCTCCCTTCCTCTGATGGCTGTGTCTTGTCATATAAAGATATGCGCTCTCCCTTCCTCTGATGGCTGTGTCTTGTCATATAAAAAGATGCCCTCTCCCTTCCTCTGATGGCTGTGTCTTGTCATATAAAAAGATGCCCTCTCCCTTCCTCTGATGGCTGTGTCTTGTCATAAAAATATGCCCTCTCCCTTCATCTGATGGCTGTGTCTTGTCATATAAAAAGATGCTCTCTCCCTTCCTCTGATGGCTGTGTCTTGTCATATAAAAAGATGCCCTCTCCCTTCCTCTGATGGCTGTGTCTTGTCATATAAAAAGATGCCCTCTCCCTTCCTCTGATGGCTGTGTCTTGTCATATAAAAATATGCTCTCTCCCTTCCTCTGATGGCTGTCTTGTCATATAAAAAGATGCCCTCTCCATTCCTCTGATGGCTGTGTCTTGTCATATAAAAAGATGCCCTCTCCATTCCTCTGATGGCTGTGTCTTGTCATATAAAAAGATGCCCTCTCCCTTCCTCTGATGGCTATGTCTTGTCATATACAAAGATGCCCTCTCCCTTCCTCTGATGGCTGTGTCTTGTCATATAAAAAGATGCCCTCTCCCTTCCTCTGATGGCTGTGTCTTGTCATATAAAGATATGCGCTCTCCCTTCCTCTGATGGCTGTGTCTTGTCATATAAAAAGATGCCCTCTCCCTTCCTCTGATGGCTGTATCTTGTCATATAAAAAGATGCCCTCTCCCTTCCTCTGATGGCTGTATCTTGTCATATAAAAAGATGCCCTCTCCCTTCCTCTGATGGCTGTGTCTTGTCATATAAAAAGATGCCCTCTCCCTTCCTCTGATGGCTGTGTCTTGTCATATAAAAAGATGCTCTCTCCCTTCCTCTGATGGCTGTGTATTGTCATATAAAAAGATGCACTCTCCCTTCCTCTGATGGCTGTGTCTTGTCATATAAAAAGATGCTCTCTCCCTTCCTCTGATGGCTGTGTCTTGTCATATAAAAAGATGCCCTCTCCCTTCCTCTGATGGCTGTGTCTTGTCATATAAAAAGATGCCCTCTCCCTTCCTCTGATGGCTGTGTCTTGTCATATAAAAAGATGCCCTCTCCCTTCCTCTGATGGCTGTGTCTTGTCATATAAAAAGATGCTCTCTCCCTTCCTCTGATGGCTGTGTCTTGTCATATAAAAAGATGCCCTCTCCCTTCCTCTGATGGCTGTGTCTTGTCATATAAAAAGATGCCCTCTCCCTTCCTCTGATGGCTGTGTCTTGTCATATAAAAAGATGCCCTCTCCTTTCCTCTGATGGCTGTGTCTTGTCATATAAAAAGATGCCCTCTCCCTTCCTCTGATGGCTGTGTCTTGTCATATAAAAAGATGCCCTCTCCCTTCCTCTGATGGCTGTGTCTTGTCATAAAAAGATGCCCTCTCCATTCCTCTGATGGCTGTGTCTTGTCATATAAAAAGATGCCCTCTCCCTTCCTCTGATGGCTGTGTCTTGTCATATAAAAAGATGCCCTCTCCATTCCTCTGATGGCTGTGTCTTGTCATATAAAAAGATGCCCTCTCCCTTCCTCTTTCAAACCATGCATTACAATTAGTCTGCATTTTGAGAACTCATACAATCGAGGACTCACTAAATATGTCTAGGCTCTGGAATTGCTGCTCTTAAAAAAGAAAGGAACAATATTATCATCATTATCAATGATTTGGTTATTTTAACTTCCCAGATTTAAAATATTCAATCTGAAATTCAAGTGTAGTATTTATTGACAAGCTAGAAATCTCCCTGGTAGCCGCTTTCTAGCCCACAATTCCCTAGCACCCTTATTTCCCTGCATGTTCAAATTACCGCCAGTAAATTCCATTGATTTCGGTCAAAAATGTCATTGATTTTGTGAAATGGTCAGGGAGTCCATAAAACAGATAAAGAGGTCATAACCATTTTACCAGCTTGTAGAATCCCAGGGAAAGATTTAGGAGGTCATGAAGTCTGATGGTTAAAAATGAGGAGGAATAGAGCATCCTGCGAAGAGCCATTCTAAATGACCAAGCATGCTGTATTACACAACGCTACATCTGTAAATTAGTAAGTGTTGATCGCTGATAGCTTTGAATCCAAATAAATACGTTTTTTGTATATAGAAAGGTTTTGGATTTCCAGAAATTACAACTTCAGTCATACAAAATTATTTTAACATCCACGTGGACAGATTTATTTTTCTTAATAGCAACTACAAAGGACCCAAATGGAAGGAGACTTGCAGGGCTGAAACCTTAGTTGATTGCAAATTTAATTAGACAAATTCCTCTGCTAATTTCAGAGGTTGGCTGATATGTGATACACCTGAAGCTAGAAGATTTTCCTATGGATAAGAGCACAAAATGAAGAGGCTTTGCTTTGAATGGTAATATAGAGAGTAATGACTATGTCATACAAATAGCTCCACTGTGCAGCTAACTATAGAAATGCTTTCTATAATTACCAGGACCTGTGTTCTCTTCAGGATATTACTTCAATACTTAGAGACTAGAGACTGAATATGGGCCACTTGCTTGTACGTGTAATTTTTAGTTGGAAATGTCTGATTCCGCACACACACACGCACGCACACACACACACACACACACACACACACACACACACACACACACACACACACACACACACACACACACACACACACACACACACACACACACACACACACACAAATCATTCTTCCACCATTGAGAGATTTAAAAAATTGCTCAGATATTCTAAATTTACTATTCTGTACAATGTTAGTGCTGATAAAAGTTGGAAACTTATTTTTTTTGGTGCATTGCTCACTTTTAGACTGTAGGTGAATGCTGATTGGTGCAGAGTTGTGTTCCTTGAACACAGCGGTGGGTCGATAGCCGTGTTGTTGACAGGTAAAGCACTATTACTAATTTATTTCTCACCCTTGCTTAGTCTGGACTAAGAGCTGCGGAGGCCACGTCTGGAGGGTCGAGCTAGATTTCAGCCCTGTCAACCTTTTATTTCACCTGTCAGAACGGTGACGGACGTACAAGTGCTTGTTTGCCCTTCCTGTCGTCTTCAGCAGCATTGGCCGTGACAGGTTGCATTGAGGATATAGACGGAGTGCACGTTTCAAGGCCTCCCCCACACATCCCCCGCGCCCCGCTCATGGTATAGTTGCTCTTCATCTGGGGTGGTGGGATTTGAGCAAGCAACCTCCTCCTCCTGAGACGTCATTTACTCCTATAAAACAAAAACAAAAAGATGGAGGGCAGAGATAGCTGGGTGGTGTCGTGGGTTTGGCCAGGCCGTAAAAACATCCATCCGTCTAAAGGAAGATGTAGTGTGAGGTGTTTCTGGGATGAGACGGGATCATCACCACCCAGACAGAAAGCCAAACCCACAAACTGTACGCATCATACTTTTCATCCATAGAATATCATTTCTAGGGCTGGGTTAGTATCGTTTAAAAAATGATGATACCAGTATCAATACCACTACGCTTAAATTGATACCGATACAATAGAGTACTGTAGTGTACTTTCAAACATTTTGGTGGCATCTCGGCACGCTGAACTGCCAACTCGGTCACATACACGGCGCTCGACTTCACCACCACAGACTGTATGGACTATAGCTGCTGCCATAGTGGGCCAATCACACGTCGCATTCAATCAAAGAACTCTTGTGTTTATTGGCAAAAAGGATCAAATGCAGGTATCATTTAACTGGAGAAGTTTCGATACTACTTGGTACCCGGTTATTTCAGTCGATACCTCGATTAGCGATACCCAGCCCTCATCATTTCTGAATCAGAGGATCAGGGTTGGTGTTCTGGTGAGGAGGCGGAGCTCTGACTGTCAATCTTCTGTCCTTAACAGATTCCTCCTCTGAACTGTGTGAAATTGGTCGAACAAATTTGATGAGTGCAAAATGAAAATTGAAATGTGTGATTATGGCATATAGCTACAGTAATGCTCCCGGGTGCATATGCATGGGCCTTTTCTGTTATTGATATGTGTGTATTTTTCAGTGCTGATTTCAAAACTATAACCATTCAACTTGGATGTAGACATACAGCTCAGCCAAATCCACATAATGACATTAGATTATAGCTCTCAAAACCATGAAAATAAATATGTCTTTCTGCAGCCTTGGCTTTGAGGTTTGTGAGGTTGGCGGGTCGCAGCTTTTTGGACACGCATGAAAGGGTTTGTCTTTATTTCGCTGATTTATCTGGAAGTAGTGCGACTTCCTCTCTGTAAACCGCTGAAGTTTTAATGATAGATCTGTAGAACACACAGAACACATGCTGGATGCATGGCAACCTGTCCCATGTGGTGAGCTCTGAAGCCATTCTCATTTGAAGCAAAATTGACACCAGCATCACCAGATCAGCTTCAAATAAAGCCTCACCAGCATCACCAGATCAGCTTCAAATAAAGCCTCAAATGCTCTTTGAAGGTATCTGACTCATGCCGTCAGCGTCTTATGAATTATAATGCAAAGGCTTATCTCTCTTCGCCAGAGTGAATAGACAAATACCACCAAAAATAGCCAACATTCCAGCAGTGACCACTGCAATTACTTGACCACAGCAATTTGCAGAACTATGAAATCATCCAACACGCACACATGCGCGCGCACGCGCACACACACACACACACACACACACACACACACACACACACACACACACACACACACACACACACACATACACACACACACACACTGCCAGATATTCCCTGTATGTAAAACGTACAGATGAATCAGATAGCAGGGGCTAATTGGTTGTCTGCGATATGTCCATTGGCAGATAGGAGTGGCGGTGGAGGGGTGGAGTCATGTCTCTCCCTCTCTGTCAGCCTGGATGATAGGAGTGGTGGTGGAGGGGTGGAGTCATGTCTCTCCCTCTCTGTCAGCCTGTATGGAAACCTGCACAAGGGAACTTTAGAATGAGCCTTTGTTTTGGTCGACTCTCCTCCTCTAGCTCTCCTGTCATCCTTTGATCATGTCAGGCCTCTCTCTCTTTCTGTCTGTCTGTGTCTCTCTCTCCCTCTCTCTCTCTGTCTACCTTCATGGATGCTCTGATGGGAGAGGAGCTGCGTTCGGGACTGCGCTGGGTGAGACAAAAGTATTCCATCCACCCCACCCGCTTCTCCCCGCGGGGGCATTCCTACCCTCGCCTAGCAGCCCCCCTCACGATCCCCAGTTAGGTGACAGGAGGTAAGAAAACACCCCAGCTTTTCCCAGATACCAGCAGAGGCTTCTTCAACAGCAGGCCCCTATTAGTCCCCCTCCATGGTATTCCCCTGACCGAGACAAGGGTCAGCACCTGTGGATATCACACCATGCTGCTGCGGAGGGATGTGAAAACGTGCCAAGCCCTCATCTGCACTTAGACATTTTAGGAATGAACACATTTTCTGGAGTGTTTGTGTTGCATTACAGGTCCTTAACCCATTACCAGTTACCACTGACAGGTAATGAACGGGACATTGATAATGAAGAGAACGGCTGTAACCTGTTTGGAGAAGAGCTAAACCACCCAGGTGCGTCTCTTGTCTTTATTGTGGGCCTGCAACATGCATAGTATCCACTCCAAAATTCCTTGCAATAACTGCAATTTCCATGTGAAAAAGTTTGGCGATATTGTTTGCAAAGTTTTCAGTTTGGTCTGCTTTCATCAAAGTAGCCCACTGTCCTCAATTTAGGCCATTTCTTTTTTCTGTTTTAGTTCTCTTTTATTTTAGGGGTTGTATTGATTTTTGTATTTGCCCTGGTCATGCCTATACATCTCTGGGCCTCATCCTCCCAGGCCTGCTCTATTGCCTTGGCCCACAGACAGGAAGTGCCAGTCTTCTGCCATGCATTCAGTGCTGCTGCCCAGCTTTAAATGCCCCCCCGAACTCTGTCAATAATATTGATGTAATCCACGGACATTTTTGAGTGATCCTGCTGTCAGAGAGACATAATGACAGATCCTGCTGTCAGAGAGACATAATGACAGATCCTGCTGTCAGAGAGACATAATGATTGGATCTGCAGTACAGCGAGGTCGGCCGGCGCACAGCCAACGCAGCCAGGCAGGCATTGATAAAGTGTCACAGACTTCAGTGCTTTGATTAGCCCTTCGACTAATGCCATGCTAAGCAGAAACATTACTCTGCCCCCGCTAGCTATACAGCTAGAGGAGGGGAGGGCCGGCCCAGGGAAAGGGAGAAAATATACTCTACAGGGAAATTAACCAATGCGGATGAAATGGTGTACCAAGGAAATTCTTGGATAAATTAACAACGCAATTACATTACATGACACACTGCAAGATGGATGAGGAAAACTTGGCCGGTATTATGTTCTGTTTTCCAAATTGCAATTTATTTGAGGGCTCTAATGGATGCCGTATTAAAACATCTTGGGCTGCGGTCAGATTTCATTGTGTGTCACCCAGACGTGATTGATGACCCTCTCTTCCCCGCCCCTCGACCCCCCCTCGCCTCCCCCCTCCCCCCCTTCTCTCTTGCAACCCCTTGCTTCACCCTCCTACTTCCCTCCTACCTTCCCCTCCACACTGCATTCTCGGCACATTTGCTGGGAATTTTAAACATTAGCAACATTGATATGGATCCAGGAGTATTTTAAACATTAGCAACATTTATATGGATCGAGGAGTATGCGATTGATTTTCTTATCACTTCATTTCCTTGCTCGCTCCTGCAACGAGACGATAAATTGCGGGCTACTTGCAGAGTGAAAGCCACAGTCCATCTCTCCCCTCGCTCTTTCCCCCTCTCTCAGTACAATTCTATCAATAATGCCATTTCCCTGGAATCTCACTCTCTCATCACCCTCTGATCTCCCCTTGCCTTTTCATCTGCTTTTGTTCCAGTTGCAATGATAGCTCCAGCTATTCTTGAAATGAAAATATAATCGAAAGTATTTTTATTGCTGTAGCAAATGCATTAGTGCGTAAGCGACATCTGGAAATCATCCACCGCGAGCTTGCCCAGTTATGGCAATATCATAGTGATTTTATTTTACCATTCATAATTACTCACAGGACAGTGAAAAACCACATGCTATCTGCTTTGAACTGGGGGGGAACAGGGTTTGCCCAGAGTGACCCCAACAAACGTGAAGCAACCCAATCCTTGATACACTTTCAATCATCCTCCCACAACCCCCCCCCCCCCCCCCCCCCCCCAACCCCCACGTTTCTCCCTCACTCTGACTTGCTATAAGTGAGGTGAGCGAAGCCTTCCGGGGAGGGAGAGGTTAATAACATTCAGAATAAATCAGCACGCCGCACATCCCCTGGATGACATCAGCGAGCGCTCCTCCAACCCATAGGGCCATAAACAGCTTTGTTTTTTTCATGTTTGTTTCAGATGTGTGCAAACGGATAAATAATGAATGAGCCGCCCTGACGGGACACATATTTCACTTAGCGGAAATGGCTTTAATGCAGTCGGCCTGTATTACACTCCCAATCACTGAGCCCTGAGACGCTGCATGGCCTGTATTACACTCCCAATCACTGAGCCCTGAGACGCTGCTTGGCCTGTATTACACTCCCAATCACTGAGCCCTGAGAAGCTGCATGGCCTGTATTACACTCCCAATCACTGAGCCCTGAGAAGCTGCATGTCCTGTATTACACTCCCAATCACTGAGCCCTGAGAAGCTGCATGGCCTGTCCCAATCACTGAGCCCTGAGACGCTGCATGGCCTGTATTACACTCCCAATCACTGAGCCCTGAGAAGCTGCATGGCCTGTATTACACTCCCAATCACTGAGCCCTGAGAAGCTGCATGTCCTGTATTACACTCCCAATCACTGAGCCCTGAGAAGCTGCATGGCCTGTATTACACTCCCAATCACTGAGCCCTGAGAAGCTGCATGTCCTGTATTACACTCCCAATCACTGAGCCCTGAGACACTGCATGGCCTGTATTACACTCCCAATCACTGAGCCCTCAGACGCTGCATGGCCTGTATTACACTCCCAATCACTGAGCCCTGAGACACTGCATGGCCTGTATTACACTCCCAATCACTGAGCCCTGAGAAGCTGCATGTCCTGTATTACACTCCCAATCACTGAGCCCTCAGACGCTGCATGGCCTGTATTACACTCCCAATCACTGAGCCCTGAGAAGCTGCATGGCCTGTATTACACTCCCAATCACTGAGCCCTGAGACGCTGCATGGCCTGTATTACACTCCCAATCACTGAGCCCTGAGAAGCTGCATGGCCTGTATTACACTCCCAATCACTGAGCCCTGAGAAGCTGCATGGCCTGTATTACACTCCCAATCACTGAGCCCTCAGACGCTGCATGGCCTGTATTACACTCCCAATCACTGAGCCCTGAGACACTGCATGGCCTGTAGTACACTCCCCAATCACTGAGGCCTGAGAAGCTTGGGGGAAACTATCTTCAAACAAAATTCAAAGTGTGTTGAACTCAGGTGTGCTTCCAATGGAAATGACCTAGTTTTCAGCAAAACTCTGCAACCAACCAGATACTCACCTGCTGTACACCAAGCCGAAGGGTATTATATATATATATATTGTATGAAGGGTATTATATATATATATATTGTATGAAGGGTATTATATATATATATATTGTATGAAGGGTATTATATATATACACGGTATATATATTGTGCTCAGGAGTTTAACTCACTGAGGAAATATCCACTTGAAATGATTGGCTGTATTCATGCAAGACAATCCCAGAGAATTAAGGAAATGCAAAGCAAATAGGAACAAAATGATCTGAATTAAGGAAATTATTTTTAAAATGACATGTTTTGTTCATTTCTCTCAGACATTTTCTGTCAAACCTTTTCCTATACCAGAAAATTACACTGCTTATATTCCCAGCATTTCAATTAAAATGATTATTTTTTCTTTTGGGAGGGGTATAGGCAGAAACTACTTCATACGCGAATTTCCACTGTATGGACTTTGATTTCTGGTATGCAAAATGTCCGAGACATAACTGCACATTCTTATTCTAATTCACTATTTATTTATGTATCTCCAACAGAACTATTCTTATGGTGGTTTTGGGGAAATTCAGCATGACTTTCCTTTTCCCAGCTCTTGACGGTTAAAAACAAAAAAGAGGCGGAGTGTTTTTTGGCCATCAGATGGCTTTTAGAGGGTTTGTCTAAACAAAGTTTGGGGTTTGTAAATAGCAAAGGTTATCTGGCCATCGAGGCCTCCAGATGGCGGCTGAGCCAGACCACCTGCTATGGGAATGCCTTCACTGTGAGTGCTGGGTGAATTCTCTCTCTCTCTCTCTCTCTCTCTCTCTCTCTCTCTCTCTCTCTCTCTCTCTCTCTCTCTCTCTCACACACACACACACACACACACACACACACACACACACACACACACACACACACACACACACACACACACACACTCTTATACTCTCTCACTCACACACACACACACACACACACACACACACACACACGCACACACACACTCACACACACACACACACACACACACACACACACACACACACACATCTTTATGGTTAACATGGTCTGACTGAGGATGAGAAGGAGCCCTCTACTCATTTTCCCCTTTGAGGATTGCTCTTCTCCCCACATTGACCCCCCCCCCCCCCCCCCTCTCTCCATCCCTCTCCCCAGCCTTCACCCCTTCTTACCCTCGGAACCAAACAGCTGGACAGGGGGAGGGGGGCTTCGCTGCAGGTCCAGACCTATCATGTAAAAAGATGACACATCTTTTGAAGACACTGGGCAAACGGGAGAAGAGGCTGTTTCCAGAGAGAAAACATAAACAAAGGTGTTTTAATATGATGGTCGCCAGTGGCACACAAAGGAAGGTGGAAGGGGCCGAAAGAAAAATGGCTTACAATACAAAACCTCTTGAATGACAGCCTGGAGACCTAGAGCATGAAACATAAAGCTGGTTTTTAGAGGCTGAATGCTGGAGAATGGTTTTGTGTGTCTAATAGTTTCTCTGCTAGAGAGCATGTGCAATGATCCTTGTGAGCCAGCTCAAGTAAAGATTTATTTTTTTCTCTGTTTGCTATTATTTATTTATTTATTTATTACGGTACTTGTAATCCTGTTAACGACTCCTCAAACAACATGTGTGAAAGGAAATAAGTCAAGAGATGTTAGAAAGCAGCGTAGCCCCTTCTCTGATTCTTCTCAAATGAAGATGCTCTGATAGCATATCACTCGTCTGTTTTGACACTTGGCTTTGATCAATAGAGGTTGAGCATTGTGGTGGAACACACGGCCGTTCCCCACAACCCCTGAAGAGGTCAGGAGAAGCACCACTGTACATCAAAACAAGCAACACGCAGCCTGGCCGCCACATCATCCAACATGACACATGTGAGACAACACTGACCACAACAATGGCTCAAGCCCTTTGATGGTAAAACGCCTGAGTGTTTATTTACATGGGGCAGCCTCCTCCTCCTTGCCTGTCCGTCAGTTGTGTGTGCAGCGCGCCGGGGGGCTTTGAAGTCATTGTGGCGCGGTGGTGACGCAGCGTCCCGCCCGGCCAGCGGAGTGAGGCGGCCATATTGGCAGCACTTGTTGTGGAGGACACCGGCAGGATCAGACACGGCGTGTTTGATCAGGGGGAACTTTCCACTCTGTGTCAGAGAGGATGAGCACACATGCAGCTGCATTGTGGTTTTTTGATGGCTTCGATGCAAAGTGTGGCGTGGAGACAGTAAGGAGAAACAGTTGAACTCAGGCTCACAATCAAAGTCTTTTGGATCGCGAGCATCCACGGCTGTCATAAAGATGTCAGTGAATCTGCAGGCTTGTTGAGTGTGTTGGCGATAATGGACAGTGAAAGGGGAATGAAGGAAAGATGGGGGAAATGGCCAAAGTCCCCAGATGGCTTGTTATTGACAACCATTATCTCATGAAAACA
This sequence comes from Poromitra crassiceps, assembly GCF_964638095.1. NCBI lineage: Eukaryota > Metazoa > Chordata > Actinopteri > Beryciformes > Melamphaidae > Poromitra > Poromitra crassiceps. Next base: position 49,953,763 of record NC_139625.1, on the reverse strand, counting down.
CACATGCACGCAAACACACACTTACAGACATGCGTAAGTGTGCACGTGTGTGCACTTGTACACAAATATACATGCACAAAATCCCCCACACCAACACTACCACCGCCACAGATATGCACCAGACAGGCACCCCCCCCCCCACATACACACACACACCGACACTACCACCGCCACAGATATGCACCAGACAGGCACACCCCCCACATACACACACACACACACACACATACACACCGGCACTACCACCGCCACAGATATGCACTAGACAGGCACACACACACACACACACACACACACACACACACACACACACACACACACACACACACACACACTATGGATGCACATTTTCCACAAATTCCGGAATTGATCATTGGTAACATTAACGATCAATCAATCAAGTAATTGTAATTAAATATACAACATTTTCCAAACCATACCAAATGCGTTTTTTCCCTCAATAAAACCTTTATTTATACAGCAGCAACTTATTGTATATTTCTCACAGCATTGCATACCCTACGCTATGAAACACATAAAAACGAAGAGGCATAACTTTTAGACATGTCAACATTTGCCCAGAATCCCCGCCGCGGCCGCTGCCTAGGTCCAACTGGGGCTCACTTACCGCAGATTGTTTATTTTTTGTGCTCGCAGTGCGTCGCAGCTAACGCTGATGCCGAGTTGCTCAGTTCCAGTCCAGGTGAGACTAGGATCCAGGCAATTTATCAGAATGAACATTGTTCAAGTGATTGTTGTTGTATGTGCGTCGCAACTCTTCCTCTTCCTCGCTGATGGTGGGTTGCTCCAGGTTTGAGGAAGAGGACCCAGCCAATTTATCCGAATGAACACTGTTCAAGTAGAGCATCTTATGACTTGTCTGAAAAGGGCTATAGTGATGTAGCCGAGTGTCCGGGTCCGCCTATTACTTACACTTTGTTAATAAAACAATAAACGAGAGAGTCAGGCTGTAACGTTATAACATGCTTCCACATTTATTCTCAGACAGCTAGCGCCTAGCGTTAGCACACTCGTCAACACCGGCTCTCGTCAACAACATAAGTCCACACACTTCCTGTTCTACGGTAATTCTGAGGGGACATCCACAGAGCCTCGCATACACACTGAACAGTCTGTTACAGTGATATCATTGCGCACGCTGGAGGATCATTGAAAAATGATTTGAAAACACCGTTCTACTGACAGAATGCACGTTGCTTTTTGTTTTGTTTTGATCGAGTACATTTTCACATGCTCGAGTAAATCCTTAACGAGCGAGTAATCGAGCTTCGATTAATTGTGTGCATCCCTAACACACACACACCGACACTACCACAGATATACGCCGGACAGGCACCAGCCTCTGCTCGGCACCCCCCCCCCCCCCACACACACACACACACACACACACACACACACACACATACACACACACACACACACACACACACACACACACACACACACCGACACTACCACCGCTACAGATATGCACCAGACAGGCACCCCCCCCCCCCCCCCCACACACACACACACACACACCGACACTACCACCGCTACAGATATGCACCAGACAGGCACCCCCCCGACCCACCCACACACACACACACACACACACCGACACTACCACCGCTACAGATATGCACCAGACAGGCACCCCCCCCCCCCCCCACACACACACACACACACACACCGACACTACCACCGCTACAGATATGCACCAGACAGGCACCCCCCCGACCCACCCACACACACACACACACACACCGACACTACCACAGATATGCACCAGACAGGCACCCCCCCCACACACACACACACACACACACCGACACTACCACCGCCACAGATATGCAACAGACAGGCACCCCCCCCCCCCACACACACACACACCGACACTACCACAGATATGCACCAGACAGGCACCCCCACCCCCCCCCACACACACACACCGACACTACCACCGCCACAGATATGCACCAGACAGGCACCCCCCCCCCCCCCACACGCACACACACACACCGACACTACCACCGCCACAGATATGCAACAGACAGGCACCCCCCCCCCCCCCACACACACACACACACACACACACCGACACTACCACCGCCACAGATATGCACCAGACAGGCACACCCCCCCACACACACACACACACACACACACACACACACACCGACACTACCACCGCCACAGATATGCACCAGACAGGCACCCCCCCCCCCCCCCACACACACACACACACACACACACCGACACTACCACCGCCACAGATATGCAACAGACAGGCACCCCCCCGCCACCACCTTATCCCACAGTGTTAATTAAAGCTGAAAGGTTACAAAAGGTGGGAGCCAATAACAAGGCCACATATTACATTTAAGTTGCTTCTTCTCCTTACACCCTCTCAATAATTCATGCTATCAGAGAGTCTACAAGGAAGTGCGGGGCCTCTCTTCCTCCCAGGAAGCCTCAGACACGGATCATCTGTCCTCTGGACTCATTCTGAGTAAGGAAGTGTGGGCAACAATACATAGCAAGCCAGCCCCAGCCTCATAAATAAATATGGTGATTGTTAATGGGGTTTAAAATTACTTATCCTGCGCTCCCCAGCCGACTCCTAGTGTGACCACTGTGGCATACGAGCGCATGGAGGCTACATGTCCCCCCAGATAGAATGTCTGGCACCATGCGATACCGCAGAATGGCCACGATGCCTCCACTTCCGCGCCTCTTCGTCATTGTCGTTATCTCCAGAAGCATCATCTTCCTCACCTTTTCAACTCGTTTCAAGGTGCAGGCTTTCTCCTCACCCTTTCCCCTGTTTCAAGGTTTCAAGGTGGCTGTTTTTCACCACTCGTCACTGGATTTTTTTTTTTTTTTGCTTTCTTCATTCCTTGCGGTGTTTGTCCCGATCCGGAGCATGCTTTTCATTTTGATGCCGCTGAGTGTTTACTGATTTCTATCAGTGTTTGAATGTCATTACACCCGCGGCCACCGAGGCTATCTTTCATGAGGTGTATTTTGTTTATCTGCTTTCTGAATTGATTTCACTCTGTTCAAGCATATGCATTCAGCAGACTGATAGCCTTAGTTGACTCCTGTAAGGAAATACCACTCCGGCATGTAAAGAATACAGAATTATGCTGTATGTTGATTCTGCGCTTTTTATATATAAATATATCACATTTTTGTCGATGCTCAGTTGTTATGACTTTTTCTAAAAATGTTTTTGTACTTGCAATGTAATACAAAAACAGTCTTCCATTTCCACCCACTTGTATAGTTGAAAATATATTTTTGCTCTGTATTGCCTAATACAGAGAGAGCACAGAACAGCTCTGTAATAGAAATGTAAACTGTCTATGGTTCGTGTTTATACTAGCATTGATAAATATCATGAATTCACACAGCATCTGGTCTTAAGGACATGTTTATTTTCCTACTGTATAAGAGAGATGATACATTTCCACCAAATTCCTTTGGTTCTGTTGCAATATTTCTAGTTGTTCATTTTCATTTCCCCTTTGAATGAATCACTAATCACTTGGAACATACAATATATATATATATATATATATATATATATATATATATATATATATATATATATATATATATATATATATATATATATATATATATAGCTTGTATTTTACTTTTGTAGGTAATGATATGTCAATGATGATATTATTTTTGTAGGCAATGGCAAGTGAATGGTGGTGATGTGTATTTCTTAATAGTAACATTAACATATTATTATTATCTTTTTGTAAGCATGTACACAGTACATTTGCAATCCCAAATCATATTATTTTCTTTCTGTAAGCGTGTACATTTCCAATGCTAAATCCACTGAGGTGTAGCGTATGCAGTGTAGATCTGAGCATGTCTGCAGTGTGTGGTGTGGTGTTTCTTAGTGAGGCAGCTCCAGTGCATGCCTGTATCTCCCCCTCCAGGACAACTGGCATTCTGCTCCCTGGCTCCCTGAGCATTAAGGCTGGAGGAGGCCTCTCCCCATGCAGCCACATCCACATCTCCATCCTCACAATCTGAAATCTGTCCCTCAAATCACCCGAGGCAACAAGAAAAACAGCTGCAAAATAAAATATCCAACAGGCAAATGATGCTCTGTTCCGCCACAAAATAGTTGTAGGAGGAAACCGGGCAATTTGCCTGATTTCTGTTATTCCCATCTCTGTTCCCCCCGCTCCCCATAGCACCAGCCTGAGCTGATAACAAGTGAGTGCACTCCCTAGAATGATGGATGGGCCTTAGCCATGGGCTTGTCAGGAGAGGGTGTAGGGCCATATGGAAGTGGCATATGGAAGCTCATAGTGGAAGATGGGGCGAAAGGAGGGGAGTGACAGAGATATACATTAAAGACACTCTTAAAAATGCAAGGTTCATCAGTTTAGTGGGGAATATCAGTCAGTGACGCTTCCTTCCGTGGGATCGGAGGCAGACAAACACAGGCAGATGCAGGAGGTTACCCTCTTGTGATTGCATGGCGTTTATTTGATTCCATTCCATTCCATCCGCAGGCTACAACCGTCATTAGCAGTTACGACTGGCCATTTTTCTGGGATTGGGAGATTTGATGTGAATTTCAGGGGGAAAAGTTAAAATCCAAAGGGGCTGAAAATAACGAAATAATCGGAGACTTTAATTTTAGTTTCTTCGCATTTTAGTATTCCTCCAGTGTTCTGTTGTTTTCTGTCACATTTAATTTGGAGTTTAATTTAGAAGGATGCTTGCACACTACGCTCACCCGCGTAGTCCTGTGAACAAGCATTAATTATGTCTTCAGATCAAGTCATGATCAGTCTATTTTTACCTCTTTTATCCAGGCCTGTGTGTGTGTCTGTGTGTGTGTGTGTGTATAAGTGCATGTATACCGTCAGGGGGGTGTGTGTGTGTCTGTCTGTCTGTCGTTCTCAGTGCCCTGTGGAGTGTCTGTGGGCCCTGAGGAACTCTGTTTGATTGTTTAAAGCCCTTCTTAATTGGCGCTTTGTCTGCGCGCTCCTAAATGAGCCGGGACACCCACGGTGGGGGTTCCCGTGGAGACCGTGGGCCGTTTGACAGCCCCCACGGTGGGGCCTGTCCCGCAACCCCTCAAACTGCCAGCCGCATGACAGCGGCCCGTGCTGCACCACCCTGGCCAATTAAAACTCAGCTGTCAGGACCAGACACTATACCAACACTGGGTGACTGAGTGTGACTGTGAGATAGTAAGGGAGAGAGAGAGAGAGAGAGAGAGAGAGTGTGTGTAGTGTGTGTGTGTGTGTGTGTGTGTGTGTGTGTGTGTGTGTGTGTGTGTGTGTGTGTGTGTAGTGTGTGTGTGTGTGTGTGTGTGTGTGTGTGTGTGTGTGTGTGTGTGTGTGTAGTGTGTGTGTGTGTGTGTGTGTGTGTGTGTGTCTTTGTGGTTGTGGAGGGAGTTTGTGTGCTCTCGCAATCATTAGCTGATGAATGCACCTCTCTTCTTGGCCTCCTCTGCATTTGTTTGTGTATATATTCATTCCTATGTCATAAGGTGTATGCGAGCCACTCATGCCCATGCATGCTTTAAAAACCACCCGTGGTTATAGGGTGTCCAAATTGTGTGTGTGTGCATGGCCATGTGTGTGTGTGTGTGTGTGTGTGTGTGTGCGCGTGCATGCATGTGTGTGTGTGCACGCGCACACACACACACAAGTGTTCTTTGTGAATGGAAGTGCTCGGCAGACTGGCTGTATTGGGTTACATGCAGAGAGATTTGTAATTGGGAGTAATCACTTAGGACAAGCCCTTACACCATTTTATCTGCTCATGACTGTAGGCCAAAGTCAATACTCATAGTATAGTAATGAGTAGGGGCTAACTGAGCGCTTTTTATTAAGGCTCCGAGGAGTCAATCTGATGCCGGCCTGCTTCCCTTTGAAAAGATCTCTTTCGCTCTCATTCTGTCTCTCGTTCTCTCTCTCTCTCTCCCTCTGTCTCTCTGTGTGTGTGTGTGTCTCTCTCCTTCTGTCTCTGTGTGTGTGTGTGTGTGTGTGTGTGTGTGTGTGTGTGTGTGTGTGTGTGTGTGTGTGTGTGTGTGTGTGTGTCTCTCTCTACCTGCAACATCTATCGGACTTTAGACCTACTATTCATAGCTGGTAGCAGCACTTCTACCCCCTCTTTTACATCATCCCTTGCTTCCCCCCCTATCAAACCCAGAATTCCCCCCAAAACAAGAGAAGAAGAATTCTAGGTATTAGGTATACAGTATATAGACCAAATCACCGTGACGTCACCATGTAAACAAATTTACTTCCGGGTACCACTTGGGGAAGGCGGCAGGTTTAAATGTGCGTGTTGTCAAATAAATGCTGTCAAACCCTCTCGTTGTTTTCGGGCGACTACTTTCAATTTAAATGGTTAAACGGTTGGTAAACATGCTTGTCCGACGTATCTAGCCTTTCTTCTGTATTTGTTTTATGTAGTGTTAGCTAGCTAATAACGTTTGTTTGTCTGTCAAACTCGCTGTTTTTTTGCAGAGTCTTAACGTTACAGACAGAGTAACCTCGCGTCACCAGGCTCTTCTCGGCGAGAAAGAGCCTGGTACAGACAGAGCTACTGACGCCACGTCAATTTAATTTAGCTTCAAGTCTACTCTAGTCTGGTCCAACAGGTAAATTAGCTAGTCTGGTCTCCACTAACGTTAGTGAAAGTGTTGTTATGAATGATATTAAACAACAACACAACACGGACGAACCATTTTTGTCTTCTTTGTCTGTTTTTGTCTTCAACACGTCAGTTTGTGCCGTCCACCGCCATTATAATGTGTGGACCCAGGGGTACCCGGAAGTAAATGTAAACATCCCGCTGATTTGGTCTATAGGATCCCACAAATCAAGCCGTCACAATCATATTTATGTAAACGACATAAATTCGTTGCAAAACAGGTATTATGTGAAGAGATTATTCTGGAATGACAAAGAGTTAAACCCCCCCGTTGGCCAAATCCAGATTTGTAATCTGAGATTGCAGCATGGGGCGTAGATTTAGTTTAATCCCTGCCGAAGGCAAAATACAGTTATTGGAAACTTCTCACCTCGCCATAACCATGTTCGAGCATCACATAAAAGCTCACATCAGCGATTTGAAATCCTCAGCATTCTTTTCCACAAAGGGGATCGTCTTACCCTATGGTCTCCTTATTGAATCTTCTGCCTCTCTGTTGTAGATATGCTATATGTAATGAACAATGTATCATTGTTGAGAAGGTGCACTAGCATTGTACCCCTGGGCTAGTCTGCAAAGAAGCATGCTTTGATTGACAGACAGTTTCTATGGAGCTCAGTAATAAAGTCAGAGTCAGAACCGGTGCAACTGCATATCCACCTTCACCTGCTGTGCAGCTGAATGAAAATACATGAGATTATTTTTCAGTTTTCTGTGTGAGGTGAACAATACACCTTTCTTGGTTAAAAAAAAATACAGATTGTTTGGGGATACATAAATAAGCATAGTCAAAGTACAATAACATTTGAATGGGCAGTAAATTCGGGAAATGAATTTGTCCCTTGCAGCTGAAAGAAATCAAATGTGTGTATACCATAGGGTTGAGACAGAGGACAACATGGAGACCGGACCAATCACAAGCTCCACCTGTAGAAAACCTCACCCCTGTTCTACCTTCATTAGAGATATCGACATAGCTTATGCTTGACTACAAATGCTGTACAGTAATCACACGCACATGCATAAACACACACACACACACACACACACACATAAGCACACCGATGCACACATCTCATCCTCTGTGTCCTGCATCTGGAAGTTGCTCCATGAAAAGTGGCTTCTTCCTGCGCGAGCTGGAAACATTTTCCAACCAGTGGAAGGCTTCTTCTGGGAGCTGGCCCCCATCCAGGAACACTCAGGCTTCACAGCTGTCTTAGAGCGTTTAAACGCAGCATATGGTACCCAAGTACCATTGTTTCACCACTAAAGACCCTGTTTTTTCATCAGAGAAGAAAGGCCATTTAACGTCAATTTCACTTGGAGAGAAGAAAGAAGTTCTGAAAATGAAAACTGGGCTGTGTGAAGAGAGTGATACTTTTTTCCCCCGATTATTTTCTCCGACCATCACTAATTTTGGCAGTGATGACATTTGGATTCTCAGCCTGTGAGTTTGTGAAACAACACCATCTGTGTGCTTTCCTCTAATTAGGGTAATAGCCACAAATATTACTGCAACAGTCCCTCGTGACAAGCTGTTACATGCCAACGTGTGAAGACTTTTCACGATTTGATAGACACAAGTTAGCAATTGCACTGATATAACCGAACATTTCTG
>NC_139625.1:49860437-49940437 GCF_964638095.1 Poromitra crassiceps | reverse complement strand
CCTCCGCTACTTAATTGGTGCAAAACATTAATGAGTGTTTTGCTTGCACCTGTGTTTACCCTGCCTTTTCGACACAAAATGGGCCCCGTGAGAATGGTCTATTGAATAGACTCTATTCAGTCAACTCTCCACTGTGTGTGCTGATGTGTGGTGAGAGTTCTGCCGTGCAGGTGGGTGCTACACATCGGTGGTGGTTGAGGTGAGTTCCCACCCGACCCCCTGTATGTGAAGCTCTTTGAGTATCTAAATGTAATCAAATATTGTATAAATCTTTTAAGAGATTAGAGATCTTAAATAAATGATTGTCCTTTGTTGTTGTTTCCTATGCATTCCTTATCTCCTCACTCTATTCCTCAATGGGAGCCTTCATGACACAGAAGGAGCCAAGGCCTCTCTCTGTCCAGGCCACTGGTCAGTTCTTAAACACTGCTTAGCCCCCCATTTTACTGCCTGTGGGCAACTTAAACTGATTAGCCTTGACCCGACTAGGACTGACTGACCTCCCAATGCATCCAATACCACTTATTGATCAATACCCATATCGATCAGGGCCCCCGATGTCGGATCAAGGGCGAACGTTTCTATTGATTTGACCAGATTAGAGAAGACAAAAGGTTGCCAAATCAGTTTAGACACAACCTGCCAATGGGATATGACAGCGAGTTGCATGGGGATTTCCAGCCAGGATTAGATTTGATGAGTGTTAACTGGAATAGATATAGCTATAGGACTGTACCGATCGCTAGCTAATCAAGTAACACAGTGTGTTAATTCAGTCATGTATGCCCTTTAAATGCATGAGGTTATACTGTACCAGTCGATTTAGCGGCTAAACCCAGCATTAGATCAAATGCAGATACAGTCATGACTATATGAACCGGGGTTTGTCCTAGTCTAGATCGAGGAAAGGAGGTAACAAGTGCAGTGTTTCTATTTACATAACATGGGCACAAATCCATGCATATTGCATGGATTTGTTCCTGTACGAGGGATCAGCCTAGCAGCATTTTGGTAAACAAACCGTGTCACTGGGTGGCAACGGCAATGGAACCCTATGGAGCGTGAGCTTTGGGAGGCCTGAGTGTCTGACTCTAGCCGGCTGACTGTTTACATTTAAAAAACTGCGACAGTTCACATGACTTTAACACGACATGCATATATTATACATCAAACTCTTGAGCTACTTCTGCTCTCACCCAGAATGTCAAAATATAAGCGATGTGATGTAGCCTATAGTTTTTGAGATATTAACGTTTGTTTCGCACAACTGATACTAATAACTGCCGTGAGGTTCCCCATTTCTGGGTGGGAAGTGACTTCACGCTAATTCGTCCTATATACATAGCTTAGTTGTTTTGTTTGTGTCTCTCCATAGTTTAGTCAGGTTCTAAATGCCAATGTTGCCTCCTCATGGAGGTTGCCTCCTTATCCTATTTGTCCCAGTTCAAAGAATCAGGCAGATACATGTAAGAGCTTCTGTATGATGAGAGAAAGTATTTAAAAATACTGCAGTTCAACATCAGAATCCAAATTATTTTATTCTGCCATAGTATGTTTGCACATACAAGGAAATTGTCTTGGTGTAGTTGGTGACAATAAATTCACATAAATTTAAACATAATACAAGATATGGATATTTACAGACAAGTGTGGCAGAGTACAAAGTTAGCAAGGTAAAGTGACAGGTACAAGTACAAGTTGGCAAAAGTGATCAGAGATGGCAGTTTCAGCTCAATATATCCATGGTACACTACACACTTTTCACAGGTCTGGAAGGAATCTGGTGCAAAAAAAAGAATCACATCCAGGTGCTGAAGTAAGTGATGGCGTTCATATGCTACAAACGGACAGAAGCGGCTGCACAGCTTTAAAAAAATGGTGACTGACAGACAGGATGCAGAAGCCACTTACTCAATTTTATATTAAGAAGAAGATAATATCACAGTGACATCACTAATGATATCACAATTGCTCGAGTGACATCACAGTTGTGAAAATGCAAATGCATTCAACACACACACACACACACACACCTGCCCGAGTGACATCACTTCCATCACAAATTGCACAGACAGACAGGACCCACTTACCCAATGTGTTACCCAAAGTGACAGAGCAGTCACATCATCGAGTGTTCGAGTGACATCACTGATGATGTCTAGACTTGATGACATCACAATTGCGCGAGTGACATCACTGATGATGTCATAGACATTGTGACATCATCAGTGACATCACAATTGCTCGAGTGATCATCGCTGATGACATCTTCGGGTGCTCGAGTGAGATCACTGATGATGTCATAGAGATGTCGGTGACATCATTACTGACCAAAATCATCACAAATCTCACAATGTGGGACCAAAAACGTAGACAGACGCCATTGCCAATTTTATGTATGATGATGATGATGATGATGATGATGATGATGATGATGACGATGACGATGATTTTGATAAAGATCACAGCTGCTCGAGTGACATCACTGATGACATCACAACTCCCGTATATAGAGCTCAACAGGCACGTGACATAATTTGCCCCGGAAGTAAGCTCCGCATTCATTTTCTCCATAGACATTTCAATTTTAAGGCTCAAACGAAGCCAACCCGTGACCTACTGAATCATGACCATAAAACATTCGGTTTAAGCAAGAAGAAAAAATAACGGGGGGGTTATTCTTTTTAAACTCCAAGGCTATTTCTTCAGGTCTCATTTTCATTAGGATAGGACACAGCAAATTGCCATAAAGTGTTTGAAACTACTCCCATTGAGTCTAGACTACACACTTGGATTTCAATGTCATCATCATATAGTCTGCGTAATTCTGCTACATCAGTGGCTCTTTTAACTGGGTTCAAATTTAGCAGTTTATTCATGTGTGTTTATAATGAGATCTTTACACCCAAATCGGCTGATGAGCATTTTCTTGGCATTGTCATAATTTTCATCTGACAATGCAAGTCCTGCAAATACATTAGATGCTGTGCCATATAAAAATGATTTTAAATAAACGTATCAGACTTCGTTAGACCCATGTTTTATTTTATTTTATCTATAGCAGTTTCAAACTTGGCTCCAGAAACTTTGCCACTGATGTACATCTCCGGAAAACTTCTCAATATTTAATTTTGGCAACTTAACTTGACATCTTCTGTCATCATTGTCAGAGTTTGAGCACCCAGAATTATTGGAGGATGTTCTCCTTAGGATGTGTTTTATTCTGGTCCTTGATATTATTTCATCCAGATATTGAAAAACAATCCATTTTATCTTCCAAATCATCAACAGGTGTTTCTGGTTCAATCTCCTGATCACAGTCCCGTAAAGTGCTTTCTCTTGTCATCAATTGATCCAAATATTCTTCCAACACGTCCGTATTGTGGTTTTTCTTATTTCTTCTTAAATCTTATTTAAAAGTCTTGTCGTGGCCCAACCCGTTCTCACTGCGAGCGCGTAGCATATTGACGCTTTGTCCCGTCCCTTGTGCGTCGCTTGTTACTAACATGGTACCCTTGAGCGACACATGAAACGACTTGGGCTTTCCGACTAAACTCAATGCAAACCCATGGAAGTAATCTTTGACGCTTATGGCAACTGCTCCCCCATTAGCCTAACTGCTCGTGTTGCGTGGCCCTACGTGCCGCTCCCCTTGTCCTCTTCATTCTTTGCAGGTCTGCCATGGCTTGTTCTGATATTCACGTCTCCCCTCTGTTTTTCTTCTTTGTCTCGATCCTGGGTTTTTCGGCACCAAAAACTACGGTGCAAATACAGATGCAGGCGGACTTGGGTCTTCAAGTATCAAAAATATCCTTTATTTCCTATTAATTACAAATCTAAAATCAAGGGAAAGGGGATATAGATGAATATATGCAAAAGTCTGTTCAGCTGTTTGGTCTGCCTCTCTCTGAATCTGTGCTGTCTGGATGAAATCTCCCCTCTGCACAGGTGAAGGGAATATGTAGCAATCAGTGTGGTGGTCAGTTGACTCCTCCTGGCCTGTCAGTCACTGGTCTGAAGCTGATGCCAATTGACCTATATAAAATGCAACATATATCTCATGATGGGGTTAGTAGGGAAGGGGAAGTGGGAAGGGGAAGTAGAGAGCCCAGTAGAACAGGCAGTTGCACACAAACTGAGGGAGAAAACGCCACAGGAAGGCAAAGGCAAAGCCCTGAGATAATATCTTCCACGTGTGACTCCACATCCTGCTTGGCAGTGTCCTGATCGTGGCCGTTGCCCAGAGCCTCCACAGAAAGCAGCCTTCCAGCACGGACATCACCATAGCATTAACAATGATGAAGCGAGATGTCCAGTAGTGGACCGCTAGCCAATCCCAAGCAAACGCTGCAATCAGCTGGTATGGAAGCAGGAGGTACTTCCATAGAAACTCCGCCCACTGCCGCCAGCTGGGTTCCATCTGTGTGTCGTGGACGAAGCCGTTTTCCAGTGATTGGTCAGTGTGTGTGATGGCAGGACAGCAGGTGTGCAGGAAGGGCAGGAAGGTTTCCGAATAGTCAAACAGATACAAGTAGAGGAGTGTGAGACGAGGAGAGTTCTTCAGTGCATACAGCAAGAATAGAGCCTTCCCTGCATTAACCGCCTTGTATTCCCACAGGTTTTGGGGTGGTTTGAATCCCAAGGCTTTAACTCTGTCTAGCTCAGCCAGAACAGCTCTGTTCAGTCTGGGAGGCGTGGACAACTCTTCGTCACCCAGCATCAACAGTAACCGGCCATTCACATTGTGCTGGAATAGTTCTCTGTAGGGCTGGGCCCAGGGCCCCAGGTTTTCCAGCCAGGACACGACATCCTCTGGCGTCCAGCGAGACACAGGCTTACTGATCAGTGGGTCGTGCTGCTCCACCCAGTGATACACCTGCAGCATCACAGCCACACATGTGAGTGCAGTGCAGACTCCAAAAAAGAAGTATGCTCCTTTGTGCTGCTTGGTCCTGGAGATACCTATGGTGCCCCCATACTTCTGCAATGCCAGCAAGCTACAGGAGATTTGGGGGTTAGCCTGGATCTCTGCCCTCCTCCGTTGCACTACATCACTGAACAGCTTGTCTGCTACATCCCTTAGGAGTATGTTGACTTTAGGGAAGCCCACCCACCTCTCCCGGCACTCGGGGCACTCATTCTTGTGCGAAGACTCCCACCACAGAGCCAGACAATGGCAGCAGAAGTTATGGCCGCAGTTTAAAGTGGTGGGGTTCAGCAGGATTTCATAGCAACAGTGACATTCAAACTCATCTTCCGAGATGCTGCTGCTGCCAGGGAGCATGGGTGATTCAGATGAGCGAGGAGAGTCATCCATCAGCACTCCAAGACCACTCTCCAGACATAAGATATTGTGACCAAACATTATGCCACTGATGATGTTATCAGTGATGTCAGTCGAGCAATTGTGATGTCATCAGTGATGATGTCATCAGTGATGTCACTCAAGCAAGTTCGCTGCTGAGTTTCGCCTGTCTGATTTGGGGGCCAGATCTCACTGCTTTGTTCAGCGCAACAGTCATGGTCAACCCAGACATACCTAAGATAAGAACAATTAAGATAAAAGATAAGATTAGGCTGATGTAGGTGATGTCACTCCTGAAAAGTGTTGTGGCAAAGGAAGCGATCGGCGCAAGGGTGCATGCAACAACCTTGCAACTCCGGACAAACAAACAGACAGCTCACCAATTACAGTAGTAAGGGTTAGGGTTAGGGATGTCCGCACACCATCTCAAACTGAACATTGACAAAACAGAGCTCCTCTTCCTCCCGGCTAAAGACTGTCCTCTCAGTGACCTCTCCATCTCCATTGAAAACACTACCGTACTGCCCTCTCAAACAGTTAAAAACCTTGGTGTAATCCTTGATAACCAGCTATCTAACTCAGCCTTCATCGCAGCCACTGCCCGCGCCTGTAGATTTTCCCTCTATAACATCCGTAGGATTCGGTCCTGTCTCTCAATAGAGGCGACTCAACTCCTGGTCCAGGCATTGGTTCTCTCCCGCCTGGACTATTGCAATGTTCTGTTGGCAGGGTTACCTGCATCTGCTATCCGACCTCTTCAACTAATTCAAAACTCTGCAGCCCGTCTGGTGTATAACCTGCCCAAATTCTCTCACGTCACTCACCTCTTCCATAAACTCCATTGGCTTCCCATCCTTTCACGCATCAAATTCAAGTCTCTAGTACTGGCTTACAGGGTTCTCCACCGGTCAGCCCCTATGTATTTACAATCCATGGTTAAGCTCCAACCATTGCATAGCTCTCTCCGTACCTCCTCCCGTCCTGTCCGTCTAGCCCCTCCATCAATATGCGGACCCGGGGGTCGCTCATCTAGATCCCGACTCTTTTCCTCTTTGGCGCCACAATGGTGGAATGAGCTCCCCCTTTCGGTCAGTTCAGCTGAAACACTGCCTATTTTCCGTCGTAGACTAAAGACTCACCTATTTGGACTATATCTTGGCCCTTCCGGATCTGACTTTTCATAAGTGCTACTTTTCTATTGTCGATTGTTTACCTTGCTTATTGTTTGCTATGTCTTTATAAGTGCTACTTTTTATAAGTGTTTGTCGTTTTTTACCTTGTTCATTGCTTGATATATTTTTCTGTATTGTTGCTGATAATGTGTATTCTTTGATTTTATATTGTACTGCACTGTATTGTATTGTATTGTAAGTCGCTTTGGACAAAAGCGTCTGCTAAATGACAAAGTAAAGTAAGTAAAGTAGTAAGATTACCATAAAAGCAAAAAAAAAAGTCAGTCACTGAGAAGATTGGCAGCCTAACGGCATTGCATTACACTGCATTCTACATTGTATGACACTGGGTCAGATTGCACAGCTGGTTTGTTTTCTAGCACAAAACAGGAAGAGCTGCTGCTCTTACAGTGCAAATGGAGCTAAACTTTTCAGAGTTTCTCACAATGGCAGATTATCAGACAAACAGATGCAGCACTGATGGAAAAATCACTTCCAACGTAGAATGTAGGGAAACAGTGGATGGATAAATCCAGAAGGAGGCGGTAATGCAACATAAAGGATGCCAGCTGCCATAAAACAGAAGAAGAAGAAAGCAAAAGAGACTGAGACTGAAGAAGGAAAGATTCACTTTGTGACAGAAAGCGCATTGAGATCTGAAATTTGAATACAATTAATTAACATGATTAATACATGTTTGGATGTAGCATCCCTGCCTGTGCTGTCCAGTCTGCTGGATGCAGGGGGTCTGGCTCTTATTGTTTGTGCTGTGCATACTGACGCTTGTTCCTCGCCCCAGAGAGAGAGGAACAGACAATACAAGTTGTTAGACTTGTTTTGTCAAGTTGCAGACAAGGATATGGTGAGTGTGAGTGTGTGTGTGTGTGTGTGTGTGTGCATACACACCTACACCATATCCTTTATTAAGCCAAGGGAAAACATGCTTCCATTCCCATCAAATATTGATGTCCTGAGTGAGAGAAAATGAGTGAATAAGTCATGAAACACTGACAACACAACACTCAAATAGGGGGCGGGCGTCCGGCTAGTGTAGCGGTAGATTCACTGCCTACCAACGCGCCCCCGTGCTTCCTCCAGCTTGGTCGGGCGTCCATACAGGCATGATTGGCTGTGTCTGCGGGTAAGAAGCCAGAATGAGGGCATGTGTCCTGGTCGCTGCACCAGCGCCTCCTCTGGTCGGTCGGGGCACCTGCTCGGGACGGAAGGGAACTTGTGGGAATAGCGTGATCCTAGAAAGAAGAGGAAGTCCGCACACTGTTGACGCTCCAGCGACCACAGTTTTATTTAAGGCTCATACAACGTTTCGACCCCTTCGGGTCTTCATCAGGTATGAAGAGTGCAGGTTAAAATAGGGAGCAAACAATCAAGTCCCAGCTGTGTCGGGGATACTGGACACACCCCCCCATCTTAAGGGGACAGGCTACAAACAGTATAATGAGTAGAATAGAAATTCATTCATTTTAGTGACATAATGTAATGACATAATGCAGCACAATACAGTTTTAAGAGGCAAAAGAGCCAATGGACTAATTATAGGCAGTACATGGGTGTTTTTGGGATCCCAAAAAAGACACATTAGGAATAGAGCAATCATTTACAGGCTCCAAATAGACTGAATGAATTTCTATTCTACTCATTATACTGTTTGTAGCCTGTCCCCTTAAGATGGGGGGGTGTGTCCATTATCCCCGACACAGCTGGGACTTGATTGTTTGCTCCCTATTTTAACCTGCCTATGTCTGCACTCTTCATACCTGATGAAGACCCGAAGGGGTCGAAACGTTGTATGAGCCTTAAATAAAACTGTGGTCGCTGGAGCGTCAACAGTGTGCGGACTTCCTCTTCTTTCTATGGTGTGTATTTTTGAGTCCAGCACCTGCTAATTTTTACGGAGATGTGCGTGCTTCCCTTTTTGTCCTGAATAGCGTGATCCTCCCAATCACCTGCTAACGCCGAAAACACACCACACGCGACTCCTGCACGTAAGCTGCGCGGCGCGACCATTCGCGACCTTGTGCGCAGCCAGTTTTTATTAAGACACCATAGTGGCTTTTAAACATGAAGTCTGGATCATGTCTGGCTAGCCAGAACAGGATATTTTCCGGTTTTACCTTTTTAAACATGAGGGGTCTTTGTTTAGAAACAACTGGATATGAGCCGTTTTTTCTGCCAGTGGGCGGGGGGGGGGGGGGTGGGTTAGGGTGCGGTAGCATGTATCGATAACAAGAAATGTGATAGGAAACAGCTTTAGCGAATCTTTAACCAAACTCCATTCATAAACATGCCGTTTTAACAGAGGGTCCATAGGCTGTCAGTCAGTCAGCTCCTCTCCTCTCTCCGCAGTGTGGACGCTCAGTCACACAACACTGCCTGCCTCAAATGGCTGCCTCATCACACAATAGACTTGGCTGCATCCAACTCGAGAAAACTTATCAGAAGAGACTAACGTTAGCAACAAATCTGGAGACTTTTTCTGACATGGGAATGATGGGATTATTACCAGCAAGCAGCAGTAAAAGCAGGCAATGACAATAGCTGGGTAAGTCCCGCTAGCATCAATGCTAAGTTAGCAAAGTAGCCTACAGCAAGAGCGCAGCTGAAGCTAATTAATATAGACGTTAACATCCATATAATATATAGCCATGTGTTTGCGCGATGACATCATGTATTGGCGATGTCAAAGGGTGGCGATTGACGATCTGACAGGTCAAGATCGCGCAACTCTAGTAGGCTATCATCTCTCTTGTTGCATTTTTAAACTGGCAGATGGGGGATTCAACGTTTAGTTGTTTACTCACCTATATTGGCTCTCTTCCAAATAATGCAGCCACGTAACTACGCTACTGTACGTCCATTCATGAAAATAATGATGGGACATTAATGGTTTGTAAAGTGCCACCACGCGCCCACTCACACATAACAGCGAGATGATCTGGATCATGACCTGCCAGAGTTAAAGGACGGCTTTCCCGTGGGGAATATGACGATATATTAAATCTCACGCCCCTAAGGTTTTTCGAATCCGTTGAAATTTTTGAAATTGGTTGTTCAGAGCCTGAGCAATCAACCATCTCTCACATATTTTTTGGCCTCGCCGACGCCTTTTTACGTCAGAGAGGCCAAGTCCGCCTTGCGGAAGTCGAGCACCTATGAACTACAAGTGTTGTGGGGGTGTGCCGCCATGGTTCCGCCTCTAGAGGTCCTCCACGCCCCTTCAGAGGTTCTGAAGAAAAACAAAAGGCAGCCATCTTTTTTCAACGCATAGCCTAGGCTAGCTAATGTTAGCTCCCCATAGCTCCTTGCAAAGAACCATATCTCGGGAACGGAAGCACCTACAGACACGGGACTGGCATTGGAAAGCTCGTCAAATTTTACATCTAGTAGAAGGTGCGGTGAAGTTACGAAATCAACGCTGAGCAATGTACTCTTTTTTACATGAAATAGTTACAACATCAGATGCTCATAACTCCTAGGAAAATGCCTTAAAATGCATGAATTTTTTTTTATGAAGACATCTCCCGACATATATACTACCTTTTAAATTTGGTGCAATTTGGAGGCAATTTTTTTTTTTATTATTCTTGTTCTACTAATGTTTTTATGTCGAAGCCTTCTTCTTCTTCTTCTTTGAGTTTTATGGCGGTTGGCAAGCATATATGTGCATTACCGCCACCTACTGGAGTTTGATATCAGCCAAATGCCTGAGGGGTGGGCATGGAATCGAAGGCCACGCGAGCCCAGTGCATTGTGGGAACTGTAGGATTTCGGCTCCCCGCACCAGCACGCAGCTCAGCTCAGCTCAGGGCGCGCAAGATAGCCTGGATTTCTATTTTCCTGCGCGGCCGTCTGCGCCCGTGAGCGACTCTGTCAAGCAGAACAGATCAGATCAGGGCAGACAGGAACTCCGAAACCGGACATTCGTCAAATAAAACCAATTTCGAAGTGAAATAATGTTTATTTACGTTGTTGATTGCCCCTTTGGAAGTGTAAAAAGAGAGAAAGAGCAGTTGGAGAGGGGGAGTGGCTTCTAGGGGCTTGTTGCCTGCGGAGCAACAAGTAGAGAGCTAGGACTCGCCTTCTCTCTACAACAGCACACACTGGGAAAACGGGAGGCGAACAGACTTAAATAATAATGCAATTGCATTTTATAATGCCGAAGGTAGACATTAGCAGTTATCCCAAACATATTACTTTATATATTTATGACGTTATTTACTACCCATAACGAAGACAGTAGTACAGTACTGCACATAATAGCGTTTCATTGCGACTTTTCACGGGCTGTTCTCACTATTACCATTGTACAATACATGCTGATCACTTTCTGAGTATAATAGCATCTGCCCCAGCGCGAGGTCTGCACGGTGACTCCCGGAGACTCGCGGAGCTCCACCCCCACGGAGCTTGCTCGAGTATAAGAGCACCTTAATACCACCTTTAAGCGCCTTCTGCGCGGAGGTGCGCTGCGCGGCGCATACGCGCAAGTTCCGCGTACCGGTGTGTCCCCGCCGTAAGTCCTGCTGGTGAAGCTCCATGCTGTCAGGTGAAAAGAAGCGGCTGGCAATTGCACATGTATCGGAGGAAGCATGTGTGTGTCTATAGCTCTCCCCAGATCGGCAGAGGGGGTGGAGCAGCGACCGGGGCAGCAGAGGGAAATTGGCCAAGTACAATTGGGGAGAAATCAGAAAAAAGAAACGGGGCATGTGGACATTTGCAATGTGTGAATGTCACCGCAGAGAGAGAGGGAGAGAGAGGGAGAGGGAGGGAGAGAGAGAGAGAGATTGCATGCTAACATCAGTGGTGGTCTTTCCAAATGAAAAGTGTATTTAGGAAGTGGGAAACCAAATGACAGGCCATTCGCATTCAGGGCTTTGAAGAATTACAATAATCACTGAGTGACTCTGAATTGACCACACTTTGTTCATTTGAAGTGGTTCATGAGCATTAGATGCTAATGGTATGGCTAGTCTTACTAGAATAGATATGGTTTATCCAAACCTTTGCCTTTGGCTAGACTTATGTATGAATTGGCAGCTGTGTGTTGGACAAATTATCCCTGGTGGAGCCTTTCTCTTTTTGAGAACTAAACGACAGCTATTGAAAGATTGAGGTTCGTTTGCTGATATTGGCCCTAACAGTCTAGGAAATGGCTACTTCCCTGCCAGTGTCCCTGGCGGTCTCATTTTGCGGACATCACTTTTTTGGGTCAGTGAGTTAATACTAAAAATATGTCCTGCCAGAACCTTGCCATTTATCTGGGTGGGTATTCTGTGTCAAGCTCAGCATGGCTAATTCTCTCTGGGAGGAAGACAGACCTGACTGGCAAACACACACATTATCACCACAGTCATCTGATCCACCTCTTCTCCTCTGCTCCCCTCGTTCTTCTGATGGAGATCTTGCTCGCTCGCTCGCTCTCGCTCTCGCTCTCTCTCTCGCTCTCTCTCTCTCCATATACAGTGCCAGAAAACAGTGCGTTATAGGCAGAAGTCACAATGAAGACTTCATGGGATGCAGGACCCTACAAATATAGCCTTCGTGTAATAATTAAGCAAGCCATTAGATGATCTGGCTTGATGCAATGCCTGGCGCACAAGAAAGGCTACTTTGTGCCAGGCGTTGCTTTATTAAGGGTCTTCAAGGACACTTTACTGTATATCAGTGCTGTAAACATTCCTTCATCAGTTGTACATGTACTGTATTAATTAGGCTGTAATGTATTTGCAACTTCTCCCTTGCCAAACACTGGTCCAATTTAACTTTTTTTCCAATTCTCTTTGACACGCAGAGGAGTAACTTGCCATCAAACTGAGAACCATTTAAGTTGCGCATACAAAGTCTAAGCGTACTTGCAGAATGCCCCCCGACGCAATGCGTGTTTTTACCCATGGGGTTTTTTCAGGAAGGAGAATTCATAGGCCTGTCAGTAGCAAGTGAAAGAGAGGGTTGAATGTGGTCATTTATAAGGAGCGACTGCAGCACAAAAAGGCATGAGGAGCCATTTTGGTGCTGTCAGAGGGTTCTGTGCCTGTAAAAGGCTGCGGTGATGTGCTCTGACACTTGGGGTCTTGTATGGTGCTTTTAAGAGCCCTGCGTGGGTACTCTCTGCATCACACTACCGAGCAGGACAAAAACATACCTGTCACTGGCGAACACGTCTGCTGCACTTAAAGAGATTCTGTGCGGCTTTCAGGCCAGCAGAGGTCTCAGGGTGACTTTGTGAC
This sequence comes from Poromitra crassiceps, assembly GCF_964638095.1. Classification (NCBI taxonomy): domain Eukaryota; kingdom Metazoa; phylum Chordata; class Actinopteri; order Beryciformes; family Melamphaidae; genus Poromitra; species Poromitra crassiceps. The sequence goes on along the minus strand of NC_139625.1, from coordinate 49,927,715 downwards.
GTTGTACAGTTCTGCTGTTTCAGGCCAGCAGAGGTCTCGGGTGACTTTGGGACATCATCGTACAGTACTGCTCGTTTGCAGCTGGACATTTAAGGCCATTTCACACAGATGCTGTGCGGAGGCGGAATGCGGTACGAAATTCTGTGCAAATTTTCTGCATTGCAACCTATACACACAGGTCCGGTGCAAATTATTCGCAGTCCCACATTCATTTTCCGCAGCGGAAAAACAGTGTTCAGTGTAACCAGTAGTTAGTGTCCCTCCCGGGCTCCCGTCTAGTAGGACAGCTAAGCTAACTACTAGTCGGCTAACATCAGACAGACAGACACAGCAGCGAGATGAGCCATGAAAAGAAACTGGAGGCAGTGAAATTTCTGTCAGCTGAAAAAACAATGAGAAGAGAAAATGGAGGCAGTAGCAGTGGACCCCAAATTTGATGCTAAACTACTAGTTAGCACTTGGATACAAGTGGCTAACGTTAGCTCCATCCATTTACAACAGTGGTTTACAACGTTAGGAAGTAGGACTTTGTTACATAACAGCTACATTACCATCTTCAGTTAATCCCAGCTGCTGGGCGATCTGAATATCTATTGTCCTTGATTTCGGTGGTGTTGATCGTCATGATGTTGAGAAACCAAATTGATGAGCCGGGTTTGGCAAGAGTAGTGGAGGTATGACATCAGCTCTAAACAAAGGATTTCATTGGTCAAACTTATTTTCCGCAGGCGTTTCCGTGCAGACGTCAATGTCCATCCGGAAAAATGAAATGCCGCACGAATGTTCGGCCGTGGTGTGAAGCTTCAATTACAACTAATAATTATTTTTTTTGTAAATGTCCTTGCCGATTATTCGCACGGAGATCCGCACTGGTGTGAAACGGCTTTTAAGCTGCTGCACCTTTTGTGTCGAGGAATTTGTTTTTCTAGTTTCCATCATCTGAAGAAAGAGTGGTTTTCCATAGAGCCTGACCGATACTGGATTTTTGGGGCCGATACCGATATTAGGGAGTAAAAAATCAGATTTTGACATGGCGTCACCTTGGGGGCTGCAGAGTCAACGACGTGGATCTGCATAAAGCTTTGAATGGCATTACATTCTAATTCTCTTTCCTATGCTGATTGGTTAACAGAAAACAAAGCAGTATTTACTTTTGGTTGGTTTCATCATCTTTGCCCCAGGAAAATATAAGCATTGTTAAAATCAAATCAAAGTTTTATTCATAGATTTTTTTTTACTTGATGTTTTTCACTCTTTTTCTCTCTTACTTTTCATAGTCTCACATTCAAAGAACTAGGCTTGTTCACAGTATCCAAGTTTTAGCTCAATTCGCGTTCTCTTTGCTCAAATGAACCGTCCTTCATGTATGACCATTGCCTTACAGGAAGGTCACAGTGTGGAAAACAAACAAGAGAGGACAGAGGAGGGACAATCCTCCATTACACCCCTCCCCCCCTTCCTTCCTTCCCTCCATAGCATTCTCTTTCCCCTCATCCCTTGCTACCTTTATTTGCTGCCCTATTAACAACTGTTACTGTGGCTTTAATTACGCCCCAGTGATCTCACAGAGTGGCGGGCACGTGTCATCTCCCTCCCAGGGGAGCCTGGGTAATTACCAGCATCCATCCAAGGGCCGTTGCTCCTGCTCCTCGGTCGCCGTGGCGATAATCACACCGCCGCTAACATCTGTTCATTGGGCGAGGAGTCGACGTGGCCTGAGCCTGTCACACCATGCCTCCCTGTGTCAGCCCTGACCTCTGAACCCACCCACGCCTCCACACCGCTAATTTGTTTACTCTCACAGACAGGAAGGGACAAACCAAAATCCCACCACAATGCAAGGTTTAGATATGGAAAATGTGTCTCTCGCTCTGTTTGCAGGTGCATGAGACAAGTGCAAACTCCGTCACACTGGGAAAAATAGCTTAGCATGAATCTAAAATGGCTAAAGAACATAAGAAAGAAACGCAAATATGAAGAGGAATATCGAACATTTAAAGAGCACTGGGAACTTGAATTTTTCTTTGTGTCCGTGTCCGTGCTTTGTGATAACGTCATTTCACAATTCAAAAGGCCCAATTTCCAGTTGCCATCACAAAACAAAGCAGCCAAAGTTCAGTACTGACTTCCTGAAAGGTGGAGAGCTCAGGGCTGAAGAGCTGGAGAGACTCAAACAGAACCCAACTGGTTCCAGGAGGAATGGGACGTTTTTGGATTGTGCATGGCTCATTCAAAAATATTTTTTGGTTAGGGTAAGGTTGAGTACCACTACAGTACACCAGTGATTATCAAGCTTTTTCATATCAAGGCCCCCTAATTTAGTCCACATTAGAGCCACAGATCTGATGAGTCTTTCTGACCCAAATATGAGAATATTTTTTATTGTCATTTATTTTGTCCAGAATTCTACTACTATTTGTAGCCTATTATAGGCAAAGAGATAACAGTGAAATGGTGATCAAAACAGTCATGCTTCTACATTCTCTAACTTCTTGTACATTAAATTTACAATTTCATCAATTTGTTGGGGACCCCTTGGAACCCCCTCAAGGACCCCTGGTGGTCCCTGGACCTCATGTTGAGAACTACTGCCTTGTCTCACCCTGATCATTGATCATTTAATCTGTTTGCATCTTTGTGACACTGACATACAGGCCTTTGATTCCAGTCAACATGCACTGGTATTCTGCTCAGCTTTCAGGTCATTATTGTGCATGAGTGAACAATATGTGGGGGACAGATGATTCTCATCCATCTGTGGATGGTGAGGGCTTTGACCAAGGTGAGAATCTATGATTCTCGTCTGCCTTATGCAGTGAGACCTGACGCAAATAAAGAGTAGAATCAGACAACCTGATGCTGCAGGATGGTTTGTGATTTGTCATGTGATCGTGATCTTGTGTGAATCCAGCTGCCTTGCAGGGTTATGAATCAGGAAGGACAGGGGATAACACATTTTAAGAAAAACATGGGTGCACGATGCATCTAAAAGTGGGAGTATTTGTTGTCTTTCTATTTCACTTGATTTGAACGGCACTAGTTTGTTTTTTTAAGTTATTTTTTAACTTTTGTATCTCTTGTCTGTACTTTTAATTGTAAATATTTTACCTTTACTGTATTTGTATTACTCTGTAAAGCACTTTGAATTCCTTGCCTTGATTTTCAAATCATGCAAATGCAACCCCCTACCTTACTTCCAACCAGCTACACCTTATCATTATACACACATACTATACACTAAATACAGTCTACTGATGTTATGACCTCTATAGTATGTCTAATTCACATGCATTCATATTGGCATATCTAACGCCATTAGGTTGACTTGTTTTATAGCAGATGATGCTACTACTACAGTACTACTAGAAGCAGCTACTATTGCAGGTGACTCTTATTGCGGCATGACTCACAGCTCTATGGAAACAGGTTTTTTTTCCCTAAATGGTGAGTGGTGAAACCAATCCAATCTTTTAAAAATCCAAAAACCATTGGATAAAAACAGACAGTTAACATGAGGTCTTTAACCCTCCAAAATCAAGGCAATAGGACAGGAAAAACTCTATTACCTTTTTGCATAGGATATTTGACATACGCCTCCTAATGCCAGAGCCATCTACTGATGTGATATTTTAAAGACAGAGTTGTCAGTCTTTAGATGAAATCCTCAATCTCCATCCTGAGCTCTCGTGACCTTTTCTTCTTCTCACAGCACAGCTGCCCAGAAAGGCTGCAATCACTCCTGTCAATAAGATGAAGAGTCCACTCCAAAGCGTCCTGCAGTCAGCAGCATTCTCTGTCCTTACAAAACACAGCAAGACCAAATGTTCAACTAAATCCCATCCAAGCCACTAAATCCAATATGGCCACTCTTTTCATCTTTTTGACATCATAATAAGCATCATATACTGTCAATTTCCTCACTAATTGAAACTTTTAGATGCTTGATTGTCTCATCTAGGCCTGCATTTGAGCCCCATAGATACAGAAGGCTGACTTACAGCAGATCTATCTCTGATGGGAATCTTCACCCCAAGCCCAGACCTTCATCCCACTGAGATATCAAGGCAGAGTATAACTTGTCTAGGTCCATCCACATCTATTCTGAGCTCCTCCTCTCATTTGCAGTGCATTGCCATTCTTGGCCAAGTCTTCATGGGAATCGAAAGGCACAGCTACAGAGCGGGAGTCGGAATTAGGGAGCAATCAGCATACAAATCCTCAGAGACTATAAACCATTTCCCCCTTTCTCACTGATGAGACCCAGCAGCAAGTTCTGCCCCACTCTCAAACTTTTCCCATAATGAGAGCACTTAGACGTCCCTGACCACACTTACACATGAGAGCGAGGGAGGATTTTGTGTGGATACAGTAGATGAAGGGATAGGTAGCTACTCTAAATAAAGACATATTGCGTATTTGCGGCATATGAGGTGGCAGAGTATAAAGAAGCGTGGAGGCTTAAATAATGAAAAGCTTTCTGATCAAAGGGTCGGGGAAAGCGATGTATTTAAGCAGGTCAGAATCTTTAAAAGCTGTTTTATTTATGCGCTTTTTAAAAGAAACTCATAGTCAATATTTGGCAGCTGTGACATTAACGAGCAACGTATTAGAAGGGGGGGAATTCATAAATATGCATAAAGATATTAGGAGGGTGTTAACGGTAAGCACCTGTCTACTTAACCGTGACAGGAACTCTGTGAGTGACTTTACAGAGACCCCCCCTCCCTCTCCGAGCCACATGTGTCCTTCTTTACTTAACGTCGCCTCTCCCCACCAGTGACAGTACCGCTGACAACCCGCACTCTGAGGAAAAAAGAACATGTTTTCAGAGATGTCAACTGACGATGCTGATAGCTCAAGGTTAGGGTTTGCTCGTTCACTCGTTCGCAGGCAGACCCGCCTGCCTGGCTGCCTGCTCTTCCTTTGCACTCTATGAATATTGGCTATCCATATTGTGAAATTAATAATGCATTTTCATATTCTCCCCCCCTCCATCTCAAGATGTGGAATAGCGTAGCATCTGTCAAGCCAGCTTCTAAATCCAAACTGTCGAAAGTCAAAGGGTTATGCATCTTTTTTCTATTTTGTCAACGAGAACTGAGACGCTGCCAAGGGTATTAACTTTGACAGGGAGTGTTTTCTTACACTTGGCATGTGCATAATTATGTTCGAAGTTTTATTAGATGAAGTTAATCATTATTCTTTGTCCCCTCTGATATGAAATATATCTATATGTTGTTGAATATCATTTCTCACAATCAGATAAAATGCAGTATAACAGTGCATACGGTATGCAGTATTCTCAAACCTCTGCAATAACACAAAACTGTGTTACTGCATATTTAAGTATTTCATCAGCAGCACACAAAAACAGCAAAGTGACTTGAAAACAGTAATTTCATATTAGAAATAAATGTAAAAAAAACAAAACAGAATTCATGACAAAAGAAAACCTGTACTACAATACATTAGAATAGAAATTCTCAATCAGATGCTATTTTTGACATTTGAACTGTTCATCACATTCTCATGCTGGTACGGTTATTGCCTCCCAAGTCCCAACTTGCCTAAAATGCCAATATCTCAAAAAATATCACATCTCACTATGATTCAAACTCATAAGGCATAGTCATAGTAAAGTTATTTAATGGCTGAATGGATATGTATGCTGGTCACTATGCAGTCCAACTGTTTGTTCCCATGCTTCAAAGTCACAGCAGAGTGGCTCTGTCCTTCTGTTGACGGGAGGAGAGGAAAGGGATGGAGAGACAGTGTTAAAGTGAGAGAGAGGGGGGGGGGTGCAAAGCGAGGGCCATCTGGGATGAGTGGACGTCCGTGTCGGGGAATGCTGAACGTTCCACATGCATCTCTACCTGTCACAAACCCTAGGACTCCGGGCTCAGACAGATGCAGGACCAAAGGTGCTGTTGTTTACCGCTATGTTCCCTCTCTCCCGCCCTCCGTTCATCCTCCCGCCCTCTGGTTCCCTCTACAGGAGACAGACCCCCTCCTGCTTCAGTCAGCCAGCCCAGCGCTGTGTGGCTCATCTGAATGTGATGGGAGCGGAGAGGGAGGAGGGGGCGTGGGTTGGGGAGATTGAGGGCTCTGGTGGGTCAGAACCCAACAAGCTGTGCTGGGAGGCTGTGCTCTCTCTCTCCCTCTCTCTCTCTTTCTGAGCAGCACCAGGTGGCGCGTTGCTTGCCCACACCTGCTCGCCTGAAATGCCACTCCGCCTCTCCCGGACCATCACCACGTGTCATGCAGATTAGTTACTAACACAAGGGGGAAGAGGGGAAAGATGGGTGGAGGACAAGGAACTTGGTAAACAAACATTTTAATAACTGGCACCCTCCTCACAGTCGACCTCTGCTCCTTATGCTTTAAAATTACTTTGAGGACTTTGCAAAACCAATGTAGGCTTGATAAAAGACAGTTGGCCATATGAACCCCCTTTATAGCATACATTAAGCCTGTGTTGTTTTTCTGGTGGTTTTATTTATTACTAGAAGACACCAGCCGCAACTTAAAATGAATGTGGGCCAGGAAAGTGTGGGGGGCCAATGTGGGGTGTGGGGGGAGGTGGTTGGACTTGCTCGGATCACACCCATTTTCGAACTTGATGTATTTTTTATGTTAAAGGATGTCTTTACTGATTATCAACCCACTTTGTATCATTATAATGTATAATGTTAATATAAGCAGATGGCCAGTGTTAACCATCGCTATATGTTTTCCACATGGAGAGCTCTCATTTTGTCCTCTGGCAAAACGGCCCGCTGTGGCGCGTTTTATGTCACAAGGCGTCACAATGGAACTGCGGAAGCTCTTCTCGAGACGTGGAATCTGTTCCGAGGGCTGTCGATTTCAGCTTCCAGGGTGACTGTTATTGTTTTTTTTTAAAGTATGTGCACATATGTATGCATCAGAGCCTTAACGAGCTTTAATGACTTTCAGCTGGCAGGGGCGGAGTTTCTGCAAGCCGGACAAATGGAGTTGGATTTCTCCGTGGAAAGCAAAGGTAAACACTGCCCATCTGCTTATATTAACATTATAATGATACAAAGTGGGTTGATAATCGGTAAAGCCATCCTTTAACTACATGATCAACTACACTGTAGCTACACTGTTAACTACACAATTTAGTTTTTTTACATGACATTGTAATACACGTGTAAAAAAAATCTGTCCACAGAGAGACTGACATACTCCTTGCAAAGTACTCAAAACGCCTCCTGTGGTAGTTCCCACTACAATAGGTGTCTTCAGGATCACACAATCTCACAAGGTGAAAACAATACCAGTGACACACAGTTGCGACTACTAAATAGAATGTATTACAAATATAACTACAACAGTGCCATCGGGTTGCCTTACATTGACCTATTCTTGACCACGTGGTTCCGAAACACACATCCTCCTACTGGGGCTGTGTTGTACTTGTTCTTCTCTTTCTCTTTCTCTTTCTCTTTCTCTTTCTCTTTCTCTTTCTCTTTCTCTTTCTCTTTCTCTTTCTCTTTCTCTTTCTCTTCCTCTTCCTGTGTTTAGTGCTCTTAAAGGGACAGCTCACCCAAAAATCCAAAATACATATTTTTCCTCTCACCTGTAGTGCTATTTATCCATCTATATCGCTTTGGGATAGTTGCCTGAGTTTTGGAGATATCGGCCGCAGAGATGTCTGCCTTCTCTTGAATACAATGGAACTGGATGGCACTCAGCTTGTAGTGCTCGAAGCACCAAAAAAATACATTTGAAAAACTCAACAGCAATGTCTCTTTGCAGAAATCATGACCCGGTGACTCAAAATAATCCACAGACTTTGTTGTGAGCAGTTTCATGTAGGAACTATTTTCTTTTGCAGTCTCATGTAGGAATTAGCTAGCAGCTAGCGGCTGTAGTTCGGTCAAAAGAAGGAGTTTTTCAAATGTATTTCTTTGGCACTTTGAGCAGCACAAGCCGAGTGCCATCCAGTTCCATTGTATTGAAGAGAAGACAGAAACTCTGCGGCCGATATTTCCAAAAATCAGGCAACTAACACAAAATGATATAGATGGATAAATAGCACTACAGGTGAGAGGGAATATATGTATTTTGGATTTTAGGGTGAGCTGTTCCTTTAAAGACAGAGAAAGTGGGTGGGGCCCTTTGGAGCCATGTGAGACTATTGCTGTTGCATGGCCCTGAGAGCCGACCTTCTCAGACTTCATGTTGGATAAATTGTTGGTGTTTGTTTGCGCATTATCATGATCGGAACAAATACATCCATCTTTGGCGTTTGTTTGTTTGTGCGTGCTCCTTCTCGCAGCGTTACATAGCCCTTACGACGTAGAGGATCTTGGAACATGTATTCAGAGAGAATAGAACAGAATAGACTAGACTAGAATAAAAAAAAATCAAAGATTAAAAAAAGAAATGAGCTGGCTATTAACTGTGATTTATCTCTTTTTGTCACATGATCAAACCTTTTATTTATGTCGATGGATCAAACCGGATCAAACTACTCACAACCGGAGGCGACTCCATCTTTTGTTTCTCATAAAATCATAAATCTGCATGAACGCTGGAGTTCAAATTAGCTCTGTATGCACATAGGGAGGTTAACCCCCTCACCGCCAGCTATTTGATACCCCGCACAAAATGCCTTCGGCCTGGAAGATGGATGGACCCTGGCTCCTCCGACAGAGGTCAATGATTTCCCTTCTCATGTCAGCTGAGAAGTAAACACCAGGACACAGGCGGCTATTTCAGCTCAATGTCTGGACCCGTGAGCTCTGCTGTGAAGCTCAAGATCCCTATCTCTGAGAAAAGAAATGCAGCCACCCTCCTCCCTCTCTCCTTGCCTCCTCCCCTCCCCTCTCCTCCCCTCCTTCCCCCACCGCACACTGCCCCGTCCTCTGTCCTCTTACCTTCATTACGCATTTTTTTGTTTATGCTTGGCCGCAACTGTGGCTGCTCCTGATGGTTTGAGGTCAGGCGTGACTGGCCACGGGTTACTCTAAATAAATACACAGGGACTAGCCAGGAAGGAGCGGGTAGGCTGCGCTTGCCGCCGAATCACCCTTGATTAATCAGCTGGCAGATTCAGGGTGACTTTTTGTGTATGCTCCCCTCCACCGCCGCTCCTTCCCCTCATCAACCTCCACCCCTGTGGAAGGCCATGGAATCGGGGCGGTACAGACAGGGCAACGCAGCCAGCCAAGCAGATGGAGCATTGCTACACGGCCCTGCCTCTGCAACAAACACACACGCATGCACACACGCATGCACGCGCGCACACACACACACACACACACACACACACACACACACACACACACACACACACACATACACGTGTGTACAAACATGCACAAAAATGCACATGCACCACCTTCCCAGACTTCCAACCAACAGTAGGACCCAACTCCTCCAGCCTGTGGCCTCTTACTAAAGTGACAGGCGGCAGAGCACATGGCCAGTTGTCACAGACTGTGGAGTCAACTAAGTGTGGCTGTGTGTGTGCATGGTGAAAAGTGGCAGAATGTGATCTATTTATCAACCCTAATACTTTAAGTACAATTCTGTGCTCATCAAATAATTTTTTGTGAAATAAGAATTGATTTTTAACTCATAATCAGAGTGCCTGGATGTTTTTTCAACTGCCATCCAATACCATGGACTTCTGTTATAAGTAACCTGGACACTCATTTCACCCCCCATTCTTACTCGGCTACTTGCCCTATCCTTGAAGAGCACCTGTTTTTTTCTTCAACATTACCAACACTATTGTTCTTGACCCAGTGCAGACAGCACTCTAAAAGAAATCTACATTTTTGTCAAGTTGAGTTTTTTGCTAAATAAATATATGGTGGTTAAGTTGCCTTCTAGACACAGCTAGACTTAGGCCTCCAGTTGATCTTTGATGTGAAACTTCAGTATGAACAATAGCTCCACACACAGTGGGCTACAGCGGTTGATTCCATCACTCTCTCCACAGCACAGTGTCCACCTCTGGCCTCCTCTCCTCTCATCTCAGCCCTCCATCGCCCCGACACGCCCACCTCACAGCACAGCAGCACAGCCTGCGCCTTGGCTGCCATCATTAGGGGTGGTGCTGTTCACTCACCTGTCAGCTCCACTCAAGCGTGGATCAGTAGAGCCTCAGCTGGACCGTGCAGACCCCTGTCACCAACCCTGACCTCTCCCTCTCTTCCTGACTCCATATTCCGGCCCCTAGCCCCGGTCTACGGCCTCTTGCCCCGGTCCTGGCCTCCAGGCTGAGCTGCTGTCCCAGCATCCAGCTCGCAGCCCCTGCTCCAGCCAAAGCCCCCAGCCCCAACTCTAGACCTAGCCCCCGGCCCTACCCCCCCGGCCCCCGTGCCTCTGTTGCCCCCAGCATGGATGGACCTATCCTCGGGCAAGGTGTGGCCCCATGTGGCATGCCTGTCCAGAATAGAGGTTATCAGCTGTGATCGCAACAATAGACTTCTAGCTGAACCTGCTGCCCTGAGGGGACGGAGAGGTGGAGAAACAGAGAGAGAAGGAGAGCGAGTGAGACGTGGAGTGAGCAAAGGAGGGAGTTGATGAGTGAGGGGAGGAGGAAGAGGAAAGAGGAGAGGAGGTGGGAATAGGGATGGAGTTTTGCCCGGAGGCAGGGATGAGGCAATGAGTACCCCTTAAAAACATGCAGGCAGTTGGAGACCACCACAGGCACTTCTACAGAGGGAGAACATGGAGACCACCACAGGCACTTCTACAGAGGGAGAACATGGAGACCACCACAGGCACTTCTACAGAGGGAGAACATGGAGACCACCACAGGCACTTCGACAGAGGGAGAACATGGGGGCTTTCAGGTGTGTGTCAAACACTAAGCAGCATGCTCTCTGTTCTCTGCTTCCTCTCCACTATGACATGTTTTAGCCGGCCCACAGACATCCTCTGGAAAAGTCAAAGCAGAGAGGCCCAAATGTTTTTTGACGATTGTTTGATACTGTAAGGTGCTCTTTGCCCTTTTCTTTCTTTCTTTCTTTCTTTCTTTCTTTCTTTCTTTCTTTCTTTCTTTCTTTCTTTCTTTCTTTCTTTCTTTCTTTCTTTCTCTTTCTTTCTGTCCTAATAACTTTGCTCACTGACTTGTTTGTTAATTTCTGCTTGCTGTTTTCCATGTGTTTATTCAGTCACTTTAGATTAACTTGCCGTATCTTTGCCAGACAAACAGATTTCATATGTTGCTGGACAGTAGTTTAGGAGTGTAACACCAAACCATATGCCACCAATTGCTGCAAATTACCCTGGATACAGATTATCAGCACTAAAAAACCTGTCTGAGTTTGAAGCGTCATTAATTCTCCAGCCGTTTTGTTTTGCAATGAGATTGCCTGGCGCTGGTTGAAGGTTGGTTTGTTATCGTGGTCTCAGACATTGTAATCAGGCCTCAATAATCACACTTCCAGAGGCGGAATGCGCCTGGGGCCCACGCCAACAGGCTCTAATGTGGGGCGCCGCGGGCCGCTAGCCTGCAGACACACAGGCTGGCAGATGGAGGCTGCCATTAAACACGGACAATCACAGAAGACAGAACACAATCACTGAGCAATGCATTGTGCACACAGAAAGGAAGACAGTAAGAGAAGGAGATATACAATCTTACTGGAAATTACATATCTTTAAAATAAACTGCGATCCTTGATTATTGGAAAAAGTGTAGAATATAGGAAGATCCTGTGTAAAACAAAATGTACTACTCCTTAACGCATGCAGGTTCGATTATAAAAATGTATTGTTGTTCAAATAGGTTTCAAGAAATTATTTAAAGGATGTGGTCCCTTCTGTTAAGCCTGTTCAAAAACCTTGCTGCAGCATTGTGTACATTGTGGAGCTGAGCCAAGCAAGGCAGGTACCGTCATAACCATGAAGGCAGGTACATACAGGAAGACAGGTGTTACCATCATCACCATGAAGGCAGGTACATACAGTAAGACAGGTGTTACACCATCATCACCATGAAGGCAGGTACATACAGTAAGACAGGTGTTACACCATCATCACCATGAAGGCAGGTACATACAGTAAGACAGGTGTTACACCATCATCACCATGAAGGCAGGTACATACAGTAAGACAGGTGTTACCATCATCAACATGAAGGCAGGTACATACAGTAAGCCAGCTGTTACCATCATCAACATGAAGGCAGGTACATACAGTAAGCCAGGTGTTACACCATCATCACCATGAAGGCAGGTACATACAGTAAGACAGGTGTTACACCATCATCACCATGAAGGCAGGTACATACAGTAAGACAGGTGTTACCATCATCAACATGAAGGCAGGTACATACAGTAAGACAGGTGTTACACCATCATCAACATGAAGGCAGGTACATACAGTAAGACAGGTGTTACACCATCATCAACATGAAGGCAGGTACATACAGTAAGACAGGTGTTACACCATCATCACCATGAAGGCAGGTACATACAGTAAGACAGGTGTTACACCATCATCAACATGAAGGCAGGTACATACAGTAAGACAGGTGTTACCATCATCACCATGAAGGCAGGTACATACAGTAAGACAGGTGTTACACCATCATCACCATGAAGGCAGGTACATACAGTAAGACAGGTGTTACACCATCATCACCATGAAGGCAGGTACATACAGTAAGCCAGGTGTTACCATCATCAACATGAAGGCAGGTACATACAGTAAGACAGGTGTTACACCATCATCACCATGAAGGCAGGTACATACAGTAAGACAGGTGTTACACCATCATCAACATGAAGGCAGGTACATACAGTAAGCCAGGTGTTACACCATCATCACCATGAAGGCAGGTACATACAGTAAGCCAGGTGTTACACCATCATCACCATGAAGGCAGGTACATACAGTAAGACAGGTGTTACACCATCATCACCATGAAGGCAGGTACATACAGTAAGACAGGTGTTACACCATCATCACCATGAAGGCAGGTACATACAGTAAGCCAGGTGTTACCATCATCACCATGAAGGCAGGTACATACAGTAAGACAGGTGTTACACCATCATCAACATGAAGGCAGGTACATACAGTAAGACAGGTGTTACACCATCATCACCATGAAGGCAGGTACATACAGTAAGACAGGTGTTACACCATCATCACCATGAAGGCAGGTACATACAGTAAGACAGGTGTTACACCATCATCACCATGAAGGCAGGTACATACAGTAAGCCAGGTGTTACCATCATCACCATGAAGGCAGGTACATACAGTAAGCCAGGTGTTACCATCATCACCATGAAGGCAGGTACATACAGTAAGACAGGTGTTACACCATCATCACCATGAAGGCAGGTACATACAGTAAGACAGGTGTTACACCATCATCACCATGAAGGCAGGTACATACAGTAAGACAGGTGTTACACCATCATCAACATGAAGGCAGGTACATACAGTAAGCCAGGTGTTACACCATCATCACCATGAAGGCAGGTACATACAGTAAGACAGGTGTTACACCATCATCAACATGAAGGCAGGTACATACAGTAAGCCAGGTGTTACCATCATCACCATGAAGGCAGGTACATACAGTAAGACAGGTGTTACCATCATCAACATGAAGGCAGGTACATACAGTAAGCCAGGTGTTACACCATCATCACCATGAAGGCAGGTACATACAGTAAGACAGGTGTTACACCATCATCAACATGAAGGCAGGTACATACAGTAAGCCAGGTGTTACACCATCATCACCATGAAGGCAGGTACATACAGTAAGACAGGTGTTACACCATCATCAACATGAAGGCAGGTACATACAGTAAGCCAGGTGTTACCATCATCACCATGAAGGCAGGTACATACAGTAAGACAGGTGTTACCATCATCAACATGAAGGCAGGTACATACAGTAAGCCAGGTGTTACACCATCATCACCATGAAGGCAGGTACATACAGTAAGACAGGTGTTACACCATCATCAACATGAAGGCAGGTACATACAGTAAGACAGGTGTTACACCATCATCACCATGAAGGCAGGTACATACAGTAAGCCAGCCCAGCGAGCACAAAACGTTTTTTCAACGTTGATTTTTAGTTGAAATCTGGGTGATATTGGGTTTGAACGTCTAAGACCTAATTTCACCCTCTTTTCAACCGGCTAAAATGCGGTTACAACGTCAACGTGTAAAAAAACACAATTTGGTTCATCATATTGTTAAAACATTTGTTGTAGCTTGGAATAGAGGCAATATTGATAGTGTGTGAATTGGCATTTGTCCATTTTATTGTGTAACTGAGAGTTGAAATCTGGTCTATACGAAAACTACATTTCAACGCATTTTATGTCACATGAAATATCATAAATATGGGACTATAGGCTATGTGGTGCCAGCAAAAAGCTTCCAGGACACAACTATGGTTAATAGTTAAGCGCAATACTATAAAATAATGAATTCAGTTCCTGCAGCAACGCGCATGCGCAAGTACTTACTAGTTAGTAGCTATACTAACCGTGACTGACTAGACTAGACCAAAGCAAGTCTGCACCGGTCTGCACCAAGTGCGGAACGGCTATGTTATTGTAACAGATTGTATACGAGGTTCTGTGTACCTCCTCAGTCTCTGGTGTTAAATGAAGTTAACCTCTGAAGCCATAGGCTACAGCCTATAGACAACACACACACACAACATAATTTTAGTCTATTAATATAATAGTCTCGTACACATCACATAAAATAACTTGTCCACCCGATCGTCGACAATCATGTAGTCTACAAGTTGTGTGCGAGATAGAGTATATATGTGCCCAGCTCTCTACAGAGTATAAGAAAATATATAGCTCACCGCGTAGAGCAGACTGGCTTGAATGTGGGAAAGCGGGGTTCGAATCCCGTGTGCACTGCTCAATTTTTAATTTAAAATCCTGGTGAAATATGGTCTAAATCTGAACGTTCAATAAACGTCTGCAAATAGTGGGTGAAAAAACTTTCACTTTCAAACCTTCCTTGCACGTTTTTTCAACGTTGACCCTAAACGTTTTTTAAACGTCTTTTCAACTGAAAAATGCTCGCTGGGAGGTGTTACCATCATCACCATGAAGGCAGGTACATACAGTAAGACAGGTGTTACACCATCATCACCATGAAGGCAGGTACATACAGTAAGACAGGTGTTACACCATCATCAACATGAAGGCAGGTACATACAGTAAGACAGGTGTTACACCATCATCACCATGAAGGCAGGTACATACAGTAAGACAGGTGTTACACCATCATCACCATGAAGGCAGGTACATACAGTAAGCCAGGTGTTACCATCATCACCATGAAGGCAGGTACATACAGTAAGACAGGTGTTACACCATCATCACCATGAAGGCAGGTACATACAGTAAGCCAGGTGTTACCATCATCAACATGAAGGCAGGTACATACAGTAAGACAGGTGTTACACCATCATCACCATGAAGGCAGGTACATACAGTAAGACAGGTGTTACCATCATCAACATGAAGGCAGGTACATACAGTAAGCCAGGTGTTACACCATCATCAACATGAAGGCAGGTACATACAGTAAGACAGGTGTTACACCATCATCACCATGAAGGCAGGTACATACAGTAAGCCAGGTGTTACCATCATCACCATGAAGGCAGGTACATACAGTAAGACAGGTGTTACACCATCATCAACATGAAGGCAGGTACATACAGTAAGACAGGTGTTACACCATCATCACCATGAAGGCAGGTACATACAGTAAGACAGGTGTTACACCATCATCACCATGAAGGCAGGTACATACAGTAAGCCAGCTGTTACACCATCATCAACATGAAGGCAGGTACATACAGTAAGCCAGGTGTTACACCATCATCAACATGAAGGCAGGTACATACAGTAAGCCAGGTGTTACCATCATCAACATGAAGGCAGGTACATACAGTAAGCCAGGTGTTACACCATCATCACCATGAAGGCAGGTACATACAGTAAGCCAGGTGTTACACCATCATCACCATGAAGGCAGGTACATACAGTAAGACAGGTGTTACACCATCATCACCATGAAGGCAGGTACATACAGTAAGCCAGGTGTTACACCATCATCACCATGAAGGCAGGTACATACAGTAAGACAGGTGTTACACCATCATCACCATGAAGGCAGGTACATACAGTAAGCCAGGTGTTACCATCATCACCATGAAGGCAGGTACATACAGTAAGCCAGGTGTTACACCATCATCAACATGAAGGCAGGTACATACAGTAAGCCAGGTGTTACACCATCATCACCATGAAGGCAGGTACATACAGTAAGCCAGGTGTTACCATCATCACCATGAAGGCAGGTACATACAGTAAGACAGGTGTTACACCATCATCAACATGAAGGCAGGTACATACAGTAAGCCAGGTGTTACCATCATCACCATGAAGGCAGGTACATACAGTAAGACAGGTGTTACACCATCATCACCATGAAGGCAGGTACATACAGTAAGCCAGGTGTTACACCATCATCACCATGAAGGCAGGTACATACAGTAAGCCAGGTGTTACACCATCATCAACATGAAGGCAGGTACATACAGTAAGACAGGTGTTACACCATCATCAACATGAAGGCAGGTACATACAGTAAGCCAGGTGTTACCATCATCACCATGAAGGCAGGTACATACAGTAAGCCAGGTGTTACACCATCATCAACATGAAGGCAGGTACATACAGTAAGCCAGCTGTTACCATCATCAACATGAAGGCAGGTACATACAGTAAGACAGGTGTTACACCATCATCACCATGAAGGCAGGTACATACAGTAAGCCAGCTGTTACACCATCATCAACATGAAGGCAGGTACATACAGTAAGCCAGGTGTTACACCATCATCAACATGAAGGCAGGTACATACAGTAAGACAGGTGTTACACCATCATCACCATGAAGGCAGGTACATACAGTAAGCCAGCTGTTACCATCATCAACATGAAGGCAGGTACATACAGTAAGACAGGTGTTACACCATCATCAACATGAAGGCAGGTACATACAGTAAGCCAGGTGTTACACCATCATCACCATGAAGGCAGGTACATACAGTAAGCCAGGTGTTACACCATCATCACCATGAAGGCAGGTACATACAGTAAGCCAGGTGTTACCATCATCAACATGAAGGCAGGTACATACAGTAAGCCAGGTGTTACACCATCATCAACATGAAGGCAGGTACATACAGTAAGACAGGTGTTACCATCATCAACATGAAGGCAGGTACATACAGTAAGCCAGGTGTTACACCATCATCAACATGAAGGCAGGTACATACAGTAAGCCAGGTGTTACACCATCATCACCATGAAGGCAGGTACATACAGTAAGCCAGGTGTTACACCATCATCAACATGAAGGCAGGTACATACAGTAAGCCAGGTGTTACACCATCATCAACATGAAGGCAGGTACAGTAAGACAGGTGTTACACCATCATCAACATGAAGGCAGGTACATACAGTAAGACAGGTGTTACACCATCATCAACATGAAGGCAGGTACATACAGTAAGACAGGTGTTACACCATCATCACCATGAAGGCAGGTACATACAGTAAGCCAGCTGTTACCATCATCAACATGAAGGCAGGTACATACAGTAAGACAGGTGTTACACCATCATCACCATGAAGGCAGGTACATACAGTAAGCCAGGTGTTACCATCATCACCATGAGAAGACAAGCAGGTGTGATTCTCTCTGTGTCATGAGAGAGGACTACACTATTTTTGACAATATTCTTTAGTGGGAGAAAACATGACTAGAATAGCTTTTTGGATTGTTCAGTGTCTAAACTGGGATCAAAGATGATAAAAAAAAAAGATCTGCCTTAAAGATAAGTCATCAATCACAATAAAGTATACTTTCCTGTGACATGTTTCTATGTGCATGTGCCAAACAAATAGGATTGACTCATGTCTGTTCAGTACCATACACACGGGAATATAAACCCCATGGTGGACAGTGTGTGTTTGACTGTGAATCCTCTTCTGCATGCTTTTTCCAAATGGCTTTTTATCACATGGCTTCCTTCAGTACAGTTTGCCTATTAATCTTTTATCTCTCCACCATTTGTCTGATAGAACACCTACTACTCTCTTCTTTTGTTAATCTATCTCTGTCTCTCTTTCTCTTGTTCTCTCATATCATACAGTCATATATCCTCCCTCTGTGTTACAGGTTCCTGGATTCTTGGAACATGACTACAAGTGTTTCCTGTTTCACTTCCTGAGTGGAGAGACATACGGAGGTGCTGCGGAAACACACGGAGAAAGAGGGGTCTGTGTGTGTGTGTGTGTGTGTGTGTGTGTGTGTGGGGGGGGGGGGTGGTTGCTTGGGTGATACTCTGTACTTGATAGGCTCTGCCATCATGCCATATATCTCACTATGACTCGTTTATTACATGTGCCTATGTTGGTGGCAGCACTCCGCCGCTGAACAAACAGAGAGGCAATGTCAGTCACAGGAGCGCTCCCACAACAAACAGGAGTGGCTGTAATGGGGCCACCAGTGAAGTGACACCTGAATGAACCTGACATTGTAAGTGCAAGTCCTCTCCTGGATCAGACCATCAGCACTTTCCAATCTAATCAGACTTTCAATTTCAAAAATAGCACCTGCCGTAAAGCGTAAATCTCTCTCTGGAGAGTGCCAGGCTTTTGTGTTTCCCTTTCTCTAATTGTCCTGTGTCTCCGCCTCGTAAATCTCTCAGGAAAGAGCCATTAGCAGAAATGGCTGGCAGCGACTCTGCCACAGGGACATGGCTGGTCTGTTCACATAACAGTGAGAGGATGTCCAGGTACTGAGTCAAGGAGGGCCGATATTAGGACATTTTCTCTCTCAAAAAGTCTCAAGTACAGTAGGCTAAGTTCTAGTTGTGATGGCAGCTAATAAGCCACCCGGTAATGCCTTTCAGGTTTTTTTGTTTTTTTTCCCCCCAATATGTTTATTGTAATTTTTTTCTTATACACAACATACAGTGACAATACAACTTTAAAGCAGCTACGAGCAACTTTTTCGATTGTTATTAAACAGTATAAATGTAATATCAATGCATCACATCTTACCTCTAATAGTCGACGAGACCAAAGCCGTGTGTATCTGAGATTGCTCCCTTAGGTGATTATTAAGTCTATAGTCTGTCTAAACTCGCGCCAACAGGGGGCTCTCTAGAGCGACCGGACCGGGTAACCCGGAAGTGAAACGCGGAAGTGAAACCAGGAAGTGAAACGCAGCTGCCTTTTTACGCCGTTTGCGCTGCCTAGCAACATAACATAAACAATGTGAACGCCACGCATACTCGCGGGAACATCTCGCGTTATATTCTAACAGGTTTTTTGGAAGTTATTTTGTGGTTATGGCCGAAGTGGCTGCTGCAAACCGTTTCATTTCAATTCCTGATCTGCCCTGGCTACAGACACACTAACACTGGCCGATTCACTCGGGGTTCAAGCGAGACTACTCTGCGTTGGTATCGTCGACTATTAGAGGTAAGATGTGATGCATTGATATTCAATTTATACTGTTTAATAACAATCGAAAAAGTTGCTCGTAGCTGCTTTAAAGACCAGACACTTTACAACATACACACACACATACACACACAATCAACCTGCAACAATTCAAACTAAATACTGATAAAACAAATCAAAACACTTCCTCCACATTGCTCACACTTTTTTTTTTTTTTTTTTACAAACTTTCAGGCAAGACCTCCGCTCCATCTCTCATGAAACGCATGTATGGCTCCCAGAGCTGAGCAAAATCTTTCCCTTTGCCCTTAGCAATGTACGTTAGTCTTTCCAGGCCAATACATTCCGAAAGTTCCCGTTTCCACATTTTTAGTGATGGCGCATCCATATTTTTCCAGCAAAGTGCAATAGCTCTTCTGGCTTGAAGAAGTCCGAAGTCCAGTAGTTTAGCTTGTTTTGTTGTTTGCACAAAGTCCCCCGGATAGATACCAAGCACACAGAGTTTGACATTAAGAGGAACTTCAGTATCAAAGATCTTTGACAAACAATTTATGCTTTTCAAGTTTACTTTTAGAAGTGTTGTTTGCTAGATTGCTAACTATTAGGTGGCCCTAGAGTAGCCTAATGTGGCCTGTAAATGCTTGCCAGCTACCTAAAATAGTGCAAGATGAGCTATTCCAGCATTAGATGCAGCAGCCTTCCAATGGCAGTCAAATGAACAAGAATTCACCAGAATGCAGGAAATGAGTGGGGTCAACGGACCACCAAGGGTCCCTGAGGGGGTTGCAGGTGGCCCCCAATAAAATTATCTTAATCGTCCGCATTATTTCATTTTCAAGAAGTAATAAACACAATTAGAGAATGTAGAAGACTGACTGCTTTGATCATTATCTGTCAACTCTCTAGTCACGAAATCATATCTGACAATAAAAGAATCTTCTTAGATTTGTGGATCAGAGACAAAATATCATCAAATGGTGTCCATGGCTCTAATGTGAACTCAGGTCCTCTATGACAAAGGTTGAGAAACACTGATAAAACACATCTGCAGGTCTACAGGTGCTGTAAAGTGCAGATTCATTGTTCTTAATGAACCAAAGAGCCCACTTTACAGAGCCTCACGCATTTCATTGAATCTCTGCAGATATTCCTCTGAAGTTCCCTGGCTCGCATTCTCGCCACCTGCTCCGCCCTAATCTAGCTCCGCCCTAATCCTCCATCCAGAGGGGAGCCCACAAATAAACTGACTTGAGTCTCTCTCTCCCTCTCTCTGATAGACACACACACACACACACACACACACACACACACACACACACACAGTTTGACACAGCACTGTTAAAAAAAAAACTAATGTCCAACACTACGTATATACTGTATGCTACTCTGTCAGTACTGTACCTGTAATCCATTAGCCTGGGTAAACCCAGCCTCCACGTGACTATCAGTCATGAAGAAAGTTACGTTACAGGCAGAGTCTGTGACGTCACGTTGAAGGCTGGGTTCACCCAGGCTAGCTGCCACCAATGTAGCGTTAGGCCGGCTACGAACTCAGGACCTCTGGCTTGACTATACACTGCTCAACACCTTAACCGCTCGAGCTAAAGGGCCAGCCCGATAGCTCGAGCGGTAGTGGAGCTGTGCCATTTCTGAAGCCTACACTAGCAACAGAGCTTCCTACCGTCGCCTGGGGCCTGGTAAAGCAAGCTTTTCAATGATCAAACAGCCTGTTCTCCCTGTAATCTTGTTCACTTTTCATGTTACAGATATTGGTGCAGTTAAATACTCCTAGACACAAGTTGGTTATGAAGGATGATCGAGCTAGTCAATACCGATCCGTAACACTACATGAAGTACAAATTTATGAAAAGGAAATTATGCTTTGTCCGTGTCCGTGTGCGCCGCCATATTGCTGTGACGTCAAGTGTGTTTATCTCGGAGAACTTGGTGGATGTTGTCTGAGTTTCTGACTCAGAATTCTGACTTGTTGACCGTTCCATTGCACTTTTCCATGTCAGAGTTCTCCCCCCCCCCCCCCCCCCAGAGCTCCGAGTGCAAGCATTTGCAGCTTCGTTGTAAACCGTTGCGAAATCTCTCCTGAGAAGTGGGGGTGCGTTCAAGAGCATTCACTTGACTCAAAGAACTTCTATCCATAAATATATAATACAAAAATATACATTCAAAGTTCCACTAGTGTATGCAGCCCAGTTTCCAGGGTCAGATGACAGCATGTCTGGCTTGGCAGCAGCACTTCTCATGTCAGCCAGCCAGCCATTTGGGATTTCTGTGGTTAGAATGGTTTCCTTCCCAAGCCTCAGTCAGCTTGAATTGTCACATAATAGGCTCCCTGAATATCATTGTTTTTTGTACTGTGCGCTAACTGCTGCAAATAGTCTACAATGAATCTATTTCCTGCACTCATTTGCTTGATTTAAGGTTTCTCAGCAAAGTAGATATAACACATTGGAATTAACTGCCTGAATACAATATAGACAAAAACAATGACATCAAAGGAAGTCTTGCTAAATCAGGTCTGAGGAAGCTAGCAGCCCCAGGTCTCTGATGACCAGCAGGTCTTGATTCCTTTAAAAAGAAGTGAGTTGTGTGTTTCATGTTTAAGGGGCTTAAACCAGGGTGACGGCCAGCTCTGGGAAAACAACATGGAAACGACTCCTCACAATCAAATATCCTGTCTTAAGTATTTTGGGAGATTTTAGTGTATAAATAGGAATCAGTAAGTGCAGCGGTAAAATGATTTCCTGTTACAAGCACAGTGGTTTGCTGATGAACATCAAGAGGGACGTGAGCAGGGATTGGCATCACGTATTACACGCTGCAACATGCGAAACGTGCTAGGCCATTTCTGTATGCTACATGTGATCAACACTATTTCCCTCTGGTGGTGATTATCTTCTCTAAGGTGCTCTTTTGTCTTTAGTCTTTTTTTGTAAGGTATTTTTGTGTGTGGAGAGGAAATCAGTCTATTTTTAAAACTTGACAGAGATTTCATCCTGGCGTCTCTGTCTTTCCCCATGCCTTTTATAGATAGAAGTAATTCTCTTCCATTTCTAAAGTGGACAGTAATATTATCTTTAATATGGTAATCATTGCAAAAAACCATCTTTGTGCGTTGAGTTTAAGACTGTAGTACAAGTGTAGTGAATTTATGTCTAATCTATATAAATGTCCCTTATTATTACTATAAATCATCAAAGCGCTTGGAAACTGAGGTATAAAGGACCTTAACCATTTCATTAAATCTAATTAAATTGAATTGACATTAAAAGTCATAATTTCTGTCTCTTTTTTATGAGTGCAGATGAGATGTGAGCCATGCTGGATCTCCTCAGTGTTAAACACATACTGCATACAGTATTACAGAGTTAATGGGACAGATAATTGACAGTGAACCATAGGAGGTTAATAATAGATGCTTAATTGACTCCTATCAATTTGTTACACTGAGGATCACTGCCTCATTCATACAGAAAGCAGTCAAATCCCCAGCAATGGCCATATTTCTTTTTTAGTAGCATTTTATTGAAAACTTTGGGATACAAGACAATGAAGTAGTAATGTATGAATGACTACATCGCCATGAAATACAAAATACTGTACAACTCAAAACAGACAGACAAAAGTGAGAAAAAGACAATACAAACATATACATACTGTAGACACAACTGTAGGTTTGATGTCATGTATCACTTTCTAGTGATCACTTTTCTATGGAAACAGGTAGAAGAGAAGTGAAGAGGGAAACATTCAGAGTATTTGCATCTAAATGTACTGCAGCAGGTTCCCGTCCCACTTCAGGACAAATATCTATCCTGTGCACCAAAATAAAACACATGCAACCTAGTAGTTTAGGTAGACATATTCACCATGAACTAGTTGCTTATTAGCATGCATATTAGTAGCATATTGGTTGCTCCCGGCTGCTCCTGCTTATTGATAGTAAATAATGAAGTTGTTGTAGGCTACATGTACATTACAATCCTAATATTGTTAATTGGTTACTGTTGTTTGTTGCAGTTGCACTTTGATGTGGTCTGAATGTATGTGAGAATCAGAATCAGAATCAGAAAGACTTTAATGATCCCCGGGGGGAAATTGGGACAAGTTACAGTAGCTCGCTCACAGAACACACATAGCATAAAATAAACAGTAGTAAATGCGATATTAAGCAAAATAAGCAGAATAAGAACACAACATAGCATAGAATAACAGTAGTAAATGCGAGAGAAGCAAAAATAAGTAGAATATGTCTAAGTAAGCAAAATACGTAGAGTAAGTATACATTCCGTGCCAATTATCATTATTGCACACTGGACTTATATTAAGTCGGCTTGCCCTATACGTTACACGTGGCTCAGCCAGGCACAGTTAACCTATCGGCTGGCTCAGTCTCAGGGAGACTGAGCATCTCCGACGTGCTCTTTTAAGAGAGGCATTAAATAAACCAATGGCCACAGGCAGGAATGATTTCCTGTGCCTCTCCGTATTGCATCTAGGTGGAATCAGTCTCTCACTGAACGTACTCCTGTGTTTGACTAGCATGCCGTGGAGTGGGGGCGAGTCATTGCTCATGATGGAGCGTAGCCTGGACAATGTTCTCTTCTCTGACACCGCAGTCAGAAAGCCCAGATCCAGCCCCACAATGTCCCTGGCCTTACGGATCAGTTTGTTGAGTCTGTTGGCATCAGCTGCCTTCAGCCTGCTGCCCCAGCACACAATAGCAAACAGGAAGGCACTAGCCACTACCGACTCATAGAACATCCTCAGCATGGTCCGGCAGACGTTGAAGGACCTCAGCCGTCTCAGAAAGTAGAGACGGCTTTGCCCCTTCTTGTAGAGTGCATCAGAGTTCTTAGCCCAGTCTAGTTTATTGTCAATGTACACTCCAAGGTACTTGTAATCCTCCACTATGTCGACACTGACCCCGTGGATTGAAACAGGGGTCACCGGAGCCTTGACCCTCCTCAGGTCCACCACCAGCTCCTTTGTCTTTGACACGTTGAGCTGCAGGTGGTTCTGCTCACACCATGTGACGAAGTTGGCCACCACATCCCGATACTCATGGTCGTCGCCATCTTTGATACATCCCACTATCGCAGAGTCGTCAGAGAACTTCTGAAGGTGGCAAGACTCTGTCTGGTAGGTGAAGTCCGTGGTGTAGATGGTGAAGAAGAAGGGAGAGAAGACCATCCCCTGTGGTGCTCCCGTATTGCTGACCACTCTGTCTGACACACAGTTCTGCAGGCGCACATACTGTGGTCTGCCAGACAGGTAGTCTACAATCCAGGCCACCAGGGGGGCATCCACCCGCGTCGCCGTCAGCTTCTCACCCAGTAGAGCCGGCCTGATGGTGTTGAAAGCACTGGAGAAGTCGAAGAACATGACTCTCACAGTGCTGGCCGGGTTGTCAAGGTGGGCGTAGGCGCGGTTGGTCAGATAGATGACAGCGTCCTCCACTCCCAGTCGGGGCTGGTAGGCGAACTGGAGGGGGTCAAGGGATGGTTTGACCATAGGCCTGAGCTGCTCCAGGACGAGTTTCTCCAGGGTCTTCATGATGTGGGACGTCAAAGCTACCAGCCTGTAGTCGTTGGAGCCACTGGGTCTTGGCTTTTTAGGCACAGGAACGATACAGGACATTTTCCACATCACGGGGACCCTTTGGAGACTCAGGCTCTTGTTGAAGATCAGCTGTAGCACATCACACAGCTGGGGGGCACAGGCTTTGAGCACCATGGGGCTGACGCCATCCGGGCCAGCTGCTTTCCTAGTGTGTAGCCTCATAAGCTGATTCCTCACCTGGTGTGATGGTGATGGTGTGGTGTGATGCACTTTATCGTGATACACTTTATGGTTTGTGTTGTTATGCTAATTTGTATGTGCTGATGTAACTATAGCAGTGTCTTTAACATAATTTTACTGAAACCAAATACCCTGGTTGTGTGGCAATTACAGTTCTATTCTAAGGTCCACTCCCCACTCTATTCTAGCACCTTATAAGGCCCATACTGAACAAAGCAGATTAAGATCGTAATTCATGTAGCCTACAACTTCCTTACTAAATAAGCAGTATGCAGGAGGTTATTGAGGGAAAACTCTACTGTAGTTGTAGAATATGGTCTTGCAAAATAAGGCATTAATAAGTGCTTTATAATGACTAATAAACAGCCAATATGCTACTAATATGCATGCTACTAAGCAACTAGTTCATGGTGACCTCATGCAGCTATTCTATTGTAGGATAGCTATTCTAAGATGTGCCACTCTCTCAGAAATGGAGTGTGATTGATTGGATTTCCAATACAAAACCAATATTCTTCTGCCCAGCATGTTTGGACCCAGTCCACGTACTTGCATGTGTACTTAAAGCATGTATTTGAATAGACTACAGTTGATTTGGTGAGGCACAATATCCTTGTTCCCTGGCCCAGTGGCCCTATAACTTATCTGTTCCATCCGGTTACATGTATGCTGTTTCCTCACATGGTCAAAGCCAGTGTGTATGACACGTTTTTCCCACTGCCATGTGAGTTTGTCTATCAACATTCAGGATGTAAGAGTTTATTTTTTCTGACGCCACTCGACAGAATACGGCAGGCCCGATCCTCGGTGTGAATGGTGAATATGACAGGTCAGCTACTGTCCCAGGCCCTCTAGCTCTCTTCCAGTCCTGTGGAAGACCTCCATTGTTTATACATATCTCTTTCACCTTTTTCCTCACAAACAATCAGTGAGGAAGCCCGTCCCGTGAGCGGCTGACACACAGTGTCCCGGCCAGTGCAGCCAGCTGTGGGACATAACACAAATGGTAGCAGGACATGGACAGGGTGGAACCTGGATAAACACACTCGCATCATTCACGTGTATTCACCTGATCATAAATGTGACATGGTCTGGCTTAGATGTTGAAGAACACACTCTATCTATATACATTTGGCAATGTGGGATCTGTTCTCTGTTCTCTGTTCTCTGTCTGTTTAAATTTTTGTGCCGGCGCAGCTATGCCGTTTTACGTGCGATCGGGCTGAAACTTTCAGGGGGTGTAAAGAGCACCTGCACCCATGCAGGTGACCTGACAGAGCCGGATTTTTAAATTAGGGCAGATTAATTGCCCTAAGGCTGATTGCCCTAAGGCTGAAGCTATAGTTCAGTGATGATGTCATCAGTGATGTCATCATTCTGAGGCTATATAAGTGATGGGAGTAGGGAGGAACCAGACGGAGACGATCGCTTCCACCCCTGGAAGCGACGGAGCCGGATTTTTTAATTAGGTGATTGCCCTAATTGTCATCAGTGATGTCATCCATGATGATGTCATCAGTGATGTCATAGAGCAGGCGAGGCCGCAATGCGCAGTGCTCATCAGTGATGTCATAAGATCAAGTGAGCCCGCATAGCGGGCGAGCTGCAGGGCGGGCGAGCCTATGAATCGAGCGCGCGAGATGCCTAGTGTAACAAACAACCGTTTTAGGATCATTAACAACTTACAATTTGTTAGGAAATTGTTCACCAACTTTCACATCGATTTTCTCTGAATGTTGCTTTTAGGAGTACGAACATTATCTTCTATCTTCTTCTATTTTCAGATTGCAATGTATGACACATAATTTGAAAGCTTACAATAATGCAATTTTATAATTTAGAAAAAAATAATAAAGATGACTTTGGCCTACTTGTTACCCAAAAAAACACCAGTCCCTGTCACAAATAGTGAGAACTGTCTGGAAAAGAAGACAAACATGACTGTTGACGCCGTTAGCTCTAATGTAGACACTAACTCAAACAGTGCATTCGTTGCACCTGCACAGTCCAAATGAAACAATTAAAGCGTTAATGCTATGCCCCTCTCCCCTGCTTCCTCTTTAACTCATGGTAATTTTATGCACAGGAGGCTCATCGGCTCTTAATTTGAATGAATGTAAATAGTGTGCGTTGGAACACAGGGCTGGCAGTGTGCCATGCATCACTCGGAGGACTTAAGCAGTTTGAGAGCAGACTGATAGATGAACCTAGCTGCAGATATGTGGCTGGATGGAGAAAGGGAAGGTGTTGGAAGGTTGAGGATATTCATCATGGCAATTATTGAAAGTGTTTTTTGGCTGACATCATCGTCCGGACCCATATATCAGCCAGGAGCAGCATGCTTATGACTTAGTGACACAGGCTGAGTGGAGGACATTGAGCAGTAAAAATTAGCAGGTTATACCGGGTGAAAAATGAAGCCATCACAGGGCCATAAGCAGCCACCATTTGTTATTCCAGGGAGTCGTTATTTCAGGAAGTAGGCTTTGTGGATGTTATTGTTTGTACCATCATGGTTTTTCCTGTGAAATATACTTCTTAACAGATTTATGCCTATTGTGTTATGGTGTTAGTCCACTGTGCAATCATAGTTGCTTAGGAAATAAGTGGGTTCTTAGAAGTTGAATGGTATTTCATATCCTCCGGAAACAGAAGAAGTACAGACATAAATTGTCAGAGATTCACACGCAAGTAATCTAAAATGGCTAGATGTGTGTGTGTGTGTGTGTGTGTGTGTGTGTGTGTGTGTGTGTGTGTGTGTGTGTGTGTGTGTGTGCGCGCACTGTTTGTCTTGCAGCAGGAAGCAGCAGATACCAGGCTCTTGAATCAACGCTCTCAAGGCCGGAAGGACCTTCCTCAAGAGGGTGTGAGCAGCGACAGAGCATGCTCAGTCCACACTGCGTCTGACCCAACCACGCACAGCCTTACTGCCTCTCTCAAAGGCAAACACATGCACAGTACAACATTATGGTCCGCTTTCCTAGTCTCTCCCTCCTAACCTCTCTCTCTTTTGATCGTTCTCGCCAAAGCTGGCCCCTCTCGGCACTTAAAAATAAAAATGTTCCCCCACGTATCACCTCTGCATCTTTTATTGTTGGTCAATGGTTTGGTCAGCAGGTGTTTGTCTTAACAAAGGTCTTTTGACTGAAAAGCTGGCCATGTACTGAAAGACGCAGTGGTATGTGTGAGAACCTTTCTTTTAAATAAGCACATAGAACTGTGCGTGTCATTTCACTCACTGTGATGTCATGAATCACATATTTCTCTTTACATGAGACATCTGTATACACTGTAGTGTACTCTGGTCATGTTCTGGATAAGCCTGTGAAGCACTCCGTCTGGTCATGTTCTGTATAAGCCTGTGAAGCACTCCGTCTCTCTCCAAAGTTTAAGATGTCGTAAACACACGGCGGGCCCTCCCTCTTGGGGAAACTCTCGGGAACATCAGAGGGGTTCCTGGGTCTCTTACGTCTGTCCTGCAGCTCCTCTGGGCAGCCGCCCAATTGGCTGGGAGTCTGCTGCCCTGACCCTGAACCCTGGATACGAGGGGTTAGCCAAGGGCCGGCGCAGCGGCTGAGGGGTGGGGTGCAGTGGCGAAGGTCAGGATGGGGGGTGGAGGGTGGGGGGGAGGAGGTGGCTAATAAACACAACAGAGGAAGGCCCGTCAGGATGTGTCTTTTATAGCTGGCTGGTACTTGAAGGCATCAAACTCCACTCCCATAGATGAGAGGCAGGCAGTCCGGCAAGCAGATGAATCCTGTGAGGGTGGAAATGATGGGCTCGGGATTTTTACAAGGTCAGGACAGGGTTAGAGGAGGGTCAGGGACTCAGCGATGCCTCCTTTTCAATCTGATGCATTGGGAGCCTGTTCACTTTGTCATGCCAATAGCCTCACACGGTTGCTCTTAACACACGGTAGCTCTTAACACACGGTAGCTCTTAACACACGTGCTCTTACCTAAAGGAAAGCAAAAACATGGCGAGTCATGCAGTACAAACATTTAAATGCATCATCACCGTCACCCTCCAGACGACCCTGGACTCCCCCTTTCACCTCCACCTCCCAGCCTATACAGCCCTAACCTCTCCACTCCCTCTGACACGGTCTCCTTCCTTGTTTCATTTTCATTACAGCCCTCCTGCTGGGAGCTGAACTTGTTGCCCCGCCTGAACTGGGGCGACAGCTCACTAAATCACTGCCTTTTAGTGGCGCTGCCCCCTTTTTTATACACTTTAATCACCAGACTCCAGTAACAGGGAATATTGGGCCCAGTGTATGGAATTTTCCTCATAAAAGAAATGGCAGAGGCCACTGATGTGCTTCTCATGGCAGAATCACTGATAGAATCCATCTTGTTCCTGCTGAGACAGTGGTGCTGGTGTCGGGAGGGGGGGGGGGGGGGGGGGCTCGCTGTTACGGGTGACAATCAATCGCTCTGGATCAACAGGTTTTAGGCCGTAAACTTGAGGTCATCTCCTATCTAGCCGACAGTTTCTCATCTGGCGGGGCCGGTGTGTTAACACCGATGGGAGGCCTTGGCTTTTGTTTGTTATTTATGGTTAGTCACAGGTTCAGAAATGGTTCTGAATGATCGGAGGCTATCTTTCACACAGTACCTGTCATAGCTTTAAAATGGTTAACCCCTTGTGTACATGCTGTGTCTCTGAAGTGTACAGCAAGAGAAGGAACATACAATATATTAATAAAACAAGTTAGTCATGTGGAAAGAGGTTATAAAGCGAGTTGTTGATTGTAAGTCAATATGATTTCTTCTGTCAGAGGGCACATTGTCTCATGCCTTTTGATTCTGCCCTTCACTGACGGGATTCTGGGCCAAACTATTTGACTGGTACTCTAAGGCCTACAAAATAACCCTTCAGCCGGAAGCAGAAGGAATGGATGTCTCCCTCTTCACCTTCATTTCAGTTGTGGTTAACGCAGAGGTTCTCAAATGTTTTTCAGCCAAGGACCCCTTACAAGATAGAAAATATACCGAGGACCCCCTCATTCTGATTTGTGATTTTGGGCTAAGCCTAATTGTTTCCATGGTAGGCTAATGTGCTTGACTTTTAAATTGATAGGTTTGTTAGATTATAATGTAATCTGTGAACCATTTTAGATTTAAAGCATAACATATTTTTCGTTGAACTGTGAACCTTTTCAAAAAAAAAGAAAAAAATATAACACCTTTTTATACAGGCTGCAAAGAGAAGTCTGTATAGAAGTGAATGGGACAATGACCCGACTTCTCACTTGATTTATTACCTCAGTAAACACTTCAGTTTATGGTCTCAGTTGTTGTTGAAGTCTTCTTCAATGCAGTATTGGTCACTATGGTCAAATATGGTCACTCCTGACTCCAAGAAAACCAAGATGGCGACAGCCAAACTGCCAAACTCAAGGCTTCAAAACAAGTCTTTTGTAGTGTTGAACTTGTAGTTTTTCTCCAGCCTGTTTTACTCTGCATACAAAAGGTATAAACAGAGTGGACTCCACCCCCCCCCCCCCCCCGGATCGATCAGATATTGAATAAGAAAACTATGTACACAGATCCAATCCAATATGCATCTCACCCTTCTCATCGGTCTTCTCATTCTCTGCTTGTCATCGATGTCCACCTTCCCTGCTCACTCCCTTCTCTCCCCATGCTCATCCTTCCTCTGTCCTATTTCATCTTCCTCCTCCTCCAGCCCAGCATTAATCCTCCTCCTCCCTAAGGAAGCCCACTTGGTGCAGCAGTGAGGGTATTTAGAGCCAGTGTTGACATTGGACAGCACGTTAGACAAATATCCCCGACTGGAAACCACAAGACAAATGGCAGACCCCATGCTCGCTGTGTTCTGGCAGTGAGTTTGCTAGTCTGGCTGAGCTGTGGCCAGCTATTCAGCACAGGTGACGTCTTACTGCAAGAAAAAGCCAGACCCCTGCATGGAGGGAAGGTGGAGAGGTGAAGGGAAATGTAGAGAGGGGGAAGATGGAGGGAAGGTGGAGAGGTGAAGGGAAATGTAGAGAGGGGGAAGATGAATAGAGGATGGAAGGAGAGAAAAGTGATTAATGTTGAAATGATGGATAGAGTGGGACAGTATAGGCTATAGAGAGCACAGGGTGGATGTGAGAAATGGACCGATTCAGATTGTAAGACAAAACAACACAAAACTCAAAGAAGCTAAACTATCAGATAAGTGCAAAATGTAATATGCTGAATTCAAATACTTGTTTATCTCTGCTGCAATGATTTCATCTTCAAAGGGAAGGAATCAAAATAATAATTTGTGTCAAGAGGCAAAGCTAACCTTGCAAGCCAGCTGGATTCTCGCGAGATCTTGAGATCAGATCACGCGATGAGTCTTTGTGAAAACAAAACCATCCATCTGGCAGCATCAGGTTAAAGCTAGCTGGTGAGGTAACATATTTTCGTAGGCATCATTGCTAAGTCTTTGAAACTGATTTCAAATAGATGTATTAGCCATGTGAGTCCGACTGTATGTCTGATTGTGGTAAAGTGCTTCTCCAAAGCTCTGTGAGTCCCCCCACTATACAATAAACATAAAGCTATGTGGAGGGCTTTGGCAAACCAGCAGCTTCCACAGACAACCAGGTGGTGGCTTTGATTATGGGTGCACATTACATCATTTCAGGGTGGAAACACACGCGCACGCACGTGCACACACACACACACACACACACACACACACACACACACACACACACACACAAGCACGCAGACAGCACTCATACAGTGTATGCAGACAGGGCTCTGTGACAAGCTATCTACACGCACTCAGCACTTACACACAGCACACACACGCAGACACACACACGCACTCAGCACTTACACACAGCACACACACACACACACACACGCAGACACAGACAGCACACCACACCACACACAGCCTTCAGAGATATGGGCCCGGTCTGACAACCACCAAGTTGACTTGGCATTGGTCGGGCTGGAGTGATCCAAGAAAAGCAAAGCGGACCCACGAGAGGGCTGGGGCTTTTGTGTTTGTGGAGTGTCACACTTCATCACGAGGGAAACCCATAACAGGCCCAGGAAGAGCTTTGAAGCTATGGGAGGGGTGTGTGGGACTCGCCTCTGTGGCTACCTCTGATGTCAACTCCAATATTCTGATTGCAAGCTATTTCCTGGATTAGGATTGTGTTTGTCGGGTGAGAGGGAAACCGTCCGAGGATTGTATATCAGAGAGCAGACGCACTAATTACAGCACCCACCAGACAATTTACAGATTAAAAGAGTATTTCACCACCATTGTTTGGTGTAATGCTTGGTAAACTATAGTCATTTATAATATTTATTTACCAGTTGCTATCAGCAAAGCCAGCATTCGAAGTGTGGAAAAGAAAATAATCATCACCTCTTTGCAAAGATGGAAAAGTGCTTACAGAACAGTAGTAAACAGGGTTTCTTTGGCTTGCAATCGCAGTGGGACCGCTTTAGGTGCAGACAGTTCCAGGAACCATCCTCACTGCTAGCACTGTATTAAAGATAAATGTTTGCATTTGTCCACATCCAACTGCTATTCAGATGGCTTGGCCAAGTCTCAACAATATGTGGGAGGTTTTGAAACTGGGTCATGGATTTGAGCAGTTTGCTGTAGGACCATGTGAGGACTATAGAACCATGTGAGGACTATAGAACCATGACCGAAGAAAACATCCACCTACTTCTATGTGGAAGAACTAAGTGCTATAGGGAACCATTCTTTTTTCAATTACGCCTTCAATTACACGATCTTTAATATTGATGATTTTATAAAGCAACATCCTTTTAAGCACTCTGTATACCAACAGAAAATGCATACATGTTCTAATATATTTCAAAATTATATTTAAATTTTTGATTTTGTCCATTTAAAACATATTTGACAATACTATGTATTGCTGTATTATACAGCATAAAATCAGAACAATTTATATATAAGGAATATATTTCCATATGTTTTAGTTTATTTCCATATTTAGTTTAGTATGTGCTGTTTTCTTTTCAATATTTAATATTTCCTTTGGATTGGATAGCATAGGCTGAATATCCAATGGTTTGGATTACCAAGAGGAGGGTGTCTCTGTAAACCATTAGAGATCCTGTATACAGAATGGTGTTTGGCAGCAGGGTCAGGTGCGAGTCTTCGTGTAGTGCGTGCAGTTTGCCTTGGCTGCTTCATAATTAGTGGAATGGTGGCGTATACTTTAATGGACCACATCCTTTTGGCTGGAGCTTCATAGGACTCAACCACTGAAGCCATAATTCGATTCTAGGATGCTGGCAGCAGGGCAAGACAATTTCAAATCAAGGAAAAATATTCAGGAAATTGCATTTGTACTTAGGGATGGTTGGCTGGTTTGTCCTGGAAAGGTTCAGTTCCTGTAGTGTTGGATGGATCTGAGACTCTTTTTTTGATTTATTAAGAAAATCAAGATTCATTTTCTGTAATTCACACAAAATCTTCTTTGAGGCTCCTACTGAAGATCAACACTGGGTGTCAGATAAGTTCAGATTGGAACAGAAAAGTGTAAGATATAAATAGCACCACTCACTATGAAATTATCTGACGAGTCTTTTCAAAGTAAAGGTATTTATTATTTTGAAGACCAAATATTAAACACCGGCAACATGATCTCAGGGCTTTCAGAACCACTCAAGAACGAGAGCTTATGGAGCAGAACAATTTTCATCAATCTTATGCTATATGCAGTTTATAGTGGAATGAAGGCAAAAGCCAGATTTTCATTGGGGGTTTCAGAAGAAAAAACGTAAATTACTTCTCTCCGACGGAGGCTGTTGTTAAGGATGGTGCCATGATCAAACACAATTTGGATCAAACCATGACTTTATTTCACATTCTCTCACATTTCCAATCAAGAACCGATTAGCCTCAGACATTAATGAGCCTTCTAATCCATTTGGGCCCCTCGTGATAACAGTTAATTGTCTGTAAAAATGTGTACAGATCCCCGTTTGGGTTGTTTACTAACTGATTTGGATGTGGTTAGGCCCTAAAGAGGTATCATTATGTTGATAGTTCTTTGGAAAATGAGCCCCTAATGGAAGCAACACCAGAGTGGAGCAGAGTTAAGAATACACAGGACTGCTTTCAAACGTTGCTCATTTGAGTGCAAATTTATCACTATTTTACGTTAACATTTGGCTGTCATCAACCTTCAATGAACTTCATCTATAATTAGCGTGGGGTTTCCTGCAATGCTGAATAGGTTGGAGAAGGAACTCAACCATTTTCACATGAAACCTTGGATATTTGGATAGGCTTGGATTCATGATCTAAGCCAGTTCACGTGTTAGAGCAGTGACTGGACTAGCAGATGTTCCAGTGGAAAGAATGGTTTGACTGGGCCTTGTCCATTGCTTCATTGAAACTGAAATCCAAACTGAAATGGAAATTGAATCGGAATATAGGGATTGATTGGTTTGGGTTTTGTCAAAAAGTTATGTTTGATGGTGTTCATTTATAGTAATGGCAATTACTCTGACAGAGTACACTGCTCACATTCTTCATTTGGACTACTGTAACCTCTCAGAGCATGTAATCGCTGCCTGTTGGACCTTTTGTATATAATTAGGATTAGCAGATATGAGCATCTCTTTGAGGGTAATTAATAACCCCCAAAAACATTCAAATATTCATCCCGGATAGTTCAACTTTAGTGAAATACCCGTGCAGTGTATCGGGGTGCGCAGCCATTGTTAGCTCACTCACTCAGTCTCTCACACACAGACACACACACACACACACACACACACACACACACACACACACACACACACACACACACACACACACACACACACACACACACACACACACACATACACACACACTGGATTTGCATTCCTATTATAGTTTTGATTCTTTTTTTCCAACTTTACATTTATTGAGTAAAGTTAGAGTATACAAACACACCTTCCAGTTGTTACATTTTTCTTTTTTTTTAGTTCTTCCAAATAAAAATCCATAAATTGCAATCTGTGTAGATTTATTTGACTGCCCTGTCCTCATTTATAGTTGATTGATTCTGATACCCGTTGGAGCACACAATCACTGGCCATTTAGTCAGGCCTCGCTCACAGAGTTGGCATGCAGCCTCTCTCTGGTAAAGGGACTGCATTTATATAGCGCTTTACATTGTGCCTACATTCACCCATTCACACACCGAAGGCGACAAGTTGCCATGCAGGGTGCTGGCACAGCCATCGGGAGCAATTTGGGGTTCAGCGTCTTCCCCAAGGACACTGCGACGTGGACTGGAGGAGCCGGGGATTGAACCACCGACCTTCTGATTAGTGGATGACCTGCTCTACCTCCTGAGCCACAGCCACACCAGAGGGTTTTCGTAGTCCATTTACTTGGCTGATTCCACAGCACAAATGAGTCAACGCAGGTTCAGCACCACGGAGAGCTCCATTCATTCGCTACTGATGGAGCTCACCTGAGTGAAGGAGCACATTCTGTTGACTCATTTGGACCACTAATCTTTACACTTCCTTAAAGATTAAGCGTGATCGCACGTAAAATGGCATAGCTGTGGCCGAACACAATTTGCTCACTCACTCACACAT
Organism: Poromitra crassiceps; assembly: GCF_964638095.1. Lineage (NCBI taxonomy): Eukaryota > Metazoa > Chordata > Actinopteri > Beryciformes > Melamphaidae > Poromitra > Poromitra crassiceps. Next base: position 49,891,766 of record NC_139625.1, on the reverse strand, counting down.
TGACACTTTGTATTCTTATTATAGGATAGGTTGGACAAGGTTTCAAGGTTAGAAATAGTCAAAAAATCTAATCTGAAAGAATTGAATGGCCGGTTATCACACAATGAATAAGAGAAGCTTGATGACGTTGAAACAATATTCAGGGGTGCATTTAGTGGTTCAGAGCCATTATTACAGTATAAAATTCAATGTCAAGGAAGCAACTCGGGAATTTGTTATTTGATGCACCTTGTTTCTCTGGTGTTTAGATAATTGTTCATGTTCACAAATATTGATTAAACAATCCTAAAACATTCTTAAAACTCTTTTGGACAACTGATTAAATATATGAAGAGTTGGTGCAAAATCTGAAAGCTCGATCCAAAGATTAAGTGAAGATACATGGCTTGTTATTTCCAACTTCAGAAAAATGTTGGTCGCCACTGTGAAAGTCCTCAGACAATGCATTAGATAATTCATTCCTTCATTTTTATTTTACATGTTTTCCTCTAATGAAATTCATCCTTGATGATATAGGATGTAATTGCCACTATTTATTTGAATCAAAGTGTAAATGCAGTAATGGAATTTTCACATTTATTTATTTATTTATTAAAAGACCCAATTATTCAGAAAAAACAGTTCTGTCACTGCAGCTCTGAACATTTTTCAACCATGTCTTCAAGAGGTCAATTAGTGCAACATGGTCTCAGGAAAGTTCATTTTGGCAGTCATGAAACTGTAATCTGTGTATGGAAAGGGTTTGTTTATGTGAACTATGAAACTTCATCACATTTTACAGCAGTGGAGAAAATCATTTTCCACAATTCATGTCTGCTGACTATTGAGTTGTATCTAATCAATAAAATTGTTTTTTTTTATTGTGAAAACTAAACTTTTAACTTTGAATCTTACCTTTGTGAACCCCTATACAATCCTATTCTTTATTCAGAAAGAAGCAGAGGTGATGCACTGTGGGACTGTGTTGTTTTGGCATGTTGTTGAAAGGCCTAGAAGAGGATAGTTGTGTTTGTATTCTGGCCACTCGACGAGCAACCTTGGCTGGCCCGCTTTGACACTCAATTTATCGTCTTGTGATTTGAGGCCTTAGTTTCTCATTACGCCCAAAGTTTTTGTGTCCTTGTGCAACAAAAATTAGTTTGTATGTCTGTGTAAATCACCTGTCATATGCACATGCTCCTTTAAGAAAAGGCCAAGGGTGCCATTCGATTCCTGCCGCCTTGCTTTCATATTTATGCGTCTCATATTCACGTCCATTGGCTGTGTCTCAGTTGGGCTATCCATCAACACTTTTTATCCCCATTGCACCAACAATAAGGGCATAAAACGCTCTTTTGTCGTCAGCAAAATGCTGCTACAAATAAAACCAGAACAACACACTTCTTTATTTGTCTGGTAATAAAGTACATAAATTAAAACTGATAAGTGAGGTGATTTGCATTGGTCATATACTATGGGCCTAGGCTTTAATGGAAATTACCAGAGGCAATGAAGCTGTATTATAAAGTAGGCTATAACCAACAAAATTGGAAAACATAGTTGATATATTTATGAGTTTACAAAATTGAAGGACAAGCAGTCCCAGGGGAAAGTGTCCTGCTCTCTCCAAGACAAGGCAATTTTTCAAATAAACATGTCAGGGAAACATAGGCATTTGAAATATATATCATTCATCCTGTCAAATGAAATTGCACATAATTTGTGAAAGATTAATTTGTATACTAAATTGCAAACATTCAAGCTTTTATTCACTCAACTACTCAAAGCAATTTGCCAATGAAGAAAGCAATATTAAATGGCAAAAGTTGCAGATTTAAGATCAAGTGCTATATTATTATGTATTGTAGGCTATAGTATTTTGAAATGCAGAGTTCACTCAAAAGAAAAAAGTAATCTACCTGCTCCCATCAGTCCCTTCCCAGTCTGTATCCAAGGCCACCACAACATAAATGGTGCTTATCCCCGGGTTCAAACAGAAAAAAGAGAGAGAGAGAAAAAAAAGGAACATAGTTAAAAGCAGTGGGTTGAAGAGATGTCTCTCTCAATTTTGTACAGTCAGACGAAATCAGTTGCCTTTGGCCTGCTTAAGGGCAGAAGGTGAGGGAAGCACACAAAGGCAGTGCAATTATTATGCTCTGGCACAACAACAGAGAGCAAAAAGAGCATCAAAGGCTTTCCTCTGAGCAATATATGGCTCCCTGCGAGGAAAAGCTGAACCTGTGTGTGAAGACCAGAGCGTGGACTTCTGCTCTTCTCTCCAGCGACATGGACACAAACTAAGATTTTGGTCAGTGTCGGTATCAGTGTTTTAGCCATTTTGAGGACGTTTGTCGTTATATCCCTTGCAGTGTAGTGAGTGAGTTTCAGGTGAAAGCTATTCAAACGCTATTCAATTTTGTGTGTGTGTGTGTGTGTGTGTGTGTGTGTGTGTGTGTGTGTGTGTGTGTGTGTGTGTGTGTGTGTGTGTGTGTGTGTGTGCGCGTGCGTGCGTGAAAGAGAGAGAGAGAGAATGACAAGAACACCTATTTTCTATGGAGAGTAACCTATCGAGAGCATTGGCTCGAGAGATAGAAAGAAAGAGAGAGACAGAGAAAGAGAATGGCTGGAATAGTTTTCCTATCAGGCACGTTCGAGGGCGTCTTATTACATATCGGGGTCCTGCTTCAACCCGGAAGTGTAGTTTTCACGTGTTGTAAACACGCATCATAAGTTGCTATCGCTGTGCAGGGCTGCTGCTCACATCTATGAGTTGATATCACATTGTATACAATTACGCGCTGTATTTTTGGTATCGTTGGAGTCTAGAAACAAGGAAATGAAGGTGGTCGCGTTAATAAGGTAACTGTTGCATGTTCGTGTTATCACTGGCTCACATATATGCAATGTTGCTGATGTTCTTGCTAGCATTACAGATAGCGTTACTCACTGCTCGACCTGTCCTGCATCATTTGTAACGTTATGCCTGTTCCTCATCCCGGGTTTCCCCATCCCTTTCAGCGGGGGCAAAGACAGCTGCTACAACATGATGCAGTGTGTCGCAGCTGGGCACAGGATCGCAGCTCTGGCCAACCTGCGCCCTGCTAACACAGGTGAGATGAACTGCTGATGTTGTGATCTACTGTACAGTACAAGGGCTAGCTGGGCTATATGGGCCAGCCATCTGCACTGCTGTCAAGAGACCAAAACCTCTGCCACTGCAGAACTGTAAACAAAGTGCTGCTGAACTTGTAAATGTCAGTGTGTAAATCTCTCAGGAGTGGAGGTCCACCTGAGGTCCAGAATCAGATGACTCCAATTATATGATTAAGATTAAATCAGAGCAAACATACAGAGTCTTATGGCTAAGTTGTGAGTTATATATCGAGAGTACACTGTTCTCACTGAGAACAGTGGTCGATTGGTCCAGGTCTGTCCTAGCCGCAAAACGCGACTATTTCACTCGAGTACCTCTCCCATCATAGTCGCGCTCGCCCGACCCCTTTATCGAGGGAAAGTTGCACATTTAGCGATCTACAAGCTTCAAACATGCACCAATCACTAATATAAACTACGCACCTTGTTGCCACGGATGTTGTCGAGCAGGCCGCGCTGAGGCCGCGCTTTGTTAACTCGTATTTTAAGAAAGTTTGGGTTATTTGTGTGTCCGGAAACATTATTTTCCCTTCTCCAACGACTCTTCTTCTTTTTTGCTGCTCACCGGTTCAACTGCTCAACTGCGCCACCGCCACCGAAACCTGTGACTGACAGAACGACACAGGGCAAACCCCATACTTGACACATGATGTAATACCCCATGATGCGGTGGCGCAGTTGAGCAGTTGAACCGGTGAGCAGCAAAAAAGAAGAAGAGTCGTTGGAGAAGGGAAAATAATGTTTCCGGACACACAAATAACCCAAACTTTCTTAAAATACGAGTTAACAAAGCGCGGCCTCAGCGCGGCCTGCTCGACAACATCCGTGGCAACAAGGTGCGTAGTTTATATTAGTGATTGGTGCATGTTTGAAGCTTGTAGATCGCTAAATGTGCAACTTTCCCTCGATAAAGGGGTCGGGCGAGCGCGACTATGATGGGAGAGGTACTCGAGTGAAATAGTCGCGTTTTGCGGCTAGGTCTGTCCGTGCTTTTCATACAACAGGTTTGAAACAGCCTGCTCAGCAGTTCACAATCCAAATTGTCTTCTAAAATATAGGCTACTAAAAACTGAGATTGAGCCCATAGGGTCCAGATCAAGTCATATCATCTGTCCCAGAATATCACCCTATTTCAATCATAGAGAAAAATAGGGCAACACTTTACAATAAGGTACACAAATAATATAGTAGTTACTAGCTAGTAAACTAATGAGAAACTAACTTTTAGTTAATGAATAGTTAATGATTAGCTAATGGCCTTTAATCATTAGTTAATCATTAATTAATGATTAGTTCATACACACTGTGTACATAGCAGAATAACTGAATATGCCCATTCGTGGTAACATCATATTTCAACATCAGCTCGTCTCAACGACTTGGAAAAGATGTCTAAATCATCCCCATATCTGCTGTGATTTGGCCTAGTCCTGTATGTTGCTGAAAGATGTCATCACAACATCATCATGATGTAATTAACTCATTTTGCTTGCTCGCTTGGTTAAAGGAACAGCTCACCCTAAAATCCAAAATACATATATTCCCTCTCACCTGTAGTGCTATTTATCCATCTATATCATTTTGTGTTAGTTGCCTGAGTTTTGGCGATATCGGCCGCAGAGTTTCTGCCTTCTCTACAATACAATGGAACTGGATGGCACTGGGATTGTGGTGCTCAAAGTACCAAAGAAATAAATTTGAAAAGCTCAACAGCAATGTCTCTTTCCAGAAATCATGACCCCGTTACTCAAGATAATCCACAGAGCTTGTTATGAGCAGTTTCATGGAGGAACTATTTTCTTTTGACCGAACTACACCCGCTAGCTGGCTGCTAGCTAGTTCCTACATGAGACTGCAAAAGAAAATAGTTCCTACATGAAACTGCTCACAACAAAGTCTGTGCATTATATTGAGTAACCAGGTCATGATTTCTGGAAAGAGACATTGCTGTTGAGTTTTTCAAATGTATTTTTTTGGTGCATCGAGCACTACAAGCCGAGTGCCATCCAGTTCCATTGTATTCAAGAGAAGGCAGACATCTCTGCGGCCAATATCTCCAAAACTCCCAAACTATTCCAAAACGATATTGATAGTATTCTGTTACATCACCACATGGCCATCTTGGTAGGAAAATAACAGGTGATTGTGATCAATTAACAGGTGATTACAATCAAGTGACACTTACAGCCAATGAGCTGTGTGTATTGTAGTGCCATATTGGTAGGAAAAAGGCTTGTGACATCATTGGAATACTATGGATAGATGGATAAATAGTACTAGAGGTGAGAGGAAAATTATGTATTTTGGATTTTAGGGTGAGCTGTCCCTTTAAAGTCAAGATGATGAAAAATGACTTTTTAACTATTTTGAGATCACATCCATGGTCATATTTAACAATGTATGCCAACAATTTTACAAAAACCCAATTTCTTAGTTTTTTCACATCAAAATTCAACCATGGTGTCTTCATTCATAATGAAATCTAGTGTGCTTACATGAGCATGTACTATCAAATTTCAACCAATAATATCATGACATGACAGCTGTCAAATCAATCTTCATGGCTAGAAGAACATTCCAAGCAGGCAACATGGCTGCCTACATGGGCAAACTTTTCTAGACCATAAATGTAAATATACTTCGCCAATGTAACATAAAAAAACAACAACTAACCGTAATGTCTTCATTTAATGTAGATGCAAAGGACATGTAATTGGCTCATTAACTCATTAAATATCGCTATTTACCGTGGCTCGTGGCCCCCTTCAAGACCGGCAGCCAGCTCTCTCCCTCAACTAAGAGGAGGCTGTCCGGCCGGGGTGAACCAGTCGCCATTCTCTGCTCTTGTGCTGGACGCAGTGAGCCAGCCAGCGAGCACACAGTCCACGGCACTGTACAGTATTTACATTATACTGTATTATGTTTATAACATAAACTGTTATTGAAACGTGACAGGTAGGTTTCAGATTTGTCTGGTAAAATACATTATTTAGCAGACTGCTATCTCCACTCTCCCTCTGCTCCGAGGCACTGCAGGGCAGGGCACTTGACTCGCATCGCCTCGGCCTCGCATTCACTCAGTCCCTCGTCCAATGGTCAAATCAAACTCCTCCAAACGCTATGTCCCACCTCTCTAGTCTCTACCCTGTTTCACTCGAAATACGTCACAATAAGGAAGTCAGTGTGCCGATGGCGTTTCAGCTCAACTTTAAAAGCCTTTAGTTGACTATTTCAATATCAGGAAGGACATTACAATAATTGTGGACAATTGGTACCTTATTTAGTGTTTCTTGCCTTCATGTTTTGTTCATCATTGCCATTTGCCAGACACTGCAATCTGTAGCAAGGGAGTTCTATTGCTCATCAGCTTGTAGGCAGGTCCAGTGCCTCTCAGGAGCAGGACACGGTAGCAACAAATCAAGAACAATTCACTGGAGCGCACAGACGGTTTTTGCCTTTTAAGCTGCAAAAATGAAAGACTAAAGTTTCGCTGTCACTACATCTTCTCCAGAATGACCTTTAATCTTAATTTCTGAACCTTAATAAAAGGCATTCTCTGTCCGTGTGCTGCAGTGACTTCTTCTTGATTTGACTCTGCAATCTGTTTGTCATACAGTCATGAACTCCTTGTTGTTCATCATGCCTTAGATGAGTTGGACAGCTACATGTACCAGACTGTGGGCCACCAGGCCATTGAGCTGTATGCTGAAGCCATGGAGCTGCCGCTGTACAGACGCACCATCCAGGGCTGCAGCCTGGACATCAGCAGAGACTACAGGCAGACGGAGGGAGACGAGGTGGAGGACCTGTATCACCTGCTGCATCTGGTCAAGGTAGGCCTCTCTATCCCCAGCAGTGCTCAGAGAACTAGGCTTTTATTACTGTGGTATTAGTTCAACGGCAACCTGTAGCTGATAGGGATTCACTGTCTTGTTCAAAGACACTTCAGCAGGATGACTGATTTCAACATATGATAATTAATATATCTTATGAATTTAAATGTGTTTTAAGGTCCTTGCGCACTGGTGTTTTTTTATGCCTCCGCCAGCGATAGCCAGGCCAGAGGCATTATGGGTTGTCCGTCCGTCCGTCCGTACGTTACCTACGTACGTACGGACGTACAATGTTCATTAAACGCGAACTGAGGAACGCCTTGACGGAATTTGATCAAACTAGGCATCTCACGCGCTACACGCTTAGATTTCTAGGCTTGCCCGCTGCCCGGGCTCCCGCCCTGCAGCTCGCATATGCAGCTCGGCTGCTGTGTGGCCTCGCCTGCCCTATTGGTGCACAACATTTCTTTGTCCCTACATACCCCCCAGTCGGAGTGGTATTGCCTTCTTGGTGGTGCAACCCCTGTTTCGAAAACCTAGAATCGCCTATGGTGGGCAGTGACGATTACACCATTTGAAACGGACGCATTTTCGTATGAGACTTAAGTGGGGTGTTTAGGCGCGATGTGCCATAGAATGCCCCAGGCCCAATTATGCTCAAAGTTAAATAAGGCCGTGTGTCCATCTAGCGTCTTTTCATCAGCTCCAAAGTCTTTTTTGTTTCCAATGAGGAGCGAGCGTATGCGGGCCGGGCACACACGGACATCTAGAGAAAGTGCGCTGCGCCCAGCGTCTATTTTCAGAGCGCTCCGGTGTTTTTGTGCGCCGGGTCCCAGCGCTTCTAGCTCAAAATATTTTAACTTTTCAGAAAGACGCTGGTGTTGGTAACTTGCAGGGCTCGACGCTTACCATTTTCCCAAGGAGCACATGTGCTACTGAGTTGAAAAAGTTAGTAGCACATAAAGAATTTTAGTAGCACAATCAAAATTTGATATATAGCATGTATTCGATATGATTATATTAATCTCTGATACATTACAATTAAGTTTAATTAAATTCAAAGTATTATCATGATGCAACATGCATTTCCTACCAAAAGCGCTCAATACAGCTCATTGGCTATTGTTCTCATTTAATTATAATAAACCTTTATGTAGTCATGACATGTTTGCCTAACAATATGTCCATACTATCCACTTTTAAAAACATTTTTTTTTAATAAAAATGGCTTTCCATTTGTATTTACAGCTTATTATAATTCTTCTATGCTTTGTTGGTTGTTTAAAGTTGTTTATCCTTATTATACCATTGGTCGTTGGTGTGTTTTGCCCTGCATGATGCAGACTGCATCCAGTGAAAATCACTGACCAGTCTAGTGACGTTAGATACTGGGTGTTGAGGACTGTTGAAAACCATAGCTGTGTAACGTTATCAGATAGCTGATATCAGATAGTGTTAGATGGTCTATCTAATAACAGACAGCATAACGTTAGCCAGATTGTCAACAGGTCTTTTTGAATACGTTGGCGAGTGGCATATAACGCTTGCGCTAAAGCAAACGTTAGCTGCTAAATAACTACAGTAGCGATTCATACTACCGTAGTCATTCATTCATACAAGCCAGCTAGGCGCTAGCCTAGCTGGCTTGTAGGCGCTAGCCATAACTATGGTCTGCTGCCGCGGTAGCTTTGTCTCCCGTGTACAAATCCATCTGACACATCTTCATTCCATCTGTTTATGTGACTTGTGTCTTGCCAGCCAGTAACTGGCTATACTAGTGGTGTATCATTACAGAGTATTCTTTTTTCTGGCTGTCGGTTCTAAACAGCCAGCTGAGTGACTGAGCCGAGCCAGGCAGGGTCCTTCCGGTGACGAGTGGATCACATGCTTTTTTCAACGGACGTCGGACACCATTGGTTCAGTGCAGTGCTGCATTCAAGTGCAGTTGGCCACAGCCTTTAAACGTCCACAGCATAAGCACAACATTAAAAAATGCATTGAACGGTGGAATTCTGTACTCGCACACGTGCTCCAAATTGCATTTTACAATTCGCACTGTTCTATTTTTAGTAGCAAATGCGATCAAAATGATCGCACTGTCGAGCCCTGGTTGGGTGCTCCTTTTCTGGCAACTAATCATATGGAGAAACTATCACAACAGAGACAGAAAGGCTCAATTGTGGGAGCAGATTGGCTAGACACTTAATATTTCTGGTGAGTGTTGAGCTAAATCACTGTATGTGTGTTGTTAGCTAATGTTAGCCGTCAGCTATCAAGCTAGCTACCGCACTGAGCTAACGTTACTTTCAGACTGTTTCCTTGCATATTGTGCGCTGAGATCAGTGCTCCCCAGCGTACTTCCAGTGTTTAACGGTCAGAAAAAGAAGCTAGATGGACACACGGCCTAAGGATACACATACGGACATGGCCTTCTGTCTGTACTCTGCGTTCATTTTGGGCATAATTCTGCAAATTTTCTGAAAGCTTACAGATACGGATGCAATGGAGCAGTACCACACACACTCACAAATTTGACTCTCTACTGCCCACGAGTGGATGTATTGCTTAATATGATACCAACGTGAAAGACGTATGGAAGTATGTGGGCAATGACGGTTACACTGTTTGAAACAGATGCACTTATTTTCGTGTGAAAATGGACTATAATTGGGCCTTTAGCTATTTATATATACAGTAGGCTACTGAACCGGAAGTTGGATTTATTATTATTTATTTATTAGCGACGAAAGCACTTGAGTGGTCTGTTACAGTAATGGTAAATGGTAAATGGCATTTATATAGTGCTTTTATCCAAAGCGCTTTACAATGAATTCACCCATTCACACCGATGGCAGCAAGCTGCCACACAGGGTGCTGGCATACCATCGGGAGCAATTTGGGGTTCAGTGTCTTGCCCAAGGACACTTCGACATGCAGACTGGAGGAGGCGGGAATCGAACCAACGACCAACTATTTTATCCAAAGCGATTAGAGTACGACCTGCTCTACCTCCTGAGCTACAGCCGCCTTGCCCCCTACAGTACATGAAGTCAATATTGCAATGCTTCATTGAATGTACAAAAGAGTGGTCAAACATCGTTTTGACTCCCACCCTGACAAATGCTTGACTGCGTTTTAGTAAACAAGTGCTCAGAGCACTAGCAAACTTCTCATCTGGGCTAAGGCTACATGACACATGATGTGACAGAGTTGACATGTTTTACAGACCATTCTCTATGGATTCAGAGTCACTGAGTCGCCCATCAGCACTGTCTGAACGAGACTCTGCCTGTCTAGCTTCATCTGGCCCTGCTCTACACTGACGATCCTTAGCACCTTTTGGACAGGAGATTACAAAGCTATGTTATTGCTTTTTAGTTTTGCTTTTTAGTCTGTCTTATTTAGTATGTCTTAGTCTCACATTTTGTCTTAGTCTTGGAAAATATCAATACCGATGCTATATCAATTTATCAAAGTTTCATGTATAAAGTTGGGGTCAGGTGTCCTTCAACAAATGGATTCACAGCGTCTGCCATATATCGTATCGGATTTGTTATATATCATTAGAATTCATATTCATATCGTCCAAAATTCATATTATGATAATGGCAATATTCCGACTTGTATGATCGATGTACACACAGCAACAACAAGCATGACTGAAAGCCGCTCCACAGTGGAGGAGTTGATTTCAAAAAGGGGAGTGGCTTCAGTGGCGTGGAAGTGGTTTGGTTACAAAAGAGCATGTACAACAAACCACGGTAATATTTGAAGGCAAACTGTTACGCTGACATATAAAACTACAAGACTTATTTTGTTGCAATTGTATGTTCTTGAAATTAATAATAAAATTATAATAATATAAATAATAATAAAAAACATTGTTATTGCAGAAGTACCCTGAAATATCATGATATTATTTTAGGGCCATATCGCCCACCCGTAAGTTCACAGGAAAAGTTCCCTTCTTCTTTTATGACAGAAGATTAGATGGAAAAAATTAATCACCAAATTCATATCTCATCAAATACCCCTTTTGCCAGGACGTTGAGAAAATATTCATTTGACGCCAAATTATGTATGAGACCTCGGCAGTGCGATGTGGTGCGGGGAGAGCGACTGACAGGTTTGAGACATGTGTTTAACACTGCCTACCTGACCGCCTGCAGCCATGAGGAAGCTACCTGGACACCACAACACTGCAGCTCTCCCTGCTGTCAGCGCAAACAGACGCCGCGGTGTGGGCTTGATCCAATCTTACACTTTTTCTCTCCACACACACACACACACACACACACACACACGCACACACACACACACACACACACACACACACGCACGCACACACACACACGCACGCACACACACACACAACCACACACCCACGCACGCACACACACACACACACACACGCACACGCACGCACGCATGCACGCACACACACACACACACACACACACACACACACACACACACACACACACACACACACATTTTCATTTTAGCTAGCAGCATCAAATTTTAAGACCTTGTTATGGGATGTGGTGGATGGGAGTTTGTTGTTGAGATGGGAGTCGGCTTGACGTGGCGTAAATGGGAAGGGGGCTGGTTCTTCCTGTAGGTCTGTGTGGAGACATGTTCATCCTGGGCTGAGGGCCGCTCCAGGCTCCCTGCATGTCCACACTCTGCCTGAGTGGCAAGGGCCAGTCATCTGGCCTCGGGGCATTTGGCGCCCTCTCCCTCGCTTCCTTTGTCGTCTTGTGTATAAATCTGCAGCTTTACGCATGCGGCCATGTGAGAAAGCGCTTGTTTGTGTGCATCCATGCACGCTCTGATTTCTGCCTTTTTGTTTGCACTGAAACACGCATGAAACACACAAGCCTATATGCTGACTTGCTTTCTATCTCTCTGGTACTTTCTCTCCCTGTGGTCAGTGCTGGCTCTGATTGCAAAAAGCTGCTAATTTCCCATTTCCAGGGCTTCTCTGGTCTGACCTCTCCCGTCAGAAGGGCCACAGGGCAGGGCAGCTCCACTCCCATGGGGCCCTCGTGGGCTAGCAGACCTCCAGCCCTCTCTCTGTTTACCCCTCTCACCATCATCAACAGACCTGCACCATAAACAACAGGCTTCCTCTCTCGCTCTCTCTCCCTCCCTCTCTCTCTCGCTCTCGCTCTCTCTCCCTCTCTCTCTCAGAGTGATGTCGAGTATAAGAATACAAGATAGAGTTAAAGTTTCTTATCTCAAGTTTTACAGAACTCCTCTCCCAACTTGCTTTCTTTGACATTCTTCGGAATCGGCAAGTTTGCTAATGGGAAATGGGTATCATTTGTTGTGCATTGTGAAATGAAGTAAATTAATGCAAATCAGTCTCGTTCCTGTATTTAAAAACTCGCTGTATTCTGTCAAAGCAACTCAAATCTCCTCTTAATATGTCACGGATTATGGTCACATTTAGCTATGTTCAACAATCAACATACAGTACAGCCTACCTTTTCATATGTATTTCATATTGAATATTTTGTTTAAAATAAAATAAAATATTCTGGTATTTGCTCACCTTAAAGTTTGTGGTGTTGTTGATTGGTGATGGAAATGAGAGAGGGAGATGGAGAGAGAAAGAGAGAAAAAAAGACAGATAATTAGCTGTTAAATCACCCTTACTGGAAAAGAACAGTTTTAGCATGAAAAAAAAGTGTTCTGTTTGGAAAGGGTGTTATTTTGAAAGATTTTTTTTCTAGCACTTTGAATTAATTAGAAGTTACAAGATTATATTTGGCAAATGACACTTGAGCATAGATGAAAGATTTTTTTTTCTCAGCTTCAGAGTTGATGAGTTTAAGTGGAAATTCTTCCCTCCACCTCCTTGGCAACTTTGACAACAGGCTTGTAGCATGAGCCAACAGTGCCATCTATGGATCGTTCCCAGAAGCTGACAAACCAAAGCAGCTCTCGACACTTTGGCCTCTCCAAGAATGTTTGGAGCCATTCAAAGGATTCAAAGGAAGGGATCATTTTCTTCTGAACCATTGTCGATAGGGGAGGGGAAAAAATACCAATTATGATAGAAAAAATGAGCCGTCCATCCCCTAGCTAGCAGTAGTGATAATGGCAGAATGACAATGTGGCCCTATCCGTGGCCCCTTGCTCTGATCGCTGGCTGTGCATGGCAGTGTCTCTTTGAAGTGTGTAACCTGATAGACAGGCAAGCCATAGCATACTCTGTCCCATCCTGCTAGGTGCTGATCTTTGAACCCGCTCTTTGAGGGGGAGAAATAACAGTTTTGTCAGCGGCAGGGGGGAATCTTTCACGTTTGGACGTCTATTGCTGTAAGCGTGTTTTCATAGAATAGATGGCAGCCTTGTGCCATTTTGCCAATCATCAAAAGGCAATCACTGTCAAAAAGCAAGCTAGAATATATAGACTGTATCTAAATGTTGGGTCTCTGAAAGAGGACATGAATTAAGAAAACACATTGTTAGCGATGTAGTTGTTTTGATTTGTGCTAGGTGAAGCCTACATCTAACATATCATTTCATTTAAATGTATATTCAGTCAACTGTATTTCGTCATTGTGGTAGTTAAACACACGTCTTTTCCCCCCTGCCCAAGTGTCCATTCTGAGTGTGTTAGATGGAGCCTTTCCTGCGGTCCTGTGCATCAGTGGTGTGGTATCTCTCCTCTCTGTGATGTGTGATACAGATCAGCAGTGTCAGTCACCCCTGGCTGTAACGCCAGTCCCCCTGAAGGCCTGCTGAAGGCCTGCACAGCACAACCCCTCATATTCCTCATCTCACATCCCTCAAGTCCTTTATCCCCCTTTCTGTGCTCTGTGACCTGACACAGTGGCTCTTTATGCCCCGTGACCTGGCTGCTAGTGTGTGCGTGTCGGCGTGTGCATGTGTGTGTGTGTGAGTGTGTGTGAGTGTGTGTCTTCAAGGTCAGGTCGAAAAGGGCCTCTGTTACATGATTACAGGTCTATCTCTCTCCTCCATACACACCGTGCTGGAAGCATGGTCACTGCCTGCCTCCCCCGGCTTTCAGCACTCTACAGTATGAAGGAGTGCTCTCTCTCTCTCTCTCTCTCTCTCTCTCTCTCTCACTCTCTCTCATCCATATCCAGCATATCTTTTTCTCTCTCCACTCTCCCGCTCAACTGTCAACCCCAATTCCAAGCTCCTTGATGTTGTAAATAGTGTCGTAAGTAGATTATGTAATGTATTATTACCGTAGATGTTATACTTCAATTAAATGAGTCGCTCCCATTTTAAAGATGGTTGTTCGCAACAGTGTTTCAAAACATAAAGGTGTTATGCCTAAGAGATTATATATAAAAGATAGTGAGTGTATTGCAGGAAGTCTGCAACCTTTGAGCTGATGAATAAAGACAAAGACATTTCAGCTCATTAGAATGATGAGGAACAATAGATGATATCTGTGCTCACGTTCCTTTTTGCCAGCTCTAATTAGCAACACGTTGACATCTCTGTGGCCCTGCGACCCGGCTTGGAGAACGATGGAAATGCTTCTTCCAAATCACATGTCCTACGCTGTCATTCATTTGACTTTTCAGAAAAGCTGGGGTTTAGATTGTTTTTTCTGAGATGTTTTAATTTTTTGGATAACTGATCATGGGTCAGTTGCCAACCTCAATTCACTCCCTTCTTTTTATCAAGCCAGTGTATTTTTCCTTCTTCCTTGAGGTGTCTGGGAAAAGTCCTGGAGAGCACATTCAGTCCTTTTTTGATGAACCATTCCCTTCCGTTGGTGTGTTTAAAAAAGAAACACCTTGTTTTTAATGAGATAATCCTTTTCTTAAACACACACACACTGTCCCCCCATTCCCTGCCTCTCCCTCTGCCCTTTATCACACACACACACACACACACACACACACACACACACACACACACACACACACACACACACACACACACACACACACACACACACACACACACACACACACACACACACACACTTCCCCCTTATCCTCAGCCTCTACCACCACTCCATTATCGACATCAGCAGACAAGAGTGGGGCCCTTGCTGATCGGAGAGGCAGTCTGTCCACAAGTCCAAACTTCTTTCTTTCCTTCTTTCTTTCTTTCTTTCTTTCTTTCTTTCTTTCTTTCTTTCTTTCTTTCTTTCTTTCTTTCTTTCTTTCTTTCTCTCTTTCTTTCTCTCTTTCTTTCTTTCTTTCTTCTGGCATCTTTGCCTCTATTGTATTATATGTCGTCACACTTTCATCCAGAGCCTTCAGAAGCAGCGGCATTGCATTGTTGCAGCAGGTGCCCTGACGGAGGTGTGTATCCTGCAGCGAGGAGAGGAGAGAGGGAATGAGGGAGAGGAGAAAGAGAGGAGAGGGAACGAGGGAGAGGAGAAAGAGAGGAGAGGAGAGAGGGAATGAGGGAGAGGAGAAAGGGAGGAGGAGGGCAGGCAGACAGGCGGCAGAGTCTACAGTTGGAGCAGGAGCACTGTGGTGTTATTGATCAGTGAGTTGAGGTGTTGGAAGACAAGTCGCGGAGCAGGGGTGTGAAGGAGGGAGGAGGGGGGGGGGGGGTCAAAATCAAACAGTCAGCCCTGCTCTGATTACCGGCATGGTGCCGCATTAGACGTACATTGGGGGCTCAAAAGGAAAATGGATTTCTTTAAAAAGCTGCTTAATACATAAATCATGACCTCTGGGGTGACAGCGAGGGTTTAGGAGATCAGATCGATAACAAGGCTAATGTAAGCGTGTTGTAGCAGGTTTGTGGTGCAAACAGAGGGTATTATTATGGTGTTATTAGAAGGTTTTAAGTATAGTATAAAAATGATGGATAATTGCTCTGCAGAAATACACTCAGGTACTTTTATTACATTTTCTGCACACATTTAGACTAAGGATGCAGAATGATATCGGCACGTCAACGGTATCAGCCGATAAAGTCTTTCAAATTAACTCATTCATGGCCAGTTTAGGACTGCCAATATTTAGCACAGGCCAAAGATTTTCATAATTGTTGGTCATCTTTCAAGACCCACAGTAAATTATCTATTAGCACCAAAGTGATTTGCAATACCTCAAAATGAAGATGTACGTCTCTGGGTTCACCAGGGAAAAAAAAGTGAGCTTTTAGCATGTTCTTTACTCTACTTATAGCCATTTATATACACCCTGTTTTCACCAAAAAGGTCTCTCTGAGAAGACAAACAGGAGAAAAGGCCATTTTTGTAAAATACACAATCTCAGGCAGAACTCGCTCTCAATTCTTTTATTTTGAACTGTATTGACATCAGACATGTAAATATTATTCGTTATGACACAAATGACAATATATATATATATATATATATATATATATATATATATATATATATATATATATATATACATGAAGTGCTTTTTTTACATTCAACAATACAGTTTACTCAGTGTGAGTGAGTGTGCAGACAGACACACAGACAGACAGACAGACACACACACACACACACACACACACACACACACACACACACACACACACACACACACACACACAGAGAGAGAGTTCTGTCCACAGCTGCTGCTGGATCGCACCTCTTCCCAGGGAACACTACTGATCGCCCCGCAAATTAGCATAGGAGGGGAACACCAAACTGCTCTGAGATCAGCGTCTAGCCTCCTCTGCCTCTGCATCGTTTTCCTCCTCTCGTTCGGGCTGGGACGAATGCTGCGACACAGGAACGGGGTCGGCTTGGCTTTGGGACCAGGCGCTGGAACCAGATCGATCATGTTGGTTTGACTTCCGCAAACAACTCAATCCAGGTTCGCCCTGCAGCAGAGGCGACCAGCGCAGTGCGCCGAGGGGTGTTTCAATGGCGTTTCTCCTCTATGCAACAGGCAGCGTTTCTCCGTTTTCTCCTCCTCTTCCATTTCAAAACAACAGCTGCGGTATGTGTTTGACAACGTGTTGTCGGCTTGTCTTTGAGGCTAGGGACCTGATAACATGTCACAGGCTGGGGAAGTCTTTGAACTACGCGCTGTACTAATAAAAACAAAAACACGTCAAACACGTCATTGGCCCTCTGGGCTATTCCTGATAACACGTCAAAGACGTCTTTGGCCATGAATGAGTTAAATATCATATGACAGGATGATCAAATGATGCTTTAATTATGCCCAAATGCTCAATGTTTGACTAAATGCTTGACTCAATTGAAGTAGTATTCTTATTTTGCCCATTTGTACATTTAGAAAACTATTTGTATTGTATTGTATTGTTTTGTATTGTATTGTATTTGCTAGTGGGCCATCACGATAAGGTGATGTTCTCTGAAATGAGGTGTGGGGGGGGGGGGGGGTGTGTGCATATATCAGCATTGTCAATCGGCCAAAAGTGTTGGAAAATATCAGCATATCGGATATTGGCAAAAAAAATCTGATGTCATCGTCCCAAGTTTAGACTACCATACTTATACTTATACATTTCAGCATGTATGAGCTAGTATAGATTCTGTTAAACAGCTGTCTCTCTGTGTGTGCGTGTGTCTGTGTGCGTCTCCACTCTGTGTGGTAGCCATTGTTATCTTTTGCTTTGGTCTGAGACGGCTTGTATTTATGTTGGTCGACACGGTGGCAGTGTGGTTGAGATTGCGGCCTTGTTTTGCACATGAGGAAGGATAGCATTAGCGCTGAGATAATGGCGCTGTGTATTGTTCTCTGGCCGTGTGGAAGTGGCGGCGCAGGATCTATTAGATGCAGGCCCATTTCCCTCCAACTGACGCTAACAGTCCCCACAAACATGAGATAAAGAGCCTAGCCTCAAGCCTTTGTAATTTGTTTGTATTTTTCTGCTTAATGTACTTTGCTCCATCTTGTTTGGCGATGATGGAAACAGATAGCCTTATCTCGCCTTGCCAAGGGCAGGAGCCACTAACACTGCTTGGTTGAACATTGTTCCGATGAAGAACGTGTGTGTGTGTGTGTGTGTGTGTGTGTGTGTGTGTGTGTGTGTGTGTGTGTGTGTGTGTGTGTGTGTGTGTGTGTGTGTGTGTGTGTGTGTGTGTGTGTGTGTGTGTGTGTGTGTGTGTGTGTGTGTGTATGTTTCTTTTTGATGCCGGGTGAATTGTAGATCTAGCTAGAAGTTATTTGCATCTGATTGGTTTTAGCTATTGGCTAATATTTGATATCATACACTGCTGTAATGTAGCATTCACTTTCATGGGAAGTAGAAATGTCTAAGTTTCATTTGTTTGATTGTCTTAAAACTTCAAAGGAAGCTGTGATCCTTTTCTAGCCCAGGCTGAACACATTTCATTTCATATGTAATGGATATCCAGTGCCACCTTTTCCAAATTTTTGTCATCATGTGTTTTGTCAGTTCCCCTTCAAAATGCCTTTGGATGTTCCCGTGTCCTCTCAAAACAGCTTTTCTACTATTTCTACTCTTTTCACCCCAATTGCCAATTCCCCCTGCTGTCCCGGTCATTGCTCCACCCCCTCTGTCCATCTGGGGAGATTTGTAGACTAGCAGTACCTGCTCCCTCTGATACATGTGCAGTACATGCTTCCTCTGATACATGTGCAGTCACCAGTCGTTTCTTCTCACCAGACAGAGTTTCACCTGCGTGGTAGGATCACGCTATTCCCCCCAGTTCCCCTCCCCGCAAACAGGTGCCCCGAGCAACCAGGGGAGGCACTAGTACAGCGACCAGGACACATACCCCTAATACCTTGATCATAAAATATCTATTGTTATGTTCTTCTCACTTCCTTGCTGGAAATATTATTTTTCTTCTCCATTTGCTTTCAGCACTTTTATGAAATAAATATATATACTGTATATATATCAGAGGAGGTTTTTCCAGTGAGGCATAGGAGGATGGTCCTCCTCTATTAGATTGGGGATTTTATATAAAAAAATATATAATTTTTAATTTTAATTTTTTATATTTTTCATTTTTCATATATTTTTTTATAATAAAATATCAATCAAATGTGTTTTTTCTTATGTGCAGATGCTCATTTCTTCATTCATTATATTCTTAAAATGCTTCAACAACAGTGACCTGTAGGGCACTGATGGAAAGGACAGCTCCATGCAGACAGGAGTCACTCTGGCCCTGGCCCCAGCCTGGGGTAGGTAGGTAAAAAAACATTTGCCCTGCGGGCGTTTATTTATTTGGTAATTTATCTAATGAAAAAATATGATTGGTTGAAAAACACTTGCAATTCACAGAGAACACATGAGAGTGATGTGTTTTCCAACCAATCAGATTGAGCTGGAGCGGAACATGCCCTTAGCCTGGTGAAACCAGGTGAAACCTAATTGGTTGTTGATTGGATAGATTGCTAAGATTGACATTGTATTGTCCAATGATGCTGAATATGTCTGAAAATCTTGTTGAATCCGCTCCATTGGAAATGGAGGAAATGAAGACCTGACAGGCTAATAGATTTACAGACTGTAGCACCTATATTTTCCCCTTTCTCTTTTCCTATGTTTTATATTATCAAGCAGTAAGTTAGCTCACAAGCCAGACAGTCGTTGCATTGTATTACGCGAGCGCTTCAATGAGTTTAGATAGGGCAGCGTGGTACACGGAGGCTCACAGAGGCTCAGAAGCAAACACTGGGATAATTTTACCTCATCGGCTGCACTCGCACCGGCTACAGACAGCATGGATATGCAAGTAAGTCAATTAAGTTTGAGTTATCCGGGTCTTCTACTAATTCGTATTATATTGTTTTATGCTGAATAGCCCCGCCATTTCCTAATAAAATGGCGATCTTAAACTCGCACATTTTTTAACTGAATTTGGCAGCGCGCAACTCGCCCCTTCCATGCAATGGAATGAAACGAAACTTGTAGCCTATGTTGTGTAGTGAAGTAGTGAAGTGTTTTTGATTGATTTGTTCATCCATCAAACCTTTTACTGACAGACTAACTGTAGCCTAAATATCTTACTTTATTTTGAGGTGCATTACATTGCTCAGCCAGAAATTATTCCCACTTCAACTCTCTTTCTCCTGGGCCTAACGTTAAAATGCACCAGATGACAATCCATCTTATTTGTCCTCAATCTGCATTGAAAATGTGTGAAAATTCACCTTCTTGCAACAGTTGTAGCCTAAGCTAGTGGTTTTCAAAGTGGGGTCCCCAGCAAAAAGGGGGGATTAATCTATGTTCACTATAATTCCATCCATAAGTACGGTAACACAATTACAGAATGTATGACTATTTTGGTCATGGGTTTCATATATTGTCTGTGATAAAACATCTCAAAGCAAAACTCTTATCAGATGGGGGACCCTGGAACAAAATCTTATCTATATGGGGGTGCGTGGTGTAATTTGTGTGATTGAATTAAACTGAAATTAAGTTTGATGTTGCCTGCTGTAACAGTGTGGATCTATAAAGCGGTCTGTAGCCTAATGATTTCTATTGATCTTGTTTCCTTGAAGGACTCCGGTGCTGCTATTGAGATTACATTAGGGTATAGGAGTGACATATTTGGGACCCGTTTCTGGCCTACCTTGATGAGGTTAGGGGCGGTGGGTGACTTGCTCAGCTGGTTTGTCTTGGCCCCTTGTATGGGAACCCATATGCTTTTATAAGCATGTAAGCACCCTTATGGGTGGTAGCACCATATTATAATTGTCAATCAATAGTATGCTTTGCTTTGTTTTCCAGCTGTGTCTGAGCTTGTTTGTTTTGTTTTGTTTGTATGTTGTTAAAATCTGTCTTCAAACTGCAAAAGAGAAGAAAAAAAAACGCCCAATTTTTTTTCAGGAAGCGTCCTCCCCTATTGCCAAGCTCATCAGCCGCCACTGCAGTGTATATATATATATATATATATATATATATATATATATATATATATATATATATATATATATACATACATATATTATGCAAGTTATAGAGAGAGCTGGATTTGTAATAAAAAGCCTTTAAAACTCTCCAATATCAACAGCTATATCACACAGAGACAAAAACAGTCTGGAGTGCACCCTGCTGTCAAGCTCCAGTCAGAGCCAGTCCTGTCTGTGTGGGGAGAAGATGGCTGAGGCATAGCTCTCTGAGTCTGGAGAGAAGATGGCTGAGGGATAGCTCTGAGTCTGGAGAGAAGATGGCTGAGGGATAGCTCTCTGAGTCTGGAGAGAAGATGGTTGAGGGATAGCTCTCTGAGTCTGGAGAGAAGATGGCTGAGGGATAGCTCTCTGAGTCTGGAGAGAAGATGGTTGAGGGATAGCTCTCTGAGTCTGGAGAGAAGATGGTTGAGGGATAGCTCTGAGTCTGGAGAGAAGATGGCTGAGGGATAGCTCTGAGTCTGGAGAGAAGATGGCTGAGGGATAGCTCTGAGTCTGGAGAGAAGATGGCTGAGGGATAGCTCTCTGAGTCTGGAGAGAAGATGGCTGAGGGATAGCTCTCTGAGTCAGGAGAGAAGATGGCTGAGGGATAGCTCTGAGTCTGGAGAGAAGATGGCTGAGGGATAGCTCTCTGAGTCTGGAGAGAAGATGGCTGAGGGATAGCTCTCTGAGTCAGGAGAGAAGATGGCTGAGGCATAGCTCTGAGTCTGGAGAGAAGATGGCTGAGGGATAGCTCTCTGAGTCTGGAGAGAAGATGGCTGAGGGATAGCTCTCTGAGTCTGGAGAGAAGATGGTTGAGGGATAGCTCTGAGTCTGGAGAGAAGATGGCTGAGGGATAGCTCTCTGAGTCTGGAGAGAAGATGGCTGAGGGATAGCTCTGAGTCTGGAGAGAAGATGGCTGAGGGATAGCTCTGAGTCTGGAGAGAAGATGGCTGAGGGATAGCTCTCTGAGTCTGGAGAGAAGATGGCTGAGGGATAGCTCTGAGTCTGGAGAGAAGATGGCTGAGGGATAGCTCTGAGTCTGGAGAGAAGATGGCTGAGGGATAGCTCTGAGTCTGGAGAGAAGATGGCTGAGGGATAGCTCTCTGAGTCTGGAGAGAAGATGGCTGAGGGATAGCTCTGAGTCTGGAGAGAAGATGGCTGAGGGATAGCTCTGAGTCTGGAGAGAAGATGGCTGAGGGATAGCTCTGAGTCAGTCAACTCTCTGCCATCCAGCCGCTCCAAAATTAAGAGGTATGTTATGTTATGTTTTGTGGGCCATTCCCTTCAAGAAATATTTGTGGCAGGCCCCATGGCCTCCCGCAGCTAAAGTCATAAGCAGCCGTAGAAAAACACTGTCTGGAGTCTGGAGAGTGTGTTAAACCAGCATTGCTGCTATATTTTCCTCCAGTCTCTGTCTGGGGAGGGAAGAGGGGGCGTCCATGATGTCTGCTGGAGCTGTGGAGAATAGAGGACAGGAGGGCCAAGATGCTGCGAGTCTGGAACCTGACCTCACCAGAAAAACATTTACATTTCTGTGTGTGTGTCTGTCTGTGTGTGTGTGTGTGTGTGTGTGTGTGTGTGTGTGTGTGCGTGCGTGTGCGTGTGTGCGTGTAGTGCGTGCGTGTGTGTAGTGCGTGTGTGTGCGTGTCGTGCGTGCGTGTGTGAGTGCGTGCGTGTGTGTGCATGCGTTTGTGTAGGTGAGAGCATGACCATGTGTATGCGTGGCTGCCCCCTGTGGACTATAGGTGGTTGTTGCGGTCGAACCATGAAAAGCGACTGACATAGTTGACCTCTCTGTGGTACGAGACTCCTTTGATTCTGTCCCGCTCAATCTCTGGACGCAACTTCCTGCTGGAGCCTCAAATGCTCTTTCCTCCACCAGCCGGGAATGTTGCTTTGACAGAGTTGGGATTATCAGGAATGTTGCTTTGACAGAGTTGGGATTATCAGGAATGTTGCTTTGACAGAGTTGGGATTATCAGGAATGTTGCTTTGACAGAGTTGGGATTATGACTTTGTTTTATGCCCTGCAGAAAACTACTCTGTAGACGTTTATTTATTACAACACCTTACCTTAATGCTGAGAAATGAGGCCCCAGAATGGTCGGAAGAAATTGCACGAATTTCTGTCATCTCGGGGAAAAAAGAAAATCCCAATGCAGTGGATCCTGTGAGACTACAGAGTGATAGAAAACAACCATTAAAATATTGCATTTTTTAAGATCCAGTAATAAATAATCCCCTTTCTTAAATTGCCAGTATTCATGAACATGCGTCGATAGACCTCCCTATGTCTCCCGGCTGCTTCCCAGTGTTTAGTTTTCCATGCGTGTTGATATGGAAAGCCTCCTTGTCCTTGGCCTGCTCAAACCAGGGCTCTGTGCTTGCTTCCCTCCCTCCCTGCCTGACGACTGGGCCTGTGTTTACGTAACCATATATATCTGAGAGGAAACTCGCCAAACGTTCATCTCTCCACTTTTTAACCCTGATGAATTTCTACGTTTTCCAGCTGTGCCGCATGGCATATTTATGCTCAGGCCCTATCGCTGAAAACAGCTCAGTCATTGTAAATGAATCACTGTCCACACGCGTCTCTGTGTGTGTGTGCGCGTGTGCGTGCGTGGGTGGGTCTGTGTGTGTGTGTGTGTGTGTGTGTGTGTGTGTGCACGCGTGCGTGGGTCTGTTTGTGTGTGTGTGTGTGTGTGTGTGTGTGCTCGTGCGCGCATGTCTGTACATTTCAGCCTAGGAAACTGAACAAATAGGAACTGAGACCTGAAAAGCTCCTTCCTCTGTCTGCAGTAAAAGCTGCTCCATTAATAAGTTCTGCGACTTCCTTCTCATTCTTCTGCACCTCTGGACTCAGGCCCAGATCCTGTCACTCCTCACTGTTGTGTGTGTGTGTGTGTGTGTGTGTGTGTGTGTGTGTGTGTGTGTGTGTGTGTGTGTGCGTGTGCGTGCTGATAGCCTTCAGTCACTCATCGTGTTGACGAGACACTGTCTCATGTGATATCCTCTGCAGTGCGCTCACACCTGCATCAATACTTTCCCCTATTCTTCTGCCTTTCCCTGCTTCTTCTGACTCACTTTGACCTGCATCATCTCAGCAGCCGGCCTGGGCCATTTAGGTTGAGATACAGCTGGCTTTGTGAAGGGTTTGTTTTTCTTCTTGTTCTTCCACCACTCTGTATGGTCGAGGACTGACACGTGGTGAGTCATCTTGCCAGTCCATCCACGAGCACAAAGGAAGAGCTCTTTCAACAGCCGCTTCAAACAGACAGCCCCACCAAATTACCAAAGGGAATGTCTCTGAAAGCCTTTTAGAACAGGGGTTTTCTCCATGTTTGTTTTACAAAGACACTCACTAAGCCTGCATGCCCATGTGTAGCTTTATTGTGCTGGATCAGGCGTTGCATGTTGTTGCTGTGCTGTTTTGGCCGTGGCATTTCTCTAATCTTATAAGCATTAGGTGTCACTTTCTCAAGCTACAGGTTTGTTCCTGGCTCAGGATGGGCCTTGCAGGGTGATGGCGAACATCAGGAAGCGTGATCGCCTTCATTTGACTCTTGTTTTGGGTTAATGTGAGGGTTCCTATCAGACATTATGGAGCAATGTGTTTTCACAGCACCCCAAGTTTCAGTCTTTTCAACATACAAATACAAAACTTTAACTTTGAAATTCTCTAAATTGATAGGGTAAAAAATGCTTGATTTTGGTGTTGGTGTTGGTGTGTATTCAGAGGTGTCCTGATCTCAAATATATCAGTCATGGTCAGAACTTATGGAGCAATGTGTTTTTACAGCACCCCAAGTTTTAGAAAGCAAGCCATTTGAAGGTGCAAATGTGGGATTTATCTTTGAAATTCTCTAAAATGATACAGTAAAAAAAAATGCTTGATTTGAAGTGAGTATGCAGTCCGCGTTGTCCTGAACTCAAATATATCAGGCCTTTGGGGTGGTGGGGGGTGGCTTGGGCCTTTGGGGTGGTGGGGGGTGGCTTGGGCCTTTGGGGGTCACCCAAAATTCCTCTATGCAGGAAAGACTCAGAGCCTGGTTCCACGCCTCCACATCCTATGTCTCCTTTATCAACCCTGGGTCACCTTGGCTTGGAGCATAACTGTCTGTACAGAATGGTAATGAGGAGGCTGATTTAAAACAAATAACTGGCGTCTCCTCCGCCCCGTCACACTAAGCTTCCTGTCAGTTTGGGACGTCTGAGTTGTCAGGACGCCCCGACACGCCACAGGACTGTGTCCACATTACATTAAACACAATTGCTTGACCCGAGCTAGCCCTATCCCCTCTACTACATCAACCACATCAAGGTCCAACAGCATCCCAGCGTGTAGGGGACCAGGGGAGAACAATCCCATTAGATTACAGCAGGCCCTGATCTAATGGAGAGGACATTAAAAGCATGTCGCGTCCAGTCACTCACTGGATGGATCCTGGGAGAGAGGCAGGAGGAGGAGGAGGAGGAGGAGAGACGGAGAGGAGAGGGAGGGGATGATGAGAGGCTGCGGGGTTAGAAGCGGTGTCGATACGACAACGAGGACGCCGCGACAGAGAGCGTGCCATGGTACTCCAGTGCCCTTGAGCAAACTGTCATTCAGAGCACTTTAATTAATTTCTTCACTCTGTCTTCTGCCCTGCAAAAGCACCTCCCCCGCCCGTCCTGCTCAGGCATGCTACATACAGGAGCCAATAATGTGACGGAAAGCACATCAACAACTTTGGACGGGATACAAGGAGGATTTCGTCATGAAAATATCCGGCTTTATCTGTAACAGTCGAGATCGGCAAGTGCTGATTTCCCGGTAGTCACAACAGGCTGGAGTCGGCATTTTGGAATTGGAACCCCACCATTTTGCAAAATAGAGCCTTGTATTGTTAGGGTAATTAAGGGTAATAATTAAGACCTCATTGTGACAGCCATTGTGAGGGAGAGCTAATGAGGGTTCTGATGTATTCAATGTGAATATGAATATTGCATTTTTAATATTTTATGGCTTTCTAATTGCCTTGCGTACTGTTAATGACTTTGGTGGATATTACCCGGACTGAATGTGTGGCATGCATAAGTACCTTGAAGCAGAGAGTTGATAAAATAGCCGCATTCTCAACCTGGACCGATTGAGCGCTTTACGATGGCCGCGCATGTACAGTATCTCCGGGGCAGATATACATATCTTGACTGAAGGCATGTCTGTGACTGTGAATACATTTGAACTACTCTTTTAGTCTCTTACCAAGATGTATGTACATATAATTACAAAGTATATCACACACACTACCTTGAAATGGAGTTTAATGGCCGTATCGTTTCTTTGTGGGGCACGTCTGCTGGCCTTAATCTTCCCCACAGCTGACATCTTAATAACTCAACCCTCTCCATCCATTTCCACAGGAGACGTCCGGATGTGGGGGAAGGATTAGTTTAATGAATTTGACAATTAGTAACAGAAGTTAATGACTGCATGGGGCTAAGTACCCTGATGGACATGGCTGGGGGACCGAGGGCTTCCATTGCTCTGGGCCATAGATCGTCATTAATGGCCTTTTTGCCTGCTGGAGAGGACAAGGGAAGCAAGGCCAGGCCTTTGTTTAGTCTGCCTCTGACGGGGCTCCAAGGGGTTAGTCTGCCTCTGACGGGTCTCAGAGGGGTTAGTCTGCCTCTGACGGGGCTCCAAGCGGTTAGTCTGCCTCTGACGGGGCTCCTAGGGGTTAGTCTGTCTCTGACGGGGCTCCTAGGGGTTAGTGTGCTTCTGACAGGGCTCCTAGGGGTTAGTCTGCCTCTTACGGGGCTCCTAGGGGTTAGTCTGACTTCTAGCAGGGGTTTTGAGGGGTTAGTCTGCCTCTGACGGGCCTCCTAGGGGTTAGTCTGCCTCTGACGGGGCTCCTAGGGGTTAGTCTGCCTCTGTCTCTGACGGGGCTCCTAGGGGTTAGTCTGACTTCTAGCAGGGGTTTTGAGGGGTTAGTCTGCCTCTGACGGGCCTCCTAGGGGTTAGTCTGCCTCTGATGGGGCTCCTAGGGGTTAGTCTGTCTCTGACGGGGCTCCTAGGGGTTAGTCTGTCTCTGACGGGGCTGCGAGGGGTTAGTCTGACTTCTAGCAGGGGTTTTGAGGGGTTAGTCTGCCTCTGACGGGGCTCCGAGGGGTTTGTCTGCCTCTGTCTCTGACGGGGCTCCTAGGGGTTAGTCTGCCTCTGTCTCTGACGGGGCTCCTAGGGGTTAGTCTGTCTCTGACGGGGCTCCGAGGGGTTAGTCTGCCTCTGACGGGGCTCCGAGGGGTTAGTCTGCCTCTGACGGGGCTCCTAGGGGTTAGTCTGCCTCTGACGGGGCTCCTAGGGGTTAGTCTGTCTCTGACGGGGCTCCTAAGGGTTAGTCTGTCTCTGACGGGGCTCCGAGGGGTTAGTCTGCCTCTGCCTCTGACAGGGCTCCGAGGGGTTAGTCTGCCTCTGTCTCTGACGGGGCCCCGAGGGGTTAGTCTGACTTCTAGCAGGGGTTTTGAGGGGTTAGTCTGCCTCTGACGGGCCTCAGAGGGGTTAGTCTGTCTCTGCCGGGGCTCCTAGACCTAGGGGTTAGTCTGCCTCTGACGGGGCTCAGAGGGGTTAGTCTGCCTCTGACGGGGCTCCTAGGGGTTAGTCTGCCTCTTACAGGGCTCCTAGGGGTTAGTCTGACTTGTAGCAGGGGTTTTGAGGGGTTAGTCTGCCTCTCCTAGGGGTTAGTCTGCCTCTGACAGTCCTCCTAGAGCAGGGATACTCAACTTGCTTTGCCCGGGGGCCACTTTCGTGAAATGATAGAAGGCCAAGGGCCAGTTAATAAACAAACAATATAAATTCTTCTGTAGTGGATTGTAGGTTTTTGGGGTGTCAGCCGGAGTTTAGTCTGACAATGTTGTGCACACCGGATAGTTACGGTAGTTAGGTTAAGTTAGTTAGGTCAAGTACATACATAAGTGCCTGGGTAGTGAGCAGACGGCGGTATTTTACAATTTAGCAGCGCTGCTAAATCATAGATTATTGAAAGTTATTCCATATTCCACTGAAATGCTATAACAGAAGTGGAGTATTGGCCAGAATGATATGCACATTTGGACACTTCAGCGAGTATCTTGCATGTTGCGTTCAGGTGCACTGTAAAAAAAGGTTAGTCTGACTTCTAGCAGGGGTTTTGAGGGGTTAGTCTGCCTCTCCTAGGGGTTAGTCTGCCTCTGACAGGGCTCCGAAGGGTTAGTCTGACTTCTAGCAGGGGTTTTGAGGGGTTAGTCTGCCTCTGGTTAGTCTGCCTCTGACGGTCCTCCTAGGGGTTAAGCTTCTGGCATACTCTTCGCGCCCAGCCAAGCGCATAGGGCGCACGGCGATTATGACGACATCGCACGGGGCGTGTCGGGGGGCGAGGCCTGAGCGCAGCGCGGCGCGTCCATGGAGATTTTTCTATCAGCGCGTCGGTTTTGCTGCCTGTGCCTGAGATCTCCGTGGTAGGCTATCAGCGGATATCTGCTGTGATTGAGTCCTCACCGTCGTAAAGTCGCCTTCAAAGCCAACCCGATCTCCAAAAAAATTGTAAAATAGCAACGTTTGTGGACATACGTTGGTATTTTACGATGTCGGCTAAGAAATTGTAAAATGGGAACGTATGCGTCTACAGCGGTGGGCGTGGTTTGGGCGTGTTTTACGGAGATTTTCTGTTTCTAACCCCTCCCCCTACTCTAATCCTCACCCTAACCACTCAGAACGTTACTATTTTACATTTTTCGAGCCGAAATCGTAAAATAGCAACGTTGGTCCATATCGTTGGTATTATACAATTTTCTAAGAGACTGTGTTGTCAAAGCATGCTGTTCGATTATAACGAACTAGTTGTGTGGCTTAGCCTTCCCAAATGTGGAGGGGTCGTTTTTTATAATTTAACTCATTCACCGCCAATGACGTCTTTGACGTGTTATCAGACAAAAAAATTGATATATTGGAAAAGCTACACCTCAGATTTCTCAAGTACATTTTGAAAGTTAAAATGACAACGTGTAACAATATGGTCTATGGGGAGCTGGGGAGATACCCACTCTGTGTCACTGTCAAGAAAAGAATGATTAGTTACTGGGCAAGGTTGATTGACGGCAAGGAGAACAAACTTAGCCGTATTATGTACAACTGCCTGCGTGATCTGCACAACTCTGGCGTCTATGCCTCGCCGTGGGTCGTGCGGGTCAAACAGATTTTGGATGACTGTGGCTTGTCTTACCTCTGGCTTACACAGCAGTGCAATAACATTGACTGGTTGAAGTTAACTGTTGAGCAAAGTCTTAAGGATCAGTTTATGCAGAAATGGCAAAGTGAGCTCAAAAGTATGACGTCATGTGACTTGTACGTAGAATTCAAAAAAGAACTTAAACTTGAAAATTATCTGCTGTATGTAAACCAGAGGCATAGACATGCAATTTGTAACTTTAGGGTTAATAACACCAGAATCCCCAAGGTTGTTGGCAGATATAAAGGACTGCATAGAAGTATGAGGATCTGTAATCTCTGTAGTGATAACTGTGTGGGAGACGAGTATCATGTTTTGTTTGAATGTAAGAATGTAATTATTTTGAATTTCAGACAGTTATATTTACCCAGATATTATTTAACACGTCCATCTATGTTTAAACTGATTCTGCTACTACAATCAGACAGACAAAAAGTCATGTGTAAATTAGGTGCCTTTTTGAAGAATGTCCTGCCTTTGTTCAAATGACATGCTCTAGCCATGCCGTGTGCCATTGTATATTGTTTTTGTATGTTTTGTTTGTGCTCCATACCATGTGATCATGGTCAATGAGTCACATTAAATAAATAAATGAAATGAAATGAAATGAGAAATAGCCCTCCCCGCCAATGACGTGTTTGACGTGTTTTTGTTTTTATTACTGCAGGGCGTAGTTTAAACACTTCCCCAGCCTGTCACATGGTATCAGGTCCCTAGCATCTAAGACAACACGTGAACAAACACATACCGCAGCTGTTGTTTTGAAATTGAGCAAGAGGAAAAGCAGAAAACTGGTAACGCTTCCTTGTGCAGACAGGAGAAACGCCATTGAAACGCGCCTCGGCGCGCTGCACGAGCTGGAGTCGCCTTCCTCTGTGCCAGCCGGGAGAAAGTAATCAAGAGATGTGTTTGATCATCGGAGGAATGAGGAAATGATCGATCAGTTTGCGAGGGCGGTGAGGACGTGTTGAATAGCCGAGGGGAAAACGGGAACGATCAGATAGCAGGGAGGATATGACAGGGAGACATGGACGAGGACGGGTGCAAAATAAACACACAACAGCAAGGCACAAGGCAGAAGCGGCATTCACAGCAGCCCGCTGTCCTTTCTCAAGAGCTATTCAGTTCATGAAATCGCTGGGCTGCGTGCCCTCCAGTGTTGCTCCTGGCCAATCCCAGCGCCACAGGGCGTGGTTATTGCTTATCCTATGTGGGGTTAGAAATCTAAAAGGGGGATCGGGGATCGTGTGTGTGTGTGTGTGTGTGTGTGTGTGTGTGTGTGTGTGTGTGTGTGTGTGTGTGTGTGTGTGTGTGTCTGTCTGTCTGTCTGTCTGTCTGTCTGTCGGTGTGTCTGTCTGTCTGTCTGTCTGTCTGTCTGCACACTCACACCGAGTAAACTGTATTGTTGAATGTAAAAAAAAAGCACTTCATGTGTATATATATATATATATATATTTTTTTTTTTGTCATTTGTGTCCTAACGAATAATATTTACATGTCAATACAGTTCAAAATAAAAGAATTGAGAGTGAGTTCTTCCTGAGATTGTGCCCTTTTACAAAAATTGCCTTTTCTCCTGTTTATTTTCTCAGGGAGAACTTTTGGGGGAAAACAGGGTGTATATAAATGGCTATAAGTAGAGTACAGAACATGCTAAAAGCTCACTTTTTTTTTCCTGGTGAACCCAGAGACGTACATCTTCATTTTGAGGTATTGCAAATCACTCTGGTGCTAATAGATAATTTACTGTGGGTCTTGAAAGATGACCAACAATTATGAAAATCTTTGGCCTGTGCTAAATATTGGCAGTCCTAAACTGGCGGTGAATGAGTTAATACATAGAATTGGGAACGTTACATTCAATTTCATTCAGACTGCCTGGAGCCTGGAGCTGCGCACTGAGTATGTTCTGTTTTGGCCCGCGCAGAGTGCGCACGCCCTCCTCTGAGCCCCGCCTCCAGCGCGTGCGCGAAGAGTATGCCAGAAGCTTTAGTCTGCCTCTGGTTAGTCTGCCTCTGACGGTCCTCCTAGGGGTTAGTCTGCCTCTGACGGGGCTCTGAGGGGTTAGTCTGCCTCTGACGGGGCTCTGAGGGGTTAGTCTGCTTCTGACGGGGCTCCTAGGGTTTAGAGGTCTGCCTCTGACGGGCCTCCTAGGGGTTAGTCTGCCTCTGACGAGGCTCCTAGGGGTTAGTCTGCCTCTGACGGGGCTCTGAGGGGTTAGTCTGCCTCTGACGGGGCTCTGAGGGGTTAGTCTGCTTCTGACGGGGCTCTGAGGGGTTAGTCTGCTTCTGACGGGGCTCCTAG